>NC_043702.1:34841801-35009301 GCF_006229205.1 Suricata suricatta | reverse complement strand
TGGCAACTCTCTGTTTACCAGAATATCTGGGAAAACACCATTCAGTTTTAGAGCTGTTGTTAGGTGTTACAATCTTACCAAGTTCCTAAAGACATACAGGTTTTTACTTTGACCCACATTGAATGGGTAAAATTAAAGAAGTTCCCAACCAGGATTGCTGAAGTCTGTAAAAAGTATACATTTGGTAGACCTGTAGTAGCTATCGAATCATTAGGCGTGTGGAAATGTTTTTCCCACAGGGTTTGCACAGCACTGATAAATGTAGAACACAAAGAGGCAAAGTCATATTTTCTGAGTACACAGAGTTACTCTAGAATAAGTCTGGTGGGGGTGGGAGGGTTGAGTGGGGAGGGTAGAATAATCCCTCTGGGTCTCAGTGAGCCTCAGAAAAATCCCAGGATCTGGGATTTCTAAATCTCTACCAAGTGGGACCTTGAAAAATGAAAAATGCTACTGCTGTTCAGCACACAACAGTAACCTGGGCTTTTCAGGAAAGGACCACATTTTAAAAGTAAAACACCACTACCATAATATTATCAAATCTTACCTGAATATAAAATTAACATAATTGCCTCTCTTCCTTGAACCTCGTGTCAGAATGCTCAAGAGAATACTGGCGTCCATCTATTTCACTCTTCTTACTGAAAGGTATAAGCCTCAAGTGATATATTTATGAAACACGGAAAGCCCTAAAAATATTATCAACCTCCTTTGCCAATTTCACAACCTCTGCTAGTATACAGATGCGGCGAGCACATCAAACAATCCAGTATAAGTCTCAGCACTGAAGAAACAACACCTTGCTGGCGTGCACTTAACAAGAGCACAATAATTAGATGTCATATTACTTTATTTCCTGGCATATATTGTTCAGTTTGGGGAACACGGTCTCCAATATAATAGAAGGAGTATTATATACTGTTTATTTTCCCATTAACACCAAACAATTTTTATACGGAACGCTAATATGTTCTTCATTACCATTTTTGGAATAATTTGCATTGCATATGTTCAGGGTTTATGCAATCCTTCAAAATAACTTTAATAACATTTCAGATTCAAAGAACTAAAAACCAGAAGGTAGTAAAGATTTATAAGTACTTGCAGAACCTCCTCTTAAATTGGGGCATGAATACAGACCACTTTCTAGAACATGTCTGTGGTGATCCACTGTTTGTTTCCTACAGCTATTTAGAATGCTACAATTCTGACTCCAGAACTTGTATATACTCCGACGTGCTTGTTCCAAACGTCTCTTCTTTCAATACAGCCAAACCTTGCTTTACAATTATGCATTTTCTTGTGAAGGTACATATAAATTGAAAATCTCTATTTAGTGAATCACAAATCACAGTAATTTTAATTTTCACCGCAGATATGCCTTCTCCCAGAAAAATACCTTCAAAAAGAGGTCATGTAAATGACATTTAAGATGTCTTCAATGATTCAAGATGCATCTGCTGCCTTAATTGATGCACGTTATATTTGCATTTACATCTCTGATACTGTTTGTGCAAATTTTTAAAAATCAAATAGATATGTCCTATGTGTGTTATTAAAAACATAGATGTGTTAATCAGTCAGTATCTTCCTTATTTAATAATCATACTGATTTTATATGATTAGACCTCATGAAATTTCTCTGCTCCTGGTATTCAACAGAATTAACCAGTAAAACTACCCAACAGTGATGGGCCTTTTGGATAATAGCAGCCAATTCTCATATCTAGATCACTTTGCTTGGTTTTCATGCTCTGATAGACTACAAAAGCATACCATTTAACAATGTTGGTCAATTTAAATCAATTCTTACACGCAGAAGTGGAAATATTATTTAAACACCTTTAAGCAACTGGTGGTTCACCTGATGGAATCACTTTAAAATAGTTTTTGTAACTTCCTTAATGTGTCGTTTAGTAAATACTAATATACTAATCATTTAGTCTCTCAATAGCTCACTACTAAAAGCCTCAAATCAATATTCATTATGAAGTAATGAATGTATGAATATTTATTAGGCATCATTCTGTTTTTTATATGTATTAAATCATTTAATCCTACAACCTTATGAGGTAACAACTATTATTATGCCCACTTTATAGGTGAGAAAACTGAGACTCTGAGAAATTAAATAGTTTGCCCAAAGTCAAACACATAGTGAGTGGTAGAGCCAAGATTTTAACTCAGTTTGTCTCCAGAACCAATCATCTTAATTATTGCATTAACCTATAACCTGTAATCTTAAACTCTGTAGGAAGCTAAGCAGTAGAGAGTAAACAAATTCTTTATTCAATAAGCAAGAAGAGAGTAAATTTTTTAAAACATTTTTATATGTTTTTATTTATTTTTGAGAGAAAGAGAGAGACAGTGAGCACAGGAGGGTCAGAGAGAGAGGGAGACACAGAATCCAAAGACAGGCTCCAGGCTCTGAGCTAGCTGTCAACACAGAGCCCAACGCAGGGCTCGAACCCACGAACTGTGAGATCATGACCTGAGCTGAAGTCAGACACTTACCTGACTGAGCCACCCAGGTGCCCCGAGAGTAAATTTTTTGTATGATGTCTAGTGAGTCTAATTCTTACTAGATATTGATTCCACAAAAGTATATGGGACATTAACATTTTGACTTAAGTCAATTTCATTTTGTATTCAAGACAATTGCATGCACTTTGGTCTTCCAAATACAAGTATTAGGAAAGACCATCCTGCTTTGCTGTTTATAAAGGTACTAGAGCATCAATCTCTAATTCCACCCTCAATCTCTAAGAGACACATGTCTACATACATGTGTACATACATGCACACACACATTTTTGACATGCAAGAGCTATGTAGGTAGTATGATGTTCCTGGAGAGAAAAGGCAGCTGACAAAAACAATATCCCTACTATCTAATGTGCTGCCCATTTCTGTTGTTTCCCTCATAAGGATTATAAGCCAGAGATAGATATAATCTTCAGTAACTAACTGATGGTGTGGTTTTGTGAGCCATGGGAAGCAAAAAGACCTGGGTAGGAAACCAGTTCTTCCACTTACTGGGTTACCTCAAGCAATTTGTTTAATTCCCTAAGCTTTAGGCCCTGATTCTAAAAGAAGAGAATAATGGTATCTAGCTCATAAAGTTATTGTATGTAGGCCCGCCCGGGACAAGAATACAAATAGAGCCCCACATACCATATGTCTAAATATTTAAAAGTTCTAAATGAAGCCAACAAACTGTTAAATAAAATATGTTCTATCCTCCTACCTTGACAAATATACTTTCATAATGACAAAAATAAAAAACAATATGATTTTTATGGGACCAAAAGTTGGCAAATACTAAAGACCAGGGCTTCTGTTGATGAGCCAGCAGTTTTAGAATCAGAAATAAAATAAAAACTTACATAATGCAAATTAGAATCTACTTCTTTTATAACACTTATTTTTTTATCTTTATTTTAGCAAAATGACTGTCATTTTTAAAAAATCAAGAGTTTTACATGATCTGCTTTTTGTGAAGACTCTACAATTACACATTGTAATACATTAAATTCAAAATGTTTCACATCTAAAAATATTTAATCAGACAGTATAATTTAAAACAAAATTAAGTAACTACTTTTGCTTTCAAAAGTTATTTTTTTCTAATATTTACTTATCAATAAAAATTAACAAGTATCAAATTTATTAATCAAAATTATTTAATAGAAATGAACATTTGCTTGAAAATATAATGAAGTCTTAAATATTTTTAATAAACTTATTTACAAATCCTAGTGTTCAGTTCACCTAATTGCTTACATAAAGAATATCAACATTCAGGGATGCCTGGGTGGCTTAGTTGGTTAAGCAGCTGGCTTTAGCTCAGGTCATGATCTCACAGTTTGTGGGTTCAAGACCCACATCCAGCTCTGTGCTGACAGCTCAGAGCCTGGAACCCTCTCTTTCTCTGCCCCTCCCTCACTTGTGTGCTCTCTCTCTCTTAAAAATAAATTTGAAAACATTTTTAAAAATTATTATAAAGAAGAATGTCATATTTAGTAGCATACATTACTATCACACACACAAACTCAAAACATATAGATTGGTGTATTATGAAATACGTCATGTACAAGTGCTACAGAATCTATACTAATTGATGACTATTGCTGGAACCACTGATCAGAACACAAAAAGAGAGGGAAAATTAAGTTCAGTACTTCTGGGAAACAATGCTTGTTATTCAAGAATCTTTGTACTCATCCTATTAGAAGAATTCCACTAATTAGTCAGTTGATCTTTTCTCTTACCTAAATCTTCCATTGCTCAAATCCTCCCCATACTCCAAAGCAGTGTTCATCTCTGAGGTCAACGATAATAAAGCTAACACATCTATATAGTATTTTTAAGCACTATCCTTCATTTTAGAGACACAGAGTAAGAGATCTGTAACACCATTGCTCTGAGGTCATGAGAAAGATTCTTAGGGCTAATGGCCATACTGTGTCCATACCTAGTGCCTGTCCTTGAGGAGAGCAATATCCAATCTAATGTTGAAGGTACCAAAGAATCTAACAAATGTATGGCCTGATTTGTTTCGGTTTTGTAATTGCAATATCAAGGCTCTCTAAAATGCATAACTTAATGCCTGGACCTCTCTTGCTAAGGTCTAAGGGGCACCTTAGTCATATGGATTAAATATGCAAGAAAGTACAGCAAATCAAGTATGTAGTAAATGTCCATTCGATGATAGTGATTGTGATGATGAGTTTTGCCAAGTTTAAAGTATTTACTTCAGCTGAAAACTGTATATGTGAGATATTTTTTGCTGGAACTTAATCAGATTATATTTTAAACAATGATTTAGACTTAAGAGAAGTTTCTGGAGAAACTGAACAGAAGTCCTTGGGGGACGGGAAGGGGAAAAAAATAGTTACCGACAGAGAGGGAGGGAAGAAACCATAAGAGACTCTTAAATACAGAGAAAAAACTGAGGGTGGATGGGGGTGTGTGGGAGAGGGGAAAATGGGTGATGGGCATTGAGGAGGGCACTTGTTGGAATGAGCACTGGGTGTTGTATGGAAGCCAATTTGATAATAAATTATATTTTAAAAAGAGAGAAGTTTCTATCCCTGTAATGATTATGACTACTTTTGAGATTTCCATTCATTCCTTCAACTAAAATTTACTAGGTACCTACTATATGCAAGGATCTGTACTAGAGGTTCAGGTAATACAAACATGTGGTCCCTGATCTAAGAAGGTTTACAGTTTAGAGCAGTAGCTTTCAACCAGGGGACTTCCAGGGAATATTTGGCAATGTCTATTGACATTTTTTGATTATTGCAATGGGGAGGGGCTGGCTGGAGTTGAGGGATGCTACTGGATAGAGGCTGAAAATGCTAAATACCCTAAAATACATAGGGTAGCCCCCACAACAAAGAATTACCTGACCTAAAATGTCAGTTGTGCTGAGGATGAGAAACATGAGTCCAGTGAGAGAAATAAGCTATGTAATAATATCTAATACATGTATATTCAATGTGCATCTCAAAGTAAAGGTAGTTCCAGGGATATCACTGGAGAGCTACTCAGTCTTTGAGTCATGGGTCTTCTCAGCCTGTGTCTGAATCCTGAATGTGTTCAGAATATTATTTGGTCCATTTAAATAATAGCATCAGTGGATGTGTTAGGTATAATGGTCTTCTGGAGATATCCATGTCCTAAATGCCATAACCTGTGAATATATTATTTAACATGGCATAAGGGAATTAAGATTGCAGATGGAATTAAGGTTGCCAATCAGCTGACCTTAAGGTAGGAGGATTATCCTGAATTACTCATGCATCACAGGGGAATCATAAGGGTCTTTAAATGTGGAATAGGAAGCAAAAGAGTGAGAGTAATGTTATATAAGAAACACCAGACAGCCATTGCTGGTTTTGAAGATACAAGTGAACCGCAAGTCAAGGAACTCAGCTGGCCCCTAGAAAACAGAAAAGCAGAAAAAGAATTCTCCCTAATAGCCTCCAGAAAGAAACACAGGCCCACCAACACCTTGATTTTCACCTAGTGAGACCCATTTCAGATTTCTGACCTTCAGAGTTGTAAGATAATAAATTTGCATTGTGTTAAAGCATTGTTTGTGGTAATTTTTAGAAGCCAAAAACAAATAAACAAATATAGCAGGATATGTAAAACATCAACAGAATGTGAAAGGATGAACACCAGTTAGCAATATTATCATGTGAATGAGATGTTATTCATTCATTCATTAATTTGGAATTTGCAGACCATCCTCCTGGTTTTTGCCAACATGAATAATTTCAAAACTCTATCAACTGGTAACGTGATAGCATGTGGCTAACTGTATATTCCTAATTTATGTGAGTCCACAAAAAAGAGAATAAGCCCATGTGTTTTTTCCTTCACTGTGAACTAAGGAGGCCTGTGTTAGGGTTCTCATCACTGTTAATACTATCACCTTGAACAAGTCCCATTACTTGTCTGGCATTGGTCTTCTCAACTGTAAACTAGGAGGCTGGACTGGACAGTGAACTTCTCAAAGAGAAGATCCACATTCTGACCATCTCAGTGTCAATCATAGTACCAACAGAAATTATGTAGTATCTGTTGAATAAATGAACCATCTCATGGTTCCAAAGTCGTCATGTTATCTTTTTCCAACAGTACATCAGTGAAAATAATGACATTTCTGAAAGAGAGCTAGTCTTAGACATTTTAGCTTCCCACACGGCACCTGGGTGACTTAGTTAAGCTTGACATTTGATTTTGGCTCAGGTCATGTATCACAGTCCTGAGATCCAGCCTGCTTAAGATTCTCTGTCTTCCTCTGCCCCTCCCATCTCTCTCTCTGTCGCTCGCTCTCTCTCTCTCTCTCTCTCTCTCTCTGTCTCTCTCTCTCCCCCTCCCTCCCTCAGAAAAAAAGAAGAGAAATTTTAATTCCATACTCTGCCACCATTCACCCACAAATTTCTATTGCTTCCACGCCCCTTATCAGGAGATCAATAAATTCACAAGATTTTAGGCAGGGAAATGGCATTCTGCAACCCATTTCAATGACATAGGAAATTGTAGAGTTTTGCCTAGATGCAAAAGGTAAGCCCCTCTGGGGTCTGTCTAATCCCTATAAAGAAGAGAAATATCACTTAAGTCCAGTTAAGAAAAATCAGTGGGGAAACAAGATAAAACAGAAATATCAAAGTGTGAAAAGAATGACTGCAAATGTTAACTTCTTTTTATTTTTTAATTTATTTTCCTTTAGAGAATGGGAGTGAGCAAGAGAGGCAGAGGAACAAACAGAGAATCTCAAGCAGGCTCCCCACTCAGCACAGAGACTGATGCAGTGTTTGATTCCACAACCCTGGGATTATGACCTAAGCTGAAATCAAGAGCAGGATGCCCAACCTACTGAGCCACCCAGGTCCTGTCTCCTGTCTTTTTTCTTTTCTTTCTTTTCTTTTTTTTTTTTTATCTTTCTATTGAAGCCCTACTAATTTACAATGATCTAAAACCAACTCATGCAATCATTTTGCTGTTGAAATTCCAATTGAACTTCTCTATGAGTACTCTATGTTAGGATTCAAGTTTTGAGGACTAAACACTTTGGCCTTTAATTATATTCTGTTTGCAAAGTGCTCCAAATGTCCTTAATAAAAACTTTTAAGTTGCTGATTCAGTTATCTTGTCTTACATTTTTCACAATGTCCTCAAAACTTTTCATAGCCTTAGGTATGTGAAAAACTCTTTTAGTTTAAAGTAAATATTAGTTAAACTAAGCACAGAGGCCTCTCAATACTTTTATCAAATAGGCTTGGAAATTTGATTCCAATTCAGGTGAAACAATAACAAATATTGATGGTACAGAGAAAAATAAAGTGTCCCTAAATCCATTAGTCACATTAAAGCAACCAAAACAAGTATCAGTGCAAACAAGATGGAAAAGAAACCAAGCCAGCCAAATTTCTAGTTCATGAAAAGAGGAAAAGCCCCTGAATGTATCAGGTCTGGTGTCACTGTACAGGTCCCACGGCCCTTGGTCAACACAAATGTCACAGATATAGGAGCTGATGGCTAATCCTTTAAACAATATAGGAAGGTCTTTCAGAAGCACATGCTTTATGTGTTAGGCATTGTACAGTTGAAAACTGTTCTTAAGAGATCCCTGAAATTTGAATATAAACATAACATAGCATTCATACTAAAACAGATTTGTTTTTAAAATATTTTTACAACCTCTGTGCACCATCTCTAATGGCCTTTTCTCCGTTAACATATGCCCAGATGAGCATGGTATTACTCTTAGGAATTTCAACTTGAATCTAGCATGAATGGTAACTTTTTATATTGCTAATCCAAATAGCATCTGACTGCAGACTCATTAGCACTTCTGTTGTCTAGTACATGCTAATTTAGTTTCTGAAAAATTAAGGAAGATGATCTCAATTGATTTCATCTCATTTTGGGGTGGTAAGTAGGAAATCAAATATGTCACATTTTCTAACCATTTTTATTTCTTCAAGAGATGACGCTTAAACTTTGAGGAATTTTTGAAGCCAATAAACATATTTTAATCATAATTTCCAAACATTGCCTTAAATCTTTAATTCCTATTTAATTCAAGGAAGCAAGCATAATGTTAAATTATGCCTATTAATTTAAGAAATTAAGCATAATGTTGCAATGCAACGAAGCTCCATAAAAATAAGTGAGCTTCTAAGTATCTGGTATTCACTTCATAATGGAAATATTATTATCACCTTTAAATTCTTACCTGCTTTTAACACTGTTAATATACTTGCAACTGATTGTCATCTAAACATATTATAGAAGAATCTGCTGAAATATTACTTTGTCTCTTTACTGTAAGTAACTCAGGACAATTTCCCCCTTGCCCTCCATCCTCAAAGAATAGCCAAGCTTTCATTTCCTATATTCTTAAGTTTTCCTGGTCCCAAGTGAACTGGCTTCACAAAGCTCATGGACAAGTGATCCAAACTTTCTAAGAGTGAGAGATCCAAGATTTTGAGGGAGTAAGCAGTTGCCCATTCTCTACTCTACAGAGAGTAGGAATGTCTTTTTGTTTTTTTCACTTTAAGGGTCATAGAGCAAATTCACACCTATTACAATAAGATATTCATTTTCACATCAATTTATGTTTATAACCACCACTCTATTTCTGGGCAATAGTCTACTATTTTCTCTAAGACAGATAATTACGTGATTTTGGCTATACAAAGTAAAATTCATTGTACTCAAGATTTCTCTGCTCCTAGTCCTGATGACAATTAATGGTTTATGTTATGTATTCTAAAATAAGTT
This sequence comes from Suricata suricatta, assembly GCF_006229205.1. Taxonomy (NCBI): domain Eukaryota; kingdom Metazoa; phylum Chordata; class Mammalia; order Carnivora; family Herpestidae; genus Suricata; species Suricata suricatta. The sequence continues at coordinate 34,999,998 of NC_043702.1, read as the reverse complement.
TACTAACTTCAGCATTATTTTGTGGTAGGAAATCATTTTCTTATTATTAAATTATTATTGTACTGTCCTTTTTATTAGTTAACTTCAAAATGGGATATTTAAAGGTGTTATTCTCCTCATGAACTCCACCCACAATATAAATATACTGATTTTCTGCCAGGAAGAATATTCAGAAACAAAAAAAAGAAACAAAATACACTCAGGTTTTTAGAAATCTCTTACACGGGTAGGATTACTTATAAGGAGGAGAGTTCTTCCAATGGATATGTATCTCCTCGTTTAAGACAACATTCCACAAAGCAAAATGGTAAATGAGAGCCCATAGAAAAAATGGAAATATTTACTTGAAAAGCCACAAATTAGTATGAACTATATACCTTCTGGGTAAAGCATGTTATTCAGGAACAATTTAATGAGGACTAACCTAGGGTGCTGAGAAACGCCCTTATACAATAACCTACAAAACAAATATCTCATATGCCATCCTAATTTTTCCCTAACTTTTCCTTATTCCCAAATAATGACCAATAATTGCCCTGGTTTGTCAGTGTTGAGACTGGATTGATTTAATAAGGCAGCCAACTGAATCGATTTTTACAAATAATATCTTTATTGTCTTATTTCAAGAGCTAACTCCAAACCTACTTTCTGTCTTAATTATCTAAACTACATTGGTTAGAGCTGGCCTGTGCTAAATGTAAATAGACCCAAATATACACTTAAGGAATTCTGTTAAACAAAGGCGGTTTATTTTGTACATTTGAGGCCGTGTATAGTTAAAAGCTAAAGACCATATCAGCAAAACTAAAGTAATATGGCCTTACTTTCCTTCCCAAATGGATCCAATTTATAAATATATATGACTTTCTTCATAGCTCCCAAACTTTTTAGACAAAATCTATACATCAACTTCTCTCCAAAATAAAGGACAGCACATGATGATTTATCATACCTCCTCAGGCTACAATGTGTGTGTTTTACACATTATTTGATGTTCTTAGTTTGTATAGAATACATAAATAACGCACAATATCTGAACGCTTCACATACATAACCTTATCAATTCCCCCACGTGATGTATTTTTAAATAGAGTCTTATTTCTTTAATGTTAACTTTAAAGTTAAAAATGTCAAAAGACAATGTTAAATATTCATTCAAACCATACTTTTCCCATGTTTCCATTCCACCCCGAATGGCATTCATGGAGTACTTATTTTGAGAACTGCAGAGCTAAGTGCTCAGAGGTTTTTAGTAATTCCAGGAAAACATGTCTCTAACCTCACTGGTATACAGTCTTAAATTGCCACCTTATGTATTAATTTAGTGTGTTAAGTTTGCACAAGAGGGATGCATAATGTGAAATCTACAGTTTAAAAATTCCTTTTACGTACATAAAATCATAAGCAATACTGACAAAAGGGATTTCATGCATTAAATTTAAACTGATACCAAAAGCATTATATATTATGAAGTTGTCATTATATCTTTTTTATGTTATTCTTCCAGCAATAAACTCCAGTATTCTTTAACACTACTTTACCCTTTCCAATAAATGAAGGCTATTAAAGAAACCTGAAGGATCTATTTGTTGCTGAACATTACCCAGAGACATTCTGTTTCACAAAAAATCCACCATATTTGTGCTGTTTCCAAGACTGCTTACTTGAACCCCCTCTGTATTGAGGAGTGAACAGCACTTATTATCATTTAGGGTATAGTAGATGTTTAAACAGTAGTTCATCACTACCCAATCATATTAGCCTTTATCTACTCTCCTCTTTAGGTATAGCTGTCATCACTAGGAAGGGGAGGGTGGCAGGGAAAAGAAAAATATTAGTAAATAAAACAGTAGATATGCAGGAAATTGTTCAACGTCTTTATTCTGAGGGGCTTTCTCCCTGCCTTCAGACAAGTTTACTAAGTGATACAACATCACAAAGAAAAGAGAGAGAAAAAAAATTAAGATTTTGCATATTCATTCATTCCTAGAGACAAATAATTTTGAATATATCCTAAGTCAATAGCCACATCTTTCCAATACTAAAACTTAAAAAAAAATCTACCATGTAATCAATTCAGTATCATGAAATACCAAAATTCCAAAACCACTCATCTTAATTTATTTATATAAACATGTGAAAACATATTATTTCTACCTTTTGCCTTTTAAATCATTTATTTCAGATAAAAGCATTTGGATTGACCTTTATTAAATAGTTTTAATAGAAAATACATTCTGAGAATTATCCTATAATCTTTCTGTGAAGTTTAAGACCCTAAATCACATTGATCATGAGAAGCGACAAAAAGGAAAAAGACTTTTTCCAGAATGCCTCCTGTAACACTATTACAGTATTCATTTTTGTCATTTTAATTAATGGTAGGTTACAAAGATTTCCAGATTGGACTTCTATATATGATATTTGGAACTTGAGGAATGGAAAAGTAAAGATTATGATCATATAGATGCCAGAATGTGAGGATTCAGGAGATAGCTGAAAAATCTACAGGTCAAATAGGAAAAAAATAAGAGATTAGTAATCATAGTTTTAAAAATAGTAGCTGTAAGGAACACAATCAAGAAGGATAATATCTGAAAAGAAGTTACTGAAAGTTAATAGACAGCATCAATAGAATAAATAAATAGAAGGCTTATGAGGCCTATGCAACTGAACCAAAATCAAAAAAAAAGTTCTAGGCAGATGCAGGGTCATTTTTCATGCTTCCTCATTCCATACTGTGACTCAACCACTTTCAATGTTTTAGACAATGTCTCCATTCCTACCAGCCAGAAGCAGAAAAGAACATGGTGGATTGTACAAAGTATGTTAAGATGGTACACATTACTTTCACCCACATTCCAATGGCCAGAGCTTGGTCACATTCAAGTGTAAGAGAACATAGGAAATGCTGTTAGAGTTCTAGGTCCAAAAGGAAAAGAATATAGCTTTGGTAAATGCAGAACAGCTTTTTCCATGGGCTATATTAAAAAGCACTCAGCCAGTGACACCTCTCCCCTATTCATTACCAAATAGTCTGAGTGTTTTTCTCTAAGACATGATTCAGTAAATACCCTCTAAATATAAAACCATTTTTCAGGCCCAAATAACAAGCAGATAGGGGTAAATCCAAGAAGTATTAATGGCAAAAAACAGAAGAGAAAACTAGCTTTGCTCATAAGAGAAATACTCCAAATGGAATAGAGTTCATCCTATCAGGCAAGGAGGAGAATGGGTAACTTGGTGCTGGCTTTTCCCTCCCACACATAGCCTAAATTTAAACCTGCCTATTGACATATGCTTCTCATTTGTATAACTTTAGAAAAACACATCAATTTTATTTATATAATATACATAGTAATAAATAATATAACACATACATATAAATGTAAATAAGAAGAGCTGATCTGTGAACAATGCAGACATTAGGGGGACTGACCCCTGTGCATTCAAATATTTGTATATAACTTTTGAGCCCTCACAAACTGAACTACTAATAGCCTACTGTTGATTGGAAACCTTACTGATAACATAAACAGTCAATTAATATATTTTGTATATTACATGTATTATATACATTATAATAAAATTAGCTAGAGAAAATTAATAAAATCATAAGAGAAAATACATTTATAGTACTTTACTGTAAGAATTTTGTATATAAGTGGACCCACATGGCTTAACCATATGCTGTTCAAGGGTCAACTATAGACATGACTTGGGGAGAATGCTCCATATCTAAATCCAAATCCTCCAGGTCTTTGGAGAGCTTCCTCCTTGTAAGTCTGGGAGGGACTTAAAATTTGAAGATGAAAATGCCCAAAACTCTATTTTCTAAACTCTTTATCCTATAAAGTAGTTGCAACATGACCAAATTCCCAAGCACTATGGCAGTGGTGAAAATGGTAGTAGCTAGAATCCCATGACAAAAGTGTTCTAAGTGGACAAGTTCTGTTGGGTGATCCTAGGTTTGTCCTGAGCATGAGGTCTCTGAAGCCAATTCTCCTGCCTCCCTAGCGTTTATATGAGTCACTTAATATATTTTATTTTACGTACATTAGCCAGAGCAAATTTCTGTCTTATACCTAACAACATTAATACAGAAACTGTTTACAAATGTAGTTGTAAATACAAACACTCTGACATTATCTGGGGTGGGAAGGACAATATGTGGTTGTTACATGGAAATCTAGCATGGTTATCTAGCCAAATTGGGATAGATAACAGTAAAAAAAAATAGCTAGTATTAAGAGATGAGACCCTAAAATAAATGACAGGAAATGATAAAATATGTATTAAATTATTATTTGTGCAAATTTTGGGAAGGAATAAGGCCCACTGCCATAGAATAGAGTATATATAGTCTAAAGAATCCAATGACGGTAGAATAGGGCTGTTGCTAATTGTAATGGATTGCATAACATATAAGGTGATAATCCTGAAGTTTTAAATTATCAGTTTAAGATACAGACTAAAAGTAAGGACTGCGTGCTAAAAGAATTACTTACCTGTTACAGCTGAAAGTTGAAGTAGATGAAAATCAAACATAAAAATTTGGTCAAAGAGACTTGAATTAAAAGGTCATTTCAATACAAAATCTTAACCAATCTCTTATTTGAAATCAAGGGAATCAATCAAGAAAAAGTGGGAGCTTAAAAATTTTAATGAGAATATATTGGAGAGTTCAGAAGAATGAGAGTAAACTTACATACCCAATCTCACTATGTCTTCTTTGCCAAATAAAGCAGCTCCTTGTCTCCCATCGATGGAGATTCTTTCTGCCTTCTTGAAGACCCTATATTAACTTTGGTCTGGAGAGCTGTTTTGCAAGGGAATGTCATTTTTGTTCATTGCTGACTCCACTATTCTTAATGTCTCAAAATCTTTAACTAGACTCAGATCCAGTTATACCCATTGACCAAATACTAAGTGACACCTGGAAGAATACAGACTCACACAGCAAACTAATTTCAAGATATTACTAAATTATATCAATAATATAGTAAATTTGGGGATTATACTAAGGAGAAAATAACAATTTGAGACCGGGATATGATTGGCAATATATATTAAATATGAATATTGGGGCACCTGGGTGGCTCAATTGGTTAAGCATTTGATTCTTGATTTTGGCTCAGATCATGACCTCACAGTTTGTGAGATCAAGCCCCAGGTCAGGCTCTGCACTGTCAGCTTGGGATTCTCTCTTTACCCCTCTCTTTCTTCCCCTCCGCCACATGCACACACACTCTCTCAAATTAAATAAAATATTTAAAAATAAATTTAAATGTGAATATCAATGCATATTTATATCTATATAAATATATAGAGGCAGAAATGTATAACTAAATTAAACGATTCTTAGTTGAAATAGCTGGGAGTGAATGCAATTGTTTGCCTGTTTGGTTGACTGAAATATGGACTCAATGGCCCAAACTAAATGAAGTTGAAATGCCAGATGTTTCTTTATATTACATAAAGAAAGTAACCAAAGCATGTAGAAAATAGAAATTTTGGAGTTTATTTATCACATTTTGTTCTCATATGCATAGCCCCTGATCAGGTTCCCCAAGGGCCCATTAAGGGTTTAAGAAATCATTAGTTAAGGGAGTGCTGCTATCTCTATAATAACTCTAATGACTCTAACAGCTGTATTCTGGTTGCCAGTAAAAGAAGATGCAGTAGAAATGGGTTCCATGATTTCAGTGATATGCCAAAATCCCAGTTTGGCAGAGATGAATTTAGTAGTAGTTCATTGCCTAAAGCAGAATGGATACGATTGCTGTCTATCATATAGCAGACAACAAGGACAGTGTAGTAGTCAAAACAGTAAGAAACTCTAGATTCTGAACCAGTAGGAGCTGATTATGGAGTAATGAAATCTCAAAGAAATGGGCGACCCACTAATGACTTACTTGATGTTTACAACCAAATAAACTTTACTTCTGGGGAACAGGTGACTTTGGCTACCACATACAAAGTCATAACATTATCTCTATCCCAATTCCCATATTTGAGTAAGTTCATAAACCCAGAGATACTTAAATAAGAGAGAAGCAAAGAACTCTTCAGGAAATATCTCCTTACTTTCTCCAAAAAGATCTGTAGGAGTTTACAAGGATAACTACACTTGTAAAAGGTAAATATCTAAATATTTGGGAATTATTAAGTACTAGCTATGAGCCAATAATAATTCTTCTGATAAAAAATACAAACAAGCCCATGAATCAGAGGGAAGCCCATGGGGTTAGTTATAAAAAAAAAAGTCCTATTTCAAAATAAAAATAGGCACGGTGGTATCCCAACCCCAAATTATGGTTATTTCCCCTGATCCTAAGTTTCAAGTTGTAACATAAGTCCTCAACAACTAGAAGAATCCCCATAGTGGATCCATGGGGGATGTATCCATAAACTAATCTGACCCATGACAGAAAGATAGGACTTGAAGAATTTAGTAGGAATCCCTGGAGCTTTTTCCATCTACCGGAATGGTAAATCACACACACACTGCATCCCTAGGAAATCACAAAGAAAAGGGCCATCACCAAAGATAAATGATATAAGGTAAGTCATTCTTATCACAGCCCCATTTAATTCTGCAGTTTGACAAGTGCAGAATAGAAATTATTGGGAGAATAGTGGCATATCATATGAAATCTAATCAGATTAGGATTTCAATAAACTGTTCCACGTATGGCTCCATCAATTATTCTAGATTTGACTCCCTTTGATATGGCAAGTGACTCCTTTCCTCATCAAATAAGCAGACAAAACCAAAGGCAATTTACTTTTTCTTGGTAAGATAGTAGTATACTTGCCTCAAGTACATCTACCCTCTCCTCTCCATCACAGTGTTAGATGTAGACACAATTTGCAGATATTCTCATGATCCTATCAGCTATCAGTTTCACTATATGAATGACATCATGCTACAGACCCTTAAGAATGTTGGGTAATTCTTTAGTTGCCTTGGTAAGACCTATGAGGGTTAGATGGTAGTAGATCATGTTGCCCATGGATTCATGAGGCACTAACTTGGACTAGTCCACTAACAGCATCGTTTGAGTGTGGTTGGATGCTTTTTCTGCCAAAAGCAAACCGCTGGGGCATTCATCCCTATTTGGCCTGCCTCTTAAAGAACAATAGAGAAAGAAAAGCCTCAAAATGAACACTATTTTAAATAACACATGTCCACTTTGCCTACAGGGGGAATTTGCCTCTGGTTAGGATCTGCATCATTTCATGAGCAGTGGCTAGTCACTGTCAAATGATTAGAGACATAAAAATTAATAATATTGGAAGATTGATAAAAAGGAGGATTGAGAAAGAAATACATGAACATTTTGGAACGAGCTCAAGTCGTGAGATATTTTTACACCATGCAAATATTCACTAAAAGACTCAGTCACTACAAAAGCAAGTTAGTTAATAATCACATGAAACAGATAACCTGCCAATCAGCCTTCTCCCTTAGCTACTCTAGTCACTTTCTCAATGAGAATTATAAATAAAGCAGCTTTACTGAAAGTTTTGGGAGCTATGCATAGGGTCAACAACATGAATATCTTCTCCATAAAACAGAAATAGCTAATCCAAAAATCACAATATTTTTCCAATAAATTTGCAATACTTAAATGTATTACTAGTTTCCTATTGCTTCTATGATAAATTAATATAAACTCTGTATCTTAAAACACAAATTTATTATTTTACTATTCTGAACATAAGAAGTCCAAATGGATCTTACAGGGCTGAACTCAAGAAATCAGCAGAACTGTGTTCCCTCTGGAGGCTCTGATGGAGGATCTGTTAGCTTTTCCAGACCCCATTCCTTATCTCTTGGCACCAATATCAGCTTCTATCTTCATATCTTTATCTCTGACACACTCTCCTGACTCTCTTTCATAAGGATCCCTGGAAGTACATCGGATCTATCTCTCCTCACAACTCAGGATGATCTCCCCAACTCAAAACCCTTAATCACATCTCAAAGTCCTTTATGTCATGTAACATATTCACATTTCCAAAAAATTAGACATCTTTGGGAAGGGAGGACATTACTTAGCTTACAACAATAAAAAACAGCGTCACGTGCAAAATACATAAAAACTCATACAAATGAATATGCCATAGTTCTAGGCAGCACAGTCAATTAATTTTAAATTAATTTATAAGTTCAATAAAGTCCTTGGTAAAAAGAATCAAAAACAATAATGACACCAAAAACAAGGAAAGAAAACAAGTGAGTATAAAGTTATCTGGAAGAAAAAATGGACAATAATAGCCAAGTGATTTTTGAAAAAGGACAGTGCGTGATACTTGCCCTAATAATCATTAAAGCAGTGCAATACAGATCCCAAAATAAAAACAAAAATAAACAAAACCAAATGGACTCCAGAAATAAACTCATGTTGACACGAGTACTAAATATGTAGTAGAGATGACACTTGAAATTATCAGAGTAACAAAAACCATATGATTATACATTTTGACTTGTCAGTCTTTTTGAATCAAATAAAATGGATTCCTAGCTTCTATGCAAAGGTAAATTCAGGATGGTTTAAGGAGAAAATTATTGTTTTAACTATAAAGTATTGAATTATAATAAAAAGACCTGTTATGGATCACTAGGCATTGTGATAAGCACTTTATTTAGCACACCTCAACTAAGTCATACTACAATCCTCTGAAAAAGATTATGATCTTCACTTTATAATGAGACTGACACACGTAGAGGTGTCTTGCTCAAGGTCACATGGCTAAAAAAAGATATGGCTAGGATTTGATCCCAGACATCATGACACCAAATTCCAATCTCTCAACCACTACTCAGCCAATATTCAAGAGAAGAATTGATTCTTGAGGAATAAACAATTCCAAAGCTGTTATGGGACATAATGCTAAATTTGATTAAATACATGTTAATGTATTTTTATACTTCAAACAACACTGTAAACAAAGTTACAGAACAGGAAAAAGTGTTTGCTAACTGATAAAGGCTTAAAATGCAAAGTGTATAGAAAGCTCCTTATAATCATTAAAAGAAGAAAGAGGGAGAAAAAGTAGGTAAAGAATATTAGCAGACAATTTAAAAAAGAATAACGCATATAAAAAATTGTACATCTCATTGGTACAATATCACAGAATCAGAGAAATGCAAATTTAAATAATTTTTATCACCATTGGGTTGGAAAACGTTAAAACTGGGTAATATCCAGTGTCATGCAGGTATGGAAAAACACACACACTTTTGGTAGGAATATAATTTGGTACCAACCTCTAGAGTGTAATTCGGAAATTTCTATCAAAATATACACAAAGATTATACATACATACACCCTTTGATTGAAAAAATCTGTCTAGCTATCCATTTTACAAAAATACTACCAAATTTACCAAGTATTCACAAGGATGTTCACTGCAACTTTACATTTATAAATAACCTAGTATCAGAAAAAACTAAATGACCATGAAACAACAGTATGTGGATTCCTCTGCAAAAGTTTAAAATGAACAGGACACCTGGGTGGCTCAGTCTGTTAAGCCTCCGACTTTGGCTCAGATCTCATGGTTCCTGAGCTCCAGCCCTAAGTAGGGCTCTGTGCTGACAGCTCAGAGCCTGGAGCCTGCTTTAGAGTCTGCGTCTCTCACTCTCTCTGCCCCTCCCCTGCTTGTGCTCTCTCAAAAATAAGTAAAACATTTAAAAAAATTTTTAAGTTTAAGATGAAATAATCTTTAGGTAATGATATAAAAATACACCTAAGACAGATATTGTTGTCATAAAGGAAATTGCAGAATCATACATCATGAGCCTATACATCAAATACATTATGGGCCTCTTTAAAAAAACAAACAAAATATGGTGTCCACAGAACAGACACACAAATGCTTTAGAAAAGGGTTAAAAAGGACACACAGCAAAGTTTAAATGGTTATCTCTGGGAAGGGGAAGTTATATTGAAAAAAATATGGTAACTGAAGGGGAACTCTTTACATCTTTTAATGTTAACAATAAGAACAAACTTTTGTTCGGGTACTATATAAATACTTTAAAGAAAAAAAATAAATTTATGTGAATCCTGTGATTGAGAGGTTTTGATTGATAGTACCAGTTGCCTCAGCAAGACCCAGGTCACTGGATGTCTCTCATTTTTGCTGTTTTAAATTTTTAATGTTTATTTATTTTTGAGGGAGAGACAGACAGACAGAAAGATAGAATGCAAGTGAGGGAGGGGCAGAGAGAGAGGGAGACACAGAATCTGAAGCAGGCTCCAGGCTCCAAGCTGTCAGCACAGAGCCCGATGTAGGGCTTGAGCTCACAAACCAGGAGATCATGACCTGAGCCAAAGTCAGACACTTAACCGACTGAGACACCCAGGAACTCCTCTCATTTTTGTTGTTTTCATTTGATTTTAGCTTTAATGAGATATAATTGACATACTGTACAATTTGAAGGTGGATAACACGTTGATTTTATACCATTGTATAATGCAAAATAATTACCACCATAACATTAGCTGACATCTGCATCACATCACATAATTACCATTTCTTTTTTTTGTGTGGTAAGAATATTTAAGATTTACTCATCAATTTTCAAACATATAATATAGTAAATTGTTATCTCTATGTTGTACATGAGATCCTCAGAACTTATTCATCTTATGTTTATGCTCTTCAACCAACCTCCCCCCTTTACCCCAATCTCTCGACCCCTGGTAACCACCATTCTAGTCTGATGCTAGGAGTTTAGCATTTTTAGATTCCATGTATAAGTGCCATCACACAGCATTTACCTTCCTCTTTCTGACTATTTCAATTGACATAATACCTTCAGCCCCATCCATGTTGCCATGTTATTGCAAACAATAGCCTCTTTCTCAGGGCTGAATAACATTATGATACACACACACAACATACATATGTACATGTATATACACAAACACACATACACATAAACCTTTCTTATCCATTCATCAACTGACATTTAGATTGTTTTCATATCTTAGCTATTGTGATTAATGCTGCAATGAATATGGGAATGCAAAGTGCAGATATCACTTCAAGATCCTGTTTTTATTTCCTTTGGACATACACAGAAATGGGATTGCTGGGTCATACACTAGTTCTATTCTTTTTATTATTATTACTGAAGTATAGTTGATATAAAACTAGTCTTATTTTTAATTTAAGAAAACCCCATACTGTTTTCCATAATAGCTGCACCAACTTATATTCCCACCAACAGTGGGTACTGGACATCCTCACCAACACTAGTTATTGCCTGTCTTTTTGATACGATAGTAGCATACTTAACGAACTTGGCTCAGAATTGCATCTACCCTCTCCCCTCCATCACAGTTTAACCTGTAGATACAACTTATAGATATTCTCATAATCCTATCAGTTCTCCTTTTCACTAAATGAATAACATCATGCTACAGAATCTTAAGAATGCTGGGTAATACTTTCATTAGTTGCCTTGGTAAGAGCTATGAGAGGTAGATGGTAGTAGATTATGTGGCCTGTGGATTCAACTTGGATCAGTCCACCGACAGAAAATCATTTAAGTGTGGTTTGATGGTTTTTCTGCCAAAAGGAAACTGCTGGAATATTAATCCCTACTTGGGATAATAGCTATTCTAAGAGGCGTGAGATGATATCTCACTGTAGTTATAATTTCCATTTCCCTTAACACACCTTCTTCAGAAAAATACCTATTCAGATCCTCTGCCCACTTATTAGATTATTGAGGTTTTTGCTATTGAGTAGTGTGAGTTCTTTACATATTTTTGGATATTAACTCTTTATCTGATATTTGACTTGCAAATACTTTCTCCCATTCAAGGGTTGCCTTTAAATTTTGTTATTTCCTCTACATTGCAGCAGTTTCTTAGTTGAATGTAGTCCCCCTTTTTTTTTTTTTTTTTTTATTCTGGTGTCAGACCCAAAAGAAGATTTCCAAGACTGCTGTCATGGAGCTTCCTGCCTACAGTTTCTTCTGGGGGTTTTATGGTTTTAGGCCTTCTGTTCAAGTGTATAATCCATGTCAAAATGATTTGTGTGTATAGTGTAAGATAACGCAGGTTTCATCCTTCTGCAAGAGACTATCCAGTTTCCCAAACACCATTTACTGAAGAGACTGCCTTTTCCTATTGCGTATCTTGACTCCCTTTTTGTAAACTGATTGAACATAAATATACGGGCTTATTTCCAGGCTCTCTGTTCCACTGGCTTATACTTGCATTAATGCCAATACTGTTTTGTTTACCATAGCTTTGTATTATAGTTTTAAATCAGAAAGTGCATTCCTCTAGATTTGCTCTTCTTTTTCAAGATCTCTTTGACTATGTGGATTCTTTTGTGGTTCCATGAATATTTAGGGCCATTTTTTTTTTTATTTCCATGAAAAATACCATTGGAATTTTGACAGAGACTGCATTGAATCTGCAGATTGCTTATGTAAAATGGACATTTTAACTACTAATTATTACAATCCATTAGCATGGAATATTTCGATTTTTCATGTATTTGTATCTTCTTTAATTTCTTTCATCAGTTTTATAGTTTTCAGTGTATAGCTTTTACTCACCCTTAGCTAAATTTATTCCAAAGTATTTAATTTTCTTAATACTACTGCAAATGAGATTATTTTCTTAATTTGTCTTTCTAATAATTCACTGTTACATAGAGATGCAACTGCCTTTTAGGGGTTTTTTTTGTATTTTGATTTCTGCAACTTTACTAAATTTGTTTATGATTTCTAAAGTTTTTTGGTGCAGTCTAGGATTTTTTAAAAGACATAACCTCATGGTGTTCATGAATAAAGACAATTTTCCTTCTTTCCTTCTGGTTTGGATATCTTTCTTTTTCTTACCAACTTGCTCAGACTAGGATTTTCAGTACTCTCAAATAAAAGCAGCAAGAGTGAGCATCCTTAACCTGTCATTGGTCCTACAGGGAAAGCTTTCAGCATTTTGCCACTGATTATGATATTAGCTGTGGGCTTATCATAAATGGCCTTTATTATGTTGGGTATTATTCCCTCTATACCCAGTTTGTTGAAAGTCTTTATCATGAAAGGATGCTGAATGTTGTCAAATGTTTTTCTACATGTATTGAGATTGACATAGGATTTTTATCCTTCATTTATTAATGTCATGTGACACATTGATTGATTTGCAGATACTAAACCATTCTTGTATTCCTGGAATAAATCCCACTTGATCATGGTATATGATATTTTTAATGTATGTCTGAAATTGATTTGCTGATATTTTGTTGACAGTTTTAGCTTCCAGGTTCACCAAGGATATTGCCCTGCAGTTTTCTTTTCTTATGATGTCCTTGTCTGCTTTTGGTATTAAGGTAATACTAGCCTTGTAAAATGAATTTGGAAGTATTTCCTCATTTATTTATTTATTTGGAAGAATTTCAGAAGTATTGGTGTTAAATCTTCTCTAAATGTTTGGTAGAATTCACTGATGAAGCCAACTGTCCTGAACTTCTGTTGGAAGGTTTTTGATTATTAGTAAGGATACTGAATCAGTAGTCTGTTCAGATTTTTTTTCTTCTTCATGATTCGGTCTTGGTAGGTTTGGGTTTCTAGAAACTTATCTATTTTTTCCAGAATGTCCAATTTGTTGATATATAATTGTCCATAGTAGCCTCTTAAAATCCTCTGTATTTTTGTGGTAATCAGTTGTAATATCTTGTCTTTCATTTCTGATTTTAAGTCCTCTCCTTTCTCTTGGTGAGTCTAGTTAAAGATCTACTTTGTTTCTTTTAAAAAAAAATCAGCTTAGTTTCATGTTATTTTCTATTGTCTTTTGAGTCTCTTTTTTACGCTTTGATCTTTTTACATCCTTCCTTATACTAACTTTGGGCTTAAATTATTTTTTTTCTAGTTCCTTGACATATAAAATTAGGTTATTTGAAATTTTTCTTGCTTCAAAAGCTTTGGCTATGTTGTACTATCATTTCATTTGTCTCAAGGTATTTAATTTTCCTTTTAATTTCTAATTTGACCCACTGTTTTTTTATTAACATGACTTTTAATGGCCATGTATTTGTGAATTTTCCATTTTTTTTCTAATTGATTTCCAGTTTCATGCCATGATTTGGAAAAGACGCTTGATATTATTTCAATCTTTTTAAATTTATTAAGACTGCTTTGTGTTCCAACATATGATCTATCCTGGAGAATATTCCATGTGTGCTTGAGAAGAATGTGTGTTCTGCTGCTGTGGGATAAAAAGTTCTATAAATGTCTGTTAAGTCAATCTGGTCTAACACATAATTTAAGTCCAATGTTTCCTTATTAATATTCTGCCTGGATGATCTATCCACTGTTCAAAGTAGGGTACTGAAGTTCCCCTAATATTGGATTTCTGTCCATTTCTCCCTTGAGTTCTGTTAATTTTGGTTTATAGATTTAGATGCTCTTATACTGAGTGCATTAATATTTACAAATGTTATATGCTCTTTATGTTTTTTATTATATATTGACCTTCTTTGTCTCTTGCTACAGTCTTTGCCTTAAAGTCTTTTGCATCTGATGTAAATGTAACTACCTCTGCTTTCTTTTGGCTTTCATTTGCATGGCAACTCCTTTTCCATTCCTTCACTTTCAGTCTCTATATGTCTTTAAAGCTAAAATGAATCGCATATAGGTAGCATATAAGTGGGGCTTCATTTTTTTTTTATCTGTTTGGCCACTCTATGTCTTTTGATTAGAGAATAGTCCCTTTACATTTAAAGTAATTATTGATAGATATGGACTTATTGCCATTTTCTTAAATGTTTTCTGGTTGTTTTTAATTCCTCTGTTCCTTTCTTCATCTCTTGTTCTCTTCCTTTATGATTTCATGATCTTCTGTAGTGGTATGCTCAGATTTCTATCTTTTGTGTATTTACTATAGGTTTTTGCTTTGTGGTTACCATGAGTCTTACATAAAGATATTATAATAGTCTATTTTAAGCTGGTAATAACTTCTAGTATAAACAAAAGCTCTAAATGTATACATTATCCTCCTCTCCCATTTATGCATTTGATGTCACAATTCACTTGTTTTTATATAATGTGTACACGAACAAATTTTTGTAGTTGTAGTTACTTTCGCTATTTTTGTCTTTTAAACTTCGTACTAGAGTTATAATTTACTGTGTATTCACCAGTAAGTTTTATACTTTGATACATTTTCCTGTCCTTATTGTTTTAGCTTGACGAATCCCTTTTAACATTTCTTGTAAAGTCAGTCTGGTGGTGATAAATGCTTCAGATTTTGCTTGTCTGGTAAACTCTTTATCGCTCCTTCAACTCTCAAGGATGACTTTGCCAGGTAGAGTATTACTGGTTGGCAAGTTTTTCCTTTCAGTATTTGAATATATCATTCCACTAACTTCTGGCCTGCAAAGTTTCTGCTAAAAAATCTGCTTATTGTCTTATGTGGGTTGCCTTGTAAGAAACACCTTGCTCTTCTTATTTCTTTTAAAGACTCTTTTCTTGTCTTTAAAAGAGTTTGACAGTTTAACTATAATGTGTCTCAAGATGAATCTCCTTGGATTCCTCTTATTTGGCACTTTCTGGGCTTCTTGCATCCGAATGTCTGTTTCTTTACTAGATTCAAGAAATTTTCAACATTTTTTAAAATAAGTTTTCTGTTCCCTTCTCTTACTCTCTCCTCCTCCTAAGATGCCTATAATGCATATACTAGATGGCTTTCTGGTGTTCCATGAGTCCCTTAAGTTACCTTTGCTTTTCATTTTCCTTCTCTGTTTGAATTCCACTGCCCTGGCTTCAAGTTTCTTGATCCTTCCTTCTACTTCAGCTAGTCTACTGTTGAACCTTTATATTAAAATTTTTCAGTTCAGTTACTGTGATTTATATTTCTTCAGCTCTGTGATTTATGTTTGGTACTTTTACACATTTTCTATTGCTTTGTTGAAATCCTCACTCTGTTCAGACACTGCTCTCTTGATCTTGGGGAGCACCTTTATAAAAGCATTATTTTCAACTTTCTGTCAGATAAATCACATCTCCATCTCATTAAGATCAGCATTTTTTAAAAATCCTGTTCTTTTGTTTGGAATATGTTTCTGTTTATTCATTTTCCTTGACTCTCTGTGTGGTTTTCCATGCATTGGAGAAAACAGCCACCTCTCCCAGACTTGACAGAGAGGTCTTGTGTAGGAGACAAAATGTATTAATCAGCCTAGGCCAAGCTCCTAGTTGTCTCTCAAATCTCTGTAATTATCTAAGTGACTTTTTTGTTCTTGGTGCCACCCAGTAGTTGAGGGTATACAAATACTCATTAGTGTTCCATAATGGAAGATCATAGTTGGCACCTAGATGCAAGTTAAATCGAAACTGGACATGGCAACTGGGCCCCTTCCAGCAAGAAACTGGGAGGTGGGCATTTTGTCTGTTGCTCTGCAGTTGGCGTAGGTGTCCAGTTGTGGGGGTCATAGGTGGGGTACTTCTATGGCCAGTAAGATCTGCTTCTTTGTTGGCAGTCTTGTGGGATTCATGAATGCAAGCCCTGTCAGCTATTGGTGCCATGTAAAGCCTGGGGCCTGTACCTTGATTAACAGCCACAAAAGCTGGTGCATCAGGTATGTGTACAAATGTCTTCCAGGGAGATACTAGTGACTTGAAGATGGATAGAGAAAGGCAGGGAAGCTGTCCACAGGCTTCCCTGGTCTTTGGGGAGAATCTCAGTGTTGCTAGTTACATGCTAAATTAGAAGCCTGACCCTGAGGCAGCAACTTTTAAACTATGCCAATAGACCCTCTTCAGTAGAAGACTGATAAGTGGGTGGTTTTTTGCCAGGTCACTCTGTGCTGAGCCCTTAACTACTGGCTGGTTAAGAACTGTTTCTTTGTTGGCTACAGTCCCATGGGCCTTGTGAGTGTATGTGCTATTGGTTATCAGAGCCAGGTGATCTGGGGACCTGTCCCTTGGGCAGCAGCCACTAAAGCTGGGGTACAGACATGGGTACAAACTTTTAGCAGGCAATTTGGAGTGGATTAGAAGGAGAAGGCATTAGAGGCATCTGTCGGTTTCCCCAGCCTCCAAGGATGGCAATCAGTCACTAGATCTGTGCTAAATTAGAATCCTTACCCTCAGGCAGCAGCTTTTAATGTAAATAGACCCTTTTCAGGGAAAGACTAGGAGGTGAGCTTTTTTGCCTTTCCCTCTGCATTGAGCCCTAGGGCAATAGTCATTGTGAGCTCTCTACAGCTCTTTAAAAACTGTTTTGTTTGCTATAGTGGCTCTTGTGGACACAAGTGGCTCTTGTGGACATAAGCCCTGTTGGGTTTCTGAGCTAAGCGTTTGGGGAGTCCACCCTTCAAGTAGAAGTATTAGAAGTGGTGCACTAGATGAGGGGTCCAAACCTTTCACTCCTCAGGGAGAAGCTGGAAGTTAGGAGTTCCCTCCTGATTATATGGTACTATGCTGTGGGTAGGGAATAGAGTGTGTCTCAGTCTTTCCAACCCATTCTGATGGGGGAATTCTCTTGTTTGATTAATCTGTAGGAGTTGCTCAGCCAAGTTTCTGCATTTCTTTCCGAGAGAATTGTCCTGGCTGTCTCTTATACTGGATTCCAGCTAACGAAAATAACAAGTCCAGGCTCTCTGAAAATAACAAAGATTCTTCCATGTTCCCCAAACAATTCCCAATTTAAAATTACAACACTGATTTAACACTCTGACTCGGAGCTCAAGTGATTCTTCTTTAAACTGAACTTGGGGACTTACAATAAAAGTGCAACAATGTATTTTGGAGATAATTCCTTTAATTCAGTTTTCTCATGAGGAGTACATTGACTTCAGCTTTCTCTGGGCAAGCCCCCTCAGTAAAGCCTGCTCTTGGGAAAGTACTCTCTCTTTTCTAAGAAAAACTGAATTTGTACAGTTGCTTTCGATCTTAATCATTAATAACCACTAAGATAGTTTCTGGATTAAAGAATTCCAAATAACACCTAGAAAATGTATATATGGAACAAATGTCTTGTACAAATGCTGCTTTAAATCTCTGCTGTTGATTGTATTAGAAGAAGAGGAAAGGGATCAACTCTCAAATGCATAATTCCCTTTTAGACAATAAAAGGCTTTCCTGATATTAATTCCATATGCTTCTTTTTTTCTTTCCTGTAACTAGAAATCAGTAGTTACACAAGCATTAGAATCCACTTCTATTTTTAAAAAACCACCTGTTCATGGCTATTTTTTAAACACAGAAATAAAAGTATGCAGCTTTCACAGTGTTAACCAGTGGGCTCCAGCCTCCACTATTTCCACTGTCTTCACTATATTCAGAGGTTCACTTTGCCCATTTAGAAAAATAGGGGCGCCTGGGTGGCTCAGTCATTTGAGTGTCCAACTTTGGCTCAGGTCATAATCTCACAGTTTGTGGGTTCGAGCCCTGGGTCGGAATCTGTGCTGACAAGCTCAGAGCCTGGAGCCTGCTTCAGATTCTGTGTCTCCCTCTCTCTCTGCCCCTCCCCTACTTGTGCCCTGTCTCTGTCTCTCAAAATTAAATAAATGTAAAAAAAAAAAAATTAAGAAAAATAATGCCCATATTTTTCTGGTGCAAAGTGCATATCCCCACACTATTAACTGTACTCACCATCTCTCCAGATTTAAAATAGCTCTTCTACCATAGATAAGCCTCATTAACTGACACACAGATAATTCAGAATTTTCAGTAACTCAGATATTTTATATACTCCTCTGTTAGACAGTAAGTTACATTCAGATGGATTAAGAGCCAATGAGAATAGGTAAAGATAAGTAGCTAAGGTTGATGTCTTAGAAACTCTCTTACCATGGAGCAAACCCCATTTCCTAGATTGTAAAGGAAACTATAAGGTTTCCATATCAACAGTTAAAATGCTAAATAAGTGTAACTTACACTTCCTATTGTATGCCAGCAAGGAAAGGGAAGTGGAGGGATGGGCACTCTGGAGAGCCCCATAGAGTCAAGAAAAAAATAATCATCTTTCCTCCGAGCCCATAAGTGAAAAATCTGTGCCCCAGCAGCCCCCAAATTTCTCCTTTTCTTATCTCTACAATTTCAGAGACAGTTAAGATCAGAGCCTGGAAAGAGATATAGTATTAGAGCACGTGAGTCTTCTTTCTTGGGCAATTACTCAGCCTCTCTAAGACGTAAGTACCTTATCTGCCAAAAAGAAATAATAATAATTGCTTCCAGAATTAAAATAGTACACACACATTCCCTGGTATCCACATTCTCTGAGTTTCTCTGCTCTATTCTCCCCTCCTACCGCAAGCTGTGTTCTCCCTGTGTTACCACCACTGCTGCACTGCTACCACTCTCCTCAGTTGCAGTGACTGCTCAAGAGGCTTCTTCAGGATCCACACAGAAGTAGGGTGTTAGCAGCTGCTATTATTTTGCTAGTAAGTGGATCCGGAATATAAAGCCAATGCAAGAGGATTTAGGCCCAGGAGGAAAGTCCAAATATAGGTTTCCTGGAAGTTGCAGAAAACCTCTTGCATCTATTCGGTGCCAGTTTGGGTCAGTGCCTATATTTCTAATCAATTGCTGTGGCCAGGGGAAATTATTGATTGGCTCTGGTCCAAATCACACATTCTAGTTGGAGAAATTGGAGATGCTCTACCAAACCATATGGACAAAATAAGGGAAGGAGTAGATCCCCAAATGACTGATGCCAGAGGTAGGATGAATGGTTGCAGAGAAAATACATCTTCTTATATATCTCCCTATGGTCTCTTCTTCTCTTTAGTGGCTATGTAATGCTTTTGCTTGAAGTCTTCCAAAAATTCTGTAATATAAGTATTTACATATATGATCCAAAGTGTCTATTGCCTGGATAGTCTAAAGTCTTTTCGTCTTTGGGGAACTCACTGCTTTCATAATTAAATTAAAGGGATTAAGTCCTCATCCTATGTCCTGGAAGAAGTCCAGAATGCTCCCAGAATATTTCACATATTCTCATGGTTAGAGGGAGTCTCCACATCACCTTCCACTTACCTTACCTTCTCATTTCCGGCAGCTGCGACCTCCTGTCCATACCACTAGGCCTCTCCTCTCTTACTCCTCAAAATAGGATGTGTAAATATTATTAAAATTTTAGGTAAAATATAAAAGGATTATAGAAAAGGTGGATCAGGGAATAATTTTAAGCTGAATTTGAGAACTACTATTCTTAGAATTTCCTTAACCACATGCCAAAGTTTAATTTTAGTGACTACCTTTCTTTTCCCATAAAACACTAATCTTCTCCCAGGCTGCTACCTCATCTCACTCTACTCCACATTTTGGGACTCACAAAATCCTATCTCCCCAATCCATTAGGGAAAACTTTAAATATTTTCTTCCATTCTATACAGAACAATTTAGCTCCATATCCCTATTCAATGGAGTGTGTTTTTCATTAATTTGATGCTATAGATCTGTATAGAGTAATAGCAAACTTTTCGGTATCTATTCCTATAGATATAGGTTTAACATGGAAATAATGGCTTAGGAAATGAAGATACACTAAAACATCTTATTGGCTTTTTTTGTCATCTCAAATTTTAAAATTAAAAGAGTAATGCAAATTACCCGCTACACAGTCCCATAATTCTGCAGTCCCGGAAGTTGTTAGTGGGTTTCTTCAATTATTTTTATACATAAATTATGTTTGACAGTAAGGGCTAATTCTTCATCTCAAAGCCTTCTTACCCTAACATATTCGTGTAAATCCTTTAACAATTGTCTCCATTAATCTCGTAGCCATTGTTCCATTCCAGTGCTATTGAGCCACCAAATATTATCATCATGTCCAAGAAAGTTAAAATACTCTCTAAGAGGACACTTAGTCCCGTGTCCTGCTCGCACACAGGAAAGCTGTGGCATATAACACAGTATCACCACTTACATATACAGTAGCTAAGACTCAAATATACATTTGTCTTGTGGTAACTTGACATAGAAAGTGAAGAACTTTATCTCCTGTTCCTGCTTTCATTTCGACTCAGTAGATTCCAGCAAGCATACTGATGAATGCAAGCTGTCTTGATGTCACTGACTCCCTTCCAGGTTTTGGAATCCTTCATTATTTGTGTATGTGTTTCTACGTAGTACTTTCCCCTTCACTGTACTTTCTGACAATCACAGGCTCTTTTTCTTTTGTTTCTGCACCCTTAGGCTATGCTAAAACTGGCATCATGGGCTCTAAAATAAATTTCAAGACACTTCCCAGGTACCTTTTTTAAAAGCTATAAGCCAGTAAGAAAAGATAGCCAACACCTGGTCCATAGTAAGCTTGACTGGCTCTTTACTGAAAAGTCCATATGCTGCTGATCAATATATTGCTTCATTTTTAAGACGTCTTTCAAAAGTCCAGCAAATGCATTTTTTTCATTTTAGCTCTTTACACTGATATTGAGTTTGTGTATCATAGTTCCTGTGTAATGGTTCTTGTAGTTAACTGTTATCCTTCTTATACTTTTAATAAAGTGAAAAGAGAAGAGGAGAGAAGAGAAGAAGAAAGAAAAAGAAAGAGAAAGAAAGGGAAAGAAAAGAAAGAAAGTAAGAAAAAGAAAGAAAGAAAACAAGTATCAACACCTACGAAACTAGAGGTTCTGGGCTGTACTAGGTGCTAAGCAACAGCTTACAGAGTAAGAAAGCTGACTGCATGATTAAATGTCCTCCCTATGGAGATAGCACAGTGGCTAAGCCAACTAACTGACTTGATACTAAAGCAAGTTCAAAGCCTAAGTTCACATGCTGACTGTACTACCTACTGCACTACCCAAAAAAACTAAATTGTCTCATCTTTTAAACTTGGAATAATGATACCTACCTCAAATGAGTGTTATAAGAATTAAGTGAGTTCAAATACCAGAAGGGCTTAGGAAAGTGCTTTGGATATAGTGAGTCATTGCTAAATGCTCGCTTACCACCATTAGTTTTTATTAATGATGCTGAAACAACCACATAGGTTCAGTACTATTTTTAAAAGCCTGCAAGTACTTACATTATAAAACACAAAACTCTGCCTATTTTTTAGAAAAAAAAGTATTTCTCCTCTACTTTTTATCAACATTAATTCATTTATTTCAGATATATATTGAGCACCTAACTGTTCATACACTAGAAGGTGTACCTGGGATCTGGTGCTGAACAAGAGAAAAGCTCTTTGTGGAGAAAAGGAAATTATAAACATAGAAAATGACCCAGATAATATCGGAAGGTAATAGAGCTAAGCAGAATATAAAATGCGGTGATTTGAAAGTGGGTTTAGGAATAGGGACATGGTGGGGGAGTGACACTCTAGAAGTGAGATGAGAGCTGCAATGTGAATAAGAAGATTCTTCTGCAAAGACTAGGTTGAACATGTACCAGCAAAGGGAAGAAATGGTGACAAGGAGCAGAAAGAAGGCCAGTGCGGCTGGAGTAGGTCAAATCAAAGAATAGCAGATCACATCAGAGATAGAGTCAAGAGAGAGATTACGTAGAGCCTTATAGACACTGGTAGAGTTTAGATTTCATCTGAAATGAGATGAGAAGCCGCTGGAAGGATAGAGGAAGGATGTGATCTGACCTATAATTCTAAGTAGTCGCCCTGGCAACCAGGCAGAGAATGAACCATAGAGGAGGAGAAGAAGGCAGTGCTGCTAAGAGGTTACAGCAGTCAGAGGGAATGCTGGTTCTGGGGATGGGCGGATTCTGGATGGATTTTAGAAGTAATGCTGGCAGACTTGGAATGGACAGAAGGGCGGGATGAGAGAGATGGGGATCGAGAAGGTCTTGGGTTTGGCTTCAGACACTATATTGGTGCTAATTTATTGAATTCAGAAAACTTAGGTATAAATTTGGAGGAGAAATTCAAGTGTTATTTTATAGTACTTTTATTTTGACCATATGCAGAATGGAAAGCGGTTAAAAACTCCTATTTTAGTCTTCTGAAATTGCAGCATTGGTGAAGCTAATTCTATCTGTCTAAAGAGACAAATTCACCTTCCCTTTATTATCTATGTTTTCCATTTGCACAGATACAACTAAAATTCAAAGAATGTCTACAATCTATCTTTCCCTATAGTTTTCTGCTGAAAAATTTAGAAAGCATGAATTCAAGAGAAACTAAGAACCACACCTGTTTCACTTGTATTATATGAAACCCACAGCACAACTTAAAGCAATAAATGGATTTTTTTAAATTTCTTTAATGTTTTTTATTTATTTTTGAGAGACAGCGTGAGCAGAGGAGGGTCAGAGAGAGAGGGAGGTACAGAATCTGAAGCAGGCTCCAGGCTCTGAGCTAGCTGTCAGCACAGAGCCCGATGCGGGGCTCGAACCCACGAACTGAGATCATGACCTGAGCTGAAGCTGGACGCTTAACCAACTGAGCCACCCAGGCGCCCCAACAAATGGATTTAATTGTGCTGATGATGGTAGCAGCCAAAAACATGTACCACAAGGAGAAGCGAACAAAGTCTAGAACAGCGTGTGTGCAATGTTTCACACCATGTCTTAAACATTAAAGAGCTCTCATTCCAAATGCGTCATTTTTTCTTCTATCTCAGGTCTTCACAAAGAGTATAGTCACTTCTGCTATTGTTTGGAAAACAGGAATTTGTTCTGATGCATTTGATATAGTAGGGCCAATTTGAGGACAGTGTGTATTTAATGTTTGCTTATGTGCTATTTCATGTAAGCAACACTGGATGAATGCAGAAAACTGCACCCAACTGATCCAGTTGCACAGAGATACACAAAAGTCGCATAACATCTGTCAGCTACCTCAGTTCACCATCTGGGGTTCTGCGCCACACCCATCCACATCTGGTATTAGAACCTGCTGTCGGATTCCAGATGACCCTCCTTCCACCATTTCACAATAACTCACAAGCTGCAACCCTTCTAACAACCATAAAGCAAACTTCAAGCTTGTTTCAAGGTAAAGTGCCATATTTAATTATTTAATGTAGTATTTACATATTTTCTAATCATTTAATGTGTATAAAACAGTACTACAATTTGAATCAGGCTTCTCTCTTTTTTTTTTTCATGTGTTACTTACAAAGTTTTTGAGTACTGTGCTCCTTACTCTTTTGTTCCCTAAGGCCTGGATCACATATAGCAGAATTGGGCTATATCGGAAATGTAAATTCAGTCCTTTGGGGTTAAGTTTCTAAAACTAAACAAACATCATCATAGTGACTAGATAAATTTAATTAGTTTCTCTCCATCATAAAATGTGATTAAACACAATGCTTAGAATGAGAAGGATATTGCAAACTTAAGAAATTCATATTCTGATTGGATATTACGTATCAGGTTCTATTTCATTCACAAGCATGGTCCATGGTCATATGGTATGAAAGAGTTTAATTTTTGCACTGTAATTTTCATTTTCTCACATCTCATAATTATAAAAAAAAGAAGTAAAGAGTTCTTTTCAGTTTTAAAAAAATAGTCAATTTTGTGAAATATGTATTATTTTGTGAATTATGTGAGGTATGTGTGTGTATGTCTGTGAGCGTGAGAGTGAGTGTGACTGTGAGGATTACGTTTTAAGTGCAATCTAAATCCATCCTGAAAGAAAAGTGTTAATGTTGCCTAAATGTTGAATAGTTACACTGAAAGGAAAAGAGAAAGGGAGTAAAGGGTCGGGGGAGGGTGAAATTTACTCTTTTCGCTCTCTAAGAGGCTGAGAAAACCACTGCTTGGGGAAAAAATTTAACAGTGGAGCAGAAAATTCTTAGTTTTCATTCAGACACAATAAAATTCTTAGAAGCCAGATATATTGTGGCATATTTTATGTAAAAAATGTAAAAGAGAAGAAATATTAATATCAAGAGTCTTGAACACTATCTCATTCTGAAGCCCGTGAAATCTAGCAGGCATCCCTCCAGGCTGTACTACTTGTGTGTGGGTGTGTAGCAGAGACTCCTGTCCACTAGGGGCTAGACTTTCCCCAATAAACTGTTGTCATCTATAGCACTTAAATAAAGTCTTATTTAACAAGCATACGGATAAAAAGATTTTTTGTTAATCCTGAAATGTATTTCTGATCATGAGAGATTATTTCTAAACAAATATCTTAGATCAGCTTAATAGTTCCAAACAAACTGACTCAAAGATGTATAGTCTCAAATAAAAATGCTAGCTACTTCGGGAAGTTTATACTGTGAGAGTAAAAGTTT
This sequence comes from Suricata suricatta, assembly GCF_006229205.1. NCBI lineage: Eukaryota > Metazoa > Chordata > Mammalia > Carnivora > Herpestidae > Suricata > Suricata suricatta. Next base: position 34,974,816 of record NC_043702.1, on the reverse strand, counting down.
CATCACTGAAACATTTGCTGTTTTCCCTCTTTTTCACCTTCCAGCTTTCTGAGGGCTAAACACTTGATTCTGCACTAATCATACTAATTAATATCAAGCAATCAAGTCTTTCTGGTGTGTCACTTTTAAATCAGTGTTTTAGAAGCAGAACAAGATTATAGGGTTTTAATTTGGGGGGAGGGGATTTCCTCATTTATCAAACATTTGTTCAGCTATTTCTGGATAATGGGTTTTGGGAGCTTATGTTTGTGTTTGCTTGGCTTCTTGTCCAGTCTTCTATAATAAGAAGGTAAACTCTTATAATCACAAAGAAAGAGTAATTTTAAATTGAAGATTCATTTATTGAACTCCCACGGATTCTCCTCTAGCTGTTCATAGACAAGGAAGACAAGAACCCTATCTCAAGCAGGTCAGACTCATTAGAGAGACTCATAAACAAATAGGATCTTCCCAAAACAATGCTCTTCCCTCTGCTATGAAAAAAAATTATAAAAGGTATCAGTACAGTATAAAGCAAGGTATATGCCAGTTAGGATCCCTGACTTTAGACTCAGAGGAAACATGATCTAAATATTGGCTCTGCTGTGTGATTCCCATTACATTTTTAACCACCCTATTTCCCTACAGTGAATAAGGAATGATAATCCCTTCTTCACAGGATTAAATGAAATAATGTATATAAAGCTTTACTAGTGCCTGGCACAGACTAGGTGTTCCAAAAATTTTATGTTTTCATAATAAAGCACTAGGAAAGCAGGACGTAGGGCACTAAGAAGGAACACACCTTGTAATCAATGTATGACAGACAAAAGAGGGTAACTCCTCAGTGCACAGAGAGTCATCTGCTGTGTATGTTCACTGCACTAGAATTTTAGGGTTACATGGAGAGAGGCAGACGATTAGACAGATGTATCTGCAAGAACCATAGCCGCTTAACAGCTCAAAGTCTATTTTGAAGCTCTCAGACCAGTAAGATCACAGCACTCTCTCAAGAGGAATGAGTTGGCCAAGTTCTGCCCAAGGAAGTTCTCACAAGAGGGCATTATGAAATGTCCTGTTCCTCAGAACTTAACTGTAAAATGTTCCCACTGGAGTCCAATGGGAGTTTTATGGGAGTTAAGGATAGAATTCAGTCTTGTATATTTTTAAAGGGTCATTCAAAAAGGCAAAGCCTAAATTTTTTACAGATGGCAAAGGACGGATGCAGTTGGCCAAAACTGACCTTTTATGTTTTCCAAAAGCAAATGTTTACTAAAAGAAGACTTTACTATACTACCAATGGGGAAAAAAAAAAAAGGTCCTGGATGCTTACGTTGGACAACTCAGTACACGTTCACGGCCAAATACATTTATAAAAATCAATAATAATATTTTCTGTGGTACTTGTTTTCAACCCTCCCTCAAACTTTCCCCCTGTATTTGCTTTTTTCTCACACACAAATATGTTTCTGAGGAAAAACAACATTTCAGATGAGAATAGACTTGTGAAGGCACATGCATGTGAGGACCCTCACTGCTGGCTCCACGGGCCCCACAGCAACAGCGAGGCGCAGGCCGGCTGAGGGGAGCTGACTCTCCCGACTTCTAGATAACGAATTTCGAATGGATTTTAAGTTCTTCCACAGTGAAACTCCTTTTAAACTCTTTTACAACACATTCCCTTTCTCAAAGGAGGAAAGAGGTTTGAGAAATTTCTATACTTTTTTGGGTGTCAAATAACTCTTAAAAAACAAAATTGTGATGAGCTCTGTGAAAAAAATAGAAATATTAAAACTCATCAAACATGGATGGGAAAAATTAAAGGTGATTTTTCACAATATACATCAGGCTTAATGCGTTCAAAAGCGTGGGGGTTAGGCGGGCTCTTTTCAGCAGTCATACTAAAGCTGGACCAGTAGTAAGAAGACTAGCATGGCCCCGGAACAAGAATGACATGGAAACTGGAGCAGTATTCCTTATTCAAAGAAGTTTTTAAAAACATATGTAATAGGAAAAAATGGATTTATAAATACCATTGGCATTTCAGTTGAGCACAGTTTTTTGCTTATTTTTTTTCTAGAAATGAATGAATTTCTAGAAATGAATCCATTCTGTAATGCATTTATTTGTTTATTTATTGAGAGAGAGCATGCATACAAATGGGGGAGCATCAGAGAGGAAGAGAGAGAGAATCCAAAGCAGGCTTTGCCTTGTGAGCACAGAGCCCAAAGCAGGGTTTGATCCCACGAACTATAAAATCATAACCTGAGCCAAAATCAACTGTCAGATGCTTAACCTACTTACCCACCCAACCACTCCTATTCTGTAATACATTTAGAGAACCGTCGGTAAACACATGTAATAAAGATTGTTCTGTAGTGCTATGTGGGGACAAAAAGTTAAGGGGATCATTTGCAACTCAAATTATGAATAGGATTAACCATCCCCCAAATAGCCATAGTTTAGAACTATCAGATCTTCTTATTAATTACTCCTTAAACATGTAGATTTTTTTTATTAAACATTTTGTTCCATATCTATTCCCCAGAAAATCAGGAACAACCCACTTTTCTTTCTCACCATAAAATAAACAGTTGATATTCAGACAATACTCAAATATACCTTGTCTATATAGAGTGAATTTGGCATCCAATCTAAGTTCCCCAAATGGCCTTTCTGTTATGAATTAAAGAGGTCTACACCATTTTAAAAACAATAAAAATAAATGGATAGCTTGAAGTATAAACAGTACCTCAACTTTAGAGAAAGGTTTGGCAGTTTCTTATCAAGTGGAATATACTTCTATTTTTTGATCTAGTAATTCCACTCCTAGATATTTACCAAAAAAATAAAAACATGGGGTGCCTGCCTGACTGGGTTCATTAAGTGTCCAACTCTTGATTTCAGCTTAGGTCATGATCTCACAGTTCTTGGGGTAGAGCCCCACCTGCTTGGGATTCTCTCTCCCTCTCTCTGACCCTTCCCTGCTCACGGACACATGTGCACTCTCTCTCTCTTGCTCTCTCAAAAAAATAATAAATAAACATTAAAAAATCAAATAAAAACATATATCCACAAAAACATCTGCACAAGAATGCTCATAGAGGCTCCATTCATAAACTCAAATTCCATCAAGAGGAAGATGGACAAATTTTATCACATTCATAGAACACAACGCTACACACCAATAAAAAATACATATATTGGTTGGCACAACAACATGAGTAAGTCTAACAGACAATATGTGAGCAAAAGAAGCTAAATATGAGAGTAAATAATTCATTTAAATGAAAGTTAATATTAGGCAAAACTAAATCAATAGTTGTAAAAATCAGGTAAGTGGTTCCCTCTGAATGAAGCAGAGGAATAAGTGGAAAAAGGACAGGAGTGTAATTGCTGGAATGATGGCAACATAGGTTACATGGCTGGCTACATGCTTTTGTCAAAAGTCACCAAACTGTACACTAAAAAATGTGTACATTTCACTATATAGTAATTCTACTTCAAAAGAGAATATGTAGGTTTTTGATGATTTTTTTATGTATATCATGCAAATAAATCAAAAGTAGTATGGCTTCATTTATGTATCTTCCTATATCGCTGCTTATGAACTTAAGTGGTACTAACAACTCAATGAACATATTTAATTCTGCAACTGTGCATCATTTTTCTAACTGGCCTATTTTCCAGAAGGCAAGAGCTTGTCTTTTTTTTTTTTTTTAATTTAAGTTGTTTGTAATACAGCACATAAATTGCCATTAAACATGGCAATGCAATGAGAACCTCTAGAAGGAACAGGTGGGATCACTTCCCTTTTTTTTCCTTATGACTTTGAGAATAAATCTCCCCCAAATGACACCTTTCTCCTTCAAACACTTCAGTTGTATATTTTATAACTTTTACATATGTCATTTTTACATGACAGTCACAGCTCCCACCTGGAGTTTTGCAACACTGTCCGCATGTTACCTTTTTTTTTTTAGAATATGCATGTTTTATTCTGAATAATTTTGCATAATAAAAATGAAAGTACCAAATAATTAACACAAAATATTTTAACAAGCTGAAACAAATCGTGAAAGGAAAAAGGAGAAATATAATCCATGGCAGAGTCTCCAAAAGTCTTAACAGCCTTCCAGTCTCACTAATGGGAAGACTTAAAGGTAAAATCTAAGAGTCTAAATCAAGAGTCTAAAATAATCTGGTATATACTACCTAGGCAATTAGTACTGATGTCAAGAGTAGCCATATTCAACAAGTTTATATATGTATATCAATGAGTATATGTATACATATTTGGGGAATATATATATATGCAAATGGTTTAATAGTCAAGGGATTATAACTAATGTGTTAAGAAAAACTCTTCAAGAATTCTGAGATCTGGGGTGCCTGAGTGGCTCAGTCAGTTAAGCGTCAGACTTCGGCTCAGGTCACGATCTCGCTGTCCTTGAGTTCCAGCCCCACACTGGGCTCTGTGCTGACAGCTCAGAGCCTGGAGCCTGCTTCAGATTCTGTGTCTCCCTCTCTCTCTGCCCTTACCCACCTCATGCTCTGTCTTTCTCTCAAAAATAAATAAATCCTTAAAAAAATACATAAATAAGTAAAAAAGAATTCTGAGATCCCTATTATACATTTCAAAAAAACGTGAACTCTTTCACTGGCCTGCATATTTATTCATTCATTTACTTACTCACTAATTCAATCGTTCATTCTATCAATAAATATTTGTTGGGCATACATAATGTACTAGGATGTTTTAAGAACTTGGAATGTATAGAAACCAATAGATGAAAATCTCAACTTTTCAGTGAGATAGAATGTTTGACAGTGTAATAAGAAGGAAAAATAAGGCAGGGAAAAGGGGTAAGAAATTAAGAGAAAGGGGTTGAAATTTTTAGTAAGGTATCCAGGAAAAGCCTTACTAAATAGGTGGGTCTTGAGGAAGGATGTAAAAGAAATGAGAGAGTTAGATATGCCAATATATAGGAAAAAGCATCCTAGACAGCAGGAACAGCAAAGCAAAGGCCCTGAAATGGGACAGTACCTGGCAAGTTTAAGAAGCTAAAAGGGAATTCTTAAGACTGGAGCCAATGAACAACAGGAAAAGAGGAAAAAGTAAGCTAGATCACAGGCTATTGTGAAGACTGGCCTTTACCATGTGTGATGGTGTCACTGTCGGTTGTAGGCAGAGGAGTGACCTGATCTGACTTCCATTTTAATGAGATTATTCTGGCTGGTCTTGGAGAAGAGAATAAGAAGATCAAGAGTGAAAACAGGAAAACCATTTAGGAAGCTACTGCAATAATACAGATGAGAATAACGGTCAACAGTAACTTGAAACAGGGTGAAAGCAGTGCAGAGTAAACAGAAATGATAAAGTTTTATACATAGTTTGAAAGTAGAGGCACTACGATTTACTGGCAGATCAAATATGGGATGTGAAAAAAAGGCGTCAAGGATGCCTGTAAGGTTTTTGGAGTAAACAACTGAAAAAACACTGATCTCCCAATTTAGGTAAAGTTCTTGTCAGATTGATGGAGTTATACCCACCTGCAAAGAGAGCAGTGCAGGAGGGAGAAACCTGTTGGTGAAGATAAAAAACCCTACTCCTGTATGCTAGGGGAACTATGAAATTCTTTCACGGAGCAGTATTCCTCTAACTTGAATCTTTGAATCTAACTGAATAAGAACTCCACATTTTCTTAATGATCTTTGCTGGTAGATGATTTTGATAGTAGAGGAGAATGGTATCGCTATATATAGGAGGGTAAGTTATTAAAAAATGGTGTTTAATTGGGAAATGAGGACTTTTAAAGGTCCACTTCAGGGCTAGGTCTAAGCATAGGTGATGATCTCAAACAAAATACAGTAATCTTCACACAATTAAATTCTGCTAAATACATCATTAATTTTTAGTGCTCACCATTCATTAAAGTTCATATGAGGGTCAGGTGCAAGCTCAGACAAGTGTCAAGTCAGACAAAATTAGATTGAAATTCAAAGTCCACTGCTTTAGGTTATAGGGATTGGACAAGTTATTTAACTTCTATAAATCTGTTTCTTCACATCAAAACTAGATATACAAATGTATTACTCACTTAAATTATTGCTTTAATAATTTAAATATCTGACATGTTGTAGGTACCTAATAATAATAGTAGGCGTGATTATTTGCCACTGAATCAAATGTTCTAATTTAATTTTGTAATATTTGAATTATTTAAACCTCAGACAATTTTAAAAGGACAATAAATATTTATTGTTGGGAAAAAGCCATTTTTATTATTTGTTTACATTAGTGATATTTAGAAGATCTGAATTTAGTTTCAAGAACATTTTTTCCTTAGCACTTAACTTAAATTTTCACCACTGGTAGGAAGTAAATGTGTGGCAGTGGGTTCACTAAATATCACCCCAGTCATTTCTTCTCTTGCCTTCTCTACTATAAAGGCTTCTGTTGCAACTAAAAGTAAAATGTGACACAGTTCTAACCAATAAAATGTAGGGAAGACTCCTGGATTAGGTTTCCTGATAGTTTTTGTGTTCCTAATAAAAAGAGATGGTCTCAGGGGATACATTTCTCTCTCTCAGTTTCTCTCTCTCTTTTCCTTTACAGCACTGTCTTTCCCCTTTATCCCTTCCTGAAATATGGATACAATACTTTGAGGTCTAACATCCATCTTGATATTATTAGGTAGTAACTATGAGAAAAAAAATGCAATACCTAAGCATGGCTGAACATAGAGATGATACAGTATGTATTCCTGAAAAGATCATGGAGACACTGTACCAATTATGAACTATCAACCTCCAGACATCCCAGTATGTGAGAAAAATTAAAACATATTTAAGCCACCAGAAAAGTCTTGATACACCCCTTTTCCTTATATTAGGTAGGAAATATCTATCCACTTTGCCTTACATTTTCTCTTATCATTTTTTTCTAATAAGGTACACTATTTCCACTATCCCAGTTTCCTTGTTTAAATCAGAAAAGCTACTCAGAAAAAAAATTCTGATAATATATGCATGTGTTTCTCACAGAAATTTTTTAGTAAATTTATGTAAAATATATACATCTAACTACTGCTTCTAAAAGGAACAGGATTTTTTAAACCAAATTAACATCACAATATAGGAACTTTTAAATTTTTGATTCTTTTTAAAAAGCTATGATCATCTCTCAGAGAATTGATAAATATTCCCTAAATACTGAACACAGTTTTTTCATTTAAAAAGGGTTGTTTAGTCTATCACAGAAGGAAATAACTGTAAAGTACACTTTCAAACTACAGTTGTTATTTCTTCTTTTCAAGGGATAAATATGATGTTAATGGTAGTATTAGCGCATATTGAAATGCTTTTTTAAGTAAATCAACCTTATGTCCCAAATAATCACACTTATTGTTGGTTCTTTTCTCTTTATGCTTGTTTCTTTCCTCCCTTCCAATCTTTTCTTTTCACCTAAAACATGACAGTTGCAAAACAGAATAAGGGAGGAGATGAGAACTGACCTTAATTTACCAACATCACATCAGATTAACAATCTATAAGTCCCATTTACAGTAATTTTTAAGAGAAAAATGAATAGGACATACATTGTATTGTGATAATACTTATGATGCAAGAGTAATACAGGCTAAGAGCCACTTTTCTCAAAAGAGAATACTTTAGGTAAAACTCTTTAGATAATAAATTATTTATACACCCTTTTTTATAGATGGCCAACAATGGTTGCAGTAGTTTATATGACAATGAAATTCTAGAAAAGAATAATTCTAATAGAAACATCCACAGGTAGCTATAATGATCATTATATATATTTGTTCTTTTCATTTGCTATCAGCCTCTCAGACCAAACATTCAACTGTTAAGACCATTAAACTTCATTATAAGAACTCAAAAGGCATATATCATGCACTGGGATAGGATTACATACCACAGCAAAATGTTGTTTTCTGACAAATAAAATAGTACTATTTGGAAGGTTTCTACATAGTCAAAATGAATGGGAATATATGTGTATATATATGTTAAGAGAGAGAGATATTAAGGAAAATCCTGATATAAATAAAATACTTTAAAAACTAACCCAAGAGGTGCCTTAGTAGCTTTGTCCATTAAGTGTCTGGCTTTGGCTCAGGTCATGATCTCATGGTTCGTGGGTTCAAGCCCCACGTCGGGCTCTGTGCTGACAGCTAGCTCAAAGCTGTAGACTGCTTCAGATTCTGTGTCTCCCTCTCTCCCTGACCCTCCCCTCCTCATGCTGTCTCTCTCTGTCTCTCAAAAATGCAAAAAGAAATTTTTTTAAAAAGTCTTTTAAAACTAACCCAAAAAAATTTGAGGAAGAGGGACTCATTTTATGAGACTAGCATGACCTTGATACCAAAGTCAGACAAAGACACCATGAGAAAGAGACAACTGCAGGCAAATACCTCTGATTAGCATACCAAAAATCCACAGCAAAATACAAGTACCAAATTTAAGTATATTATAAAAGGACCATATACCATGACTAAGTAAAATTCTTCTGAGAGATGCAAGGATGGATCAACACACAAAAGTCAATTAACATGACAGACCATATTAACAATATAAAGGACAAGTATCATACAATCACCACAATAAATTCAGAAAAAGCATTTGACAAAATTCAGCAACATTTCATGATAAAAACTCCCAACAAACTAGATACAGAAGAAGTGTACCTCTGCATAATAAAGACCATTAAGACAAAACTATTGATAACATCAACATCAATGGTAAAAATTGAACACTTTTCTCTAAAATTGGGGAAAAAGAAAGATATCCACTCTTACCACTTTTAATAGTACTGGACTCTGAGCCAATTAGTCAAAAATAAGAAATAGCAGGCATCCTAATCATAGAAAAGTAAAATTTTCCCCATTTTCAGCTGACATGATCTTATATAGAGAAAACTCTAAAGGCTCCATGAAAAAACTGTTAAAGCTAATCAATAAATTTAGTAAAATTGCAGGATAAAAAAAATCAACACACAAAAACCAGCTGCATTTCTACACACCAAGGCAAAGTTTTGAAAGAAAATTAGAAAAGCAATCTCATTTATAAGAGCACCAAAAGGAAAAAAATATACCTAGACATAAAATTAACTCAGTAGGTGAAAGTTCTGTACACAAAACCTATAGAACACTGATGAAACACGGGGCTCCTGGAAGGCTCAGTCAGTTAAGCAGACAACTTTGGATCAGATCTTGATCTCACTGACAGTGTGGAGCCTGCTTGGGATTCTCTCTCCCTCTTTGTCTGCCCCTCCCCTACTTGTGCTTTTTCTCTCTAAATAAACAAAATAAATAAATAAATAAAAAACATTGATGAAACAAATTGAAGCAGAGACAGCTATACAGAAAGATACCTCATGTTCATGGACTGGAAAACAATATTATTAAAATATCCTTATACCCTAAGTAATATACAGATCCAATGCAATCCTTATCAAAATCACAATGGCATTTTTTACAGAAATATAAAAATTTTCTAAAATTCATACAGAACCACAGAAGACCACCAATACTAAATCACTATTCACAAAGAAGGATAAAGTTGGAAATACCACATTTCCTGATGTCAAATATATTACAAAACTAGAGTAATCAAGACAATATGGTATTATTAAAGAAATACATATAGACCAACAAAACACAATTGAGAAACCATAAATAAATCCATACACATATGGTCATCTGATCTTCTACAATACTGCCAAATAACACAATGGGAAAGGATATCCTCTTCAACAAATGGTGGTGGGAAAAATGAATACCATTTTCAAAAGAATGAAATTGGACCCTAATCTTTTAAACCATATACAAGAATCAAAACATATTAAAGACTTCAGCATAAGACCTGTAACTATAAAATTCCTAAAAGAGAACATACAGGAACAATTCTATGACATTGACCTTAGTAATGATTTCTTGGATGACACCAAAAGCACAGGCAACAAAAACAAAAATAAACAAGTGTGATTACACTAAACTAAAAAGTTTCTGCATGGCAAAGAAAATAATCAACAGAGTGAAAAGACTATGGAATGGGAGAAAATATTTACAAACCATATAGCTGATAGTTTCCAGAATATACAAGAAACTCATACAACTCAACAGTAAGCAAACAAACAAAAAACCAAAAAAACTAAAGCTAAGACTAAAAATCTTATTTAAAAATAGACTAAAAACTTGAGCAGACATTTCTCCAAAGATGATGCACAAATGGAATATAAAAAAACCTGATTAGCATCACTATCAGGGAAATGCATATCCAACCCACAATGAGACATCACTTCATACCTGTCAGGATGGCCAGTCTCAAAAAAGCAAAAGACAGCAAGTGTTGGCTAGGATGTGGAAAGACTGGAATCATTACATACCGTTGGTAGAAATATAAAATGGTGCAGCCACTATGGAAAACAGTAGGGAGTTTCCTCAAAAAGTTAAAAATACAAATGCAGTAAGATCCAGCAATCTCACTTCTGGGTATTTAGCCAAAAGAACTGCAAGCAGGATCTTGGAGAGATATTGGAAATCCCTTTTATTGACTGTAGCACTATTCACAAAAACCAAGATGTTGAAACAACCTAAGTATTCATTGATAGATGAATAGATAAAGTATAGTATATAGATACAATGAAATGCTATTCAGTCTTAAAAAAAATTCTGCAATATGCCATAATATGGATGAACCTTGAGGACATTATGCTAAGTGAAATAAGACAATTCAGAAAGACAAACACGGCATGATTCCACTTACATGAGGAAATAGTCAAATTGGTCTAAAATAGTCAAATTCATAGAATCAGAGAATGAAATGATAGTTGCTAGGGGCTAGGGAGAAGGAAAAATGGGTAGTTCTACTCAAGAAGATAAAGTTTTGGTCAAGCAAGATGAATAAGTGCTAGAAATCTGGTTACAACATGGTATCTAAACTCAATAATCCTGTAGTACACACAGAAACTACTGTTACCAAGAGTCAATCTCCTTTTAAATGTTCACTCTACCATACGTTTAAAAAACCATTTAGTGTTTATTTCTGAGGGAGGAAGAGAGAGAGACAGAGCATGAGCAAGGAGGGGCAGAGAGAGAGAGAGAGGGAGACAGAGAATCTGAAGCAGACTCCAGCTTCTGAGCTGTCAGCACAAAGCCTGATGCAGGGCTCAGACTCACAAACTATGGGATCATGACCTGAGCTGAAGTCGTATGCTTAATTGACTGAGCCACCCAGGTGCCCCTACAATGAAATTTTTTCAAATGAGATATTCATTACCCTATCAAATTTTAAGATACATGGTGATAGACAAATATTCATTGGAAATGGAGAATAGTCACTGAATTTTTATAAAATATTGTTAATTTAATACTTTCAGGCTAAGGTAAGAAAGTTATTGCTAACTGCTAAGTAAGACAAGGGTATTTCTTCCCACTATGAATTTCTGTTAGAATTTGAGACAACATGAAAAGCACACAATCCTAATAGATGAGTTTCAGAAAGCATAGGAAGGCGATCTATGGGAGCCCTATTAAGTAAAGACATCTATTATCAGACAGAAAGTAACAAAAGTCATGGAAAGTTTATAAAACCTCATGCACTTATCATTCAATACATCAATTTGAAAGTATTCTGATGTTATTAATGGAAATCCAGGCTTTTCTTTCCCAAATAAGAGTTGACAGAGCAAAGCTGTCATGGTGGTTGCTGCAGTTGCAATCGTGAATTGAGGATCCTTCCATCTTTTTGCTCTACCGTCTTGAAGGTTGCTTTGGGATCCAAGAGGACAGTTAGAGCTCTAATCATCATATCCACATTCCAGGAAACAGAAGAGAGGCAGATAGCCAGGGACAGAAGCGTTTTTCCGGATACCCAACCTAACAACCTCCACTAAAATTTTATTATTCTTCCCTATCAACAAGGAAGGTGGAGGGATGCAGTTTTTCAAAGTTCCAAAATCAGTAAGGAAGAAAAAGAGAGACTGGATATTGGACAGCTCTTTTTCTAAAACCAGTGTTGGAGGCAAAGATTAATTATATCCTTTTGCCTAATAGAACATACAATTATAACTGAATTTGCTTTTACTCTTACATGATAATAGCAAAAGCAAATGTGTTTAGACAGTGTTCTAATTCCTTACTTGCATTAATTACTTCTATTAATGTATGTCTCCTTATAACAAGCCTAAAATATGGGTATATTATCCTTGTTTGCAGTTGAGAAACTAAAGAACAGAGTTTACAAAATTTGCTCAAGTTAATAAAGCTGGTATGTATCAGAGCCAGGATTTGAAATCAAGGAGTTTGCTTACTTCTCTAACACAACAAGCTCTAAGAGAAATAGTATTTTTAAATAAAAAGGAAAAAAAGTGATTCAGAAAGGTAAAACTGTCCTGAAAATTATAGTACTTCATTAATGTTAGCCATATTTTTTTCTAAATGGCAACAATCTGTTATTTTCTTTTTTAAACTTTTCTAAACCTCCAAAATCCCCATAATGGATAAGTATTGCTTTTGTATGAAAGAGAAAATATTTCACAGAATAACAATATCACCAAAACCAACTGGAGAAAAGGTATTTAATTGCTAAGTTTGACAAGTACGTAAAACATGAGATTGAGGGGACCCAGCAGTTTAATCTTCATATATGCTGACAACACCCAACCATCGATGCCTACAGACCTATGTCAGTGAATACCCTTAAATGTAATTCTCTCCAAAGACAAAACCACTGTTGATCAACAAGCTTTCTGTAAATAGTCATCAACTTAAATGCTGGATATCTAAACAATACACATTAAATTCACCTCAACCAGGCATACATTCTAATAACAATGTTTATTGGAAATACCACATTGTGGTTCAACAATCCTTAAAGGGTATTTCAATCAAACCAACAAAGAATGATAGAAAAAAAGCCAAAAGATGCATGGGCAGAAAGGGAGTCTTCTATGATCAAAAAGACTGAATTTTGCTCAACTGGTAATTTTGTACCACTCTCAATGTTATAATGTGATAAAGGCAAAATCTTTATGCTAATGGAAAAGAAAAGAAAAAAGGTTCTGGTAACTACTAAAAGGGCAGCTGACTAAGCATTGCACATGAATACACTTTATTTTATAGGTTTTTTATGTAGAGCCATTACAATAGAATCTGTGACAACTGAACATTATTGAACCTAAATGTGGGGTTTGGGTCTTTTACACCAACAGCAAAACAAGAGCAATAAAACAAATCATAAAGCCTTTCCAAGAACTGATTCTATTGCAAGACCTATTCAATTATAGGACTGAGCATGTTTTTAGAAAAAAAAACAAACTATTCTACCTCACTCCTAAATTACAGGCCTTCTGAAAAGAGAATTGCCAACAACAGGGGAAATGAATAGAAAACATTTCAACACTGGTGGAGCATTCAAAACATGAATGCAGCATTCTACAGGGTTCTGTTAAATCAGATAAATGAGATTAGATGGAGACTAGGACCTGAATCAGAGGGTGGGAAGTCAACCAGGACATGAAAAAGCTAATACCTTCTAAAGAGTGCAAACAACGAGGAAACACAAACAGTTAAAAATGGGTAAATCTCATAAAGTTCAGAGTTCAGACTCAGTTTGTCTAAGAAATGAAGCAGAAGTGTAGGTGCTTCTCTGAATATTCTACACAGCACTTAGATTTGCAAAACTGAACATGAGCATCTGCCAAAAATACTAGCTTACTCAAGAGATGGTTGGTTCCTCCACCCCCATCCAAGCAGGACAACCCAAATTTGAGCTTGTCTGATAGCTTCTGTGCACCCCCCTCCTCCTCAGAAACTTGTTTCAGTATTTGTCAAATGTTAAGAGATACTTGCACAGTACTTTGTTTTCTTAAATTAGAAGGTTTTGAAGGGAATTCTTAATTTATTGTATTTCACCCATGCTTCTGAAGAAAAAGGAAATAGTATTTATCTTGTCAGTTATTTTCAGTGAATGTTGAAGAGCCATACTTTTTGGAAAAGTACTCAGTGGGTAGCTAAAATTAATCCCATAAAATATTCTAAATTAATCATGATATGTGGCTTCTACACTCTTTCCATTTTCTTTACTTAAATGGAGATACAGGGTGGCTCAGCTGGTTAGGCGTCTGACTTTGGCTCAGGTCATGATCTGATGGTCTGGGGGTTCAAGCCCCATGTTGGGCTCTGTGCTGATAGTTCAGAGACTGGAGCCTGCTTCAGATTCCATGTCTCCCTCTCTTTGTGCCCCTCTTCCACTCACTCTCTATCTCTGTGTGTGTCTCTCTCTCTCTCAAAATAAAGATATAAAAAAATTTTAATGAAAAATAAAAAATAAATGGAAATATAATGTGGGGCACCTGGGTCGCTCAGATGGTTGAGCATCCAACTTCAGCTTAGGACATGATCTCCTGGTTGGTGAGTTCAAGTCCTGCATTGGAGTCACTGCTGTCAGTGCAGAGCCTACTTTGGATTCTGTCTCCCTCTCTTTCTGCCCCTCCTCAGCTCACAGTTTCCTTCTCAAAAATAAAAATTTTAAATAAAAAAATAAAAAGTAAAATAAAAGATATAATTGAAACAAAATTTTCTTCTTTTTGTTCTAAACAAATCCTTTATGACATAAATAACAAAGCTTCACTTATCTGAGAGACTTTCATGGAGTAATTTTTATATTTCTTAAGTAGACTGGTAGGGAAATAAAATGTTATGTAGGAGACACAAAGGAAGTATTCATCAGTCAGAGAAGAACAGAGATGAATCCATGAATTAAGGCATCATTTGCAAAATCGTCCTGCTTTCTAATTTTCATGCAATGTTCCCTTTTCCTCAATTTTTTGGAAGAAATAATCCTGTTATGTATCTATGCCATAAAAGCACCATGGGTACTTTTTGAAGTTCATCATCTTGCCCCTTGTAATGGGGTTGTGCAGTGGCTGGCAGCAAAAGATGCTAGTGGTCCCCCAAAATCTTTTCCCCCTTATTCCACAATAATTGAAGTCATAGGTATGCAAATGGCTTCCCCAAAGAAAAACTACTTTCAAGCCTCCTTTGTAGTAGAGTCAGTCAGGTTACTAAGTTGGGCTAATGGCAGATAAGCAGACATTTGCTGTGGCAGCCTGTGAACTCTCCCTAAGGTACAGCTACTAAGCACACTTACTCTTTTGCAAAATCGTCCTGCTTTACTCTTTTGCTTTTTTCCTCCAATTCTTCTACTCAGCCTGGG
The DNA here is from genome assembly GCF_006229205.1 of Suricata suricatta. Taxonomy (NCBI): domain Eukaryota; kingdom Metazoa; phylum Chordata; class Mammalia; order Carnivora; family Herpestidae; genus Suricata; species Suricata suricatta. The sequence continues at coordinate 34,959,594 of NC_043702.1, read as the reverse complement.
CTTGAGAATGTAGATCTTGGAGTCTGAGAATAATGGCCACTTGCCTAGCAATGAAGAGTGATAAATTGAGAAGAAGGCCGGCAGGAACTCTAAGGATTTGTGAAGTGAATCCATTTTGTAAAACTTTTCAGTGAATATCAAAACACCCTCCATGCTGTTTCTCGAACTTGCTAAGCATTCTGTCACAGAGCTACTATACCTTCCCTTCCCTCTGGCTATACCTCCTTCCCCCAATGTATCCTAATGACTTAGTTCTTTATTCACACGTCCTTACAAATGTTCCTTCTCAGGCAATTCCCCAACCACTCCCATTTAAATCACAAACCTATTTCTGTTTTTCTTCTCCTCCTTCCTTGTTTTATTTCCTTTTTAGAATTTACTAATACACCATATGTTTTCCTATTTATCTTGTGTACTTTCTCCCATACTAAAATAGAGGACTCAGTAAAGACAAAAATGTTGTATGTGTTTTGTCTATTCATATCCCCAACACCTAAATCAATGACTCACATGTTCCACTAAATGTTTATTGAAATGAATGAAACCAGTCAGAAGCACAGAGACATCAAAATGAGTGATCATGATGGTATGAATCACATAAACTTTTCTGACTCCTATGACTCTATATGCTTTCTGAGCATTTAATCTGTGCCAGGCATTAACATGTTAGCCTCACATGTAAAATCTCATATAATTGCAACAAGAGCCTGCTTCAGTAAATATTAGGATTCTGTTTTCACAGACGAGGAACCTGAGATGTAAAAGAACAGTCTGAGCATACTGCTGAGGTGAGTTAAGACAAAGCCTTTCAGGGAGGACAGTGACCAGATTGGGTTCTCTCTGCTTCATGAAAAGGGAGGAGGTAAGAAGAAGGGTATCTTCACCAGTGTATAAACCAAAAATAAAGAGTAAGACACAAATAATACAGCAATTGCCCTGGAAGGGGCCCTTCTTCCTTCTGTACTCAGGCTAAATAGGTAACCTGACTGAAGAAAATTCCTAAAAGCAAAATTTGCATGATGATCATAAGAAAACAGCAGTCTCTAATAAAATGCATCATGTGTGTTTATATGGGAGTGGACATAGCATACGAAAAGAATAAAATGCTGATGCCTCAAACCCTCTCCAAATAAATAAAGTAGTATCTGAATAGTCATTATTTTTTAAAGTTATTTATCTTGAGAGAAACAGAGACAGTGTGAGTAGGGGAGGGGCAGAGAGAGAGAGAGAGAGAGAGAGAGAGAGAGAGAGAGAGAGAGAATATCCTAAGCAGGCTCTACTCTGTCAGCGCACAGACTCACGGACTGTGAAATCATAACCTGAGGATGAAACCAAGAGATGGATGCTTAATGGTCGGAGCCATCCAGACACCCCAATACTCATGTTATTATTAACATTATTTCCAAATTCTTTCCCAGTTTATTTGGATAGGAGCAGAATGTGGAGAACAGATATTTTAGTCAAATGGAAGTAGCCCATAATGTGTAAGTGATCCATCATGGGTGAATTACTGAGTATCTCTAATTACTGGTCAGTGGTTTCCCTATCAGCAATATGAGAAAAAGAATGTTTACCTTGCAAGAATTGCTACAAGAAATAGAAATAATATATGTAAAGTGTCTGCCTGTGCCTGGCTCAGAGTGGGTATTCAACAAATAGTAATCATCATTATAATATTTTGAAAAAGTTAACTCATGAAACTTATTGCTCCCCTTTCCTAGGTCAATTATAATTTTTGTTTCCCTCTGAATCCCAAGGGAAATATGAAGAAAATAACATTTATTAGATTCTCCTGATTCAGACAACAGGTCAGCTCTTAGAACTAATTCTTCATAATGTTTTATTTGATACAATACCCAAACCCATCCTCCAAAAATATTAGCCATTTTCTTTTTGATCAAAGAATCGAACCAAAGAATCAAACCAACAAATCCTAATTCAATCAGAAGTTCTATAGAAACAAAGTTGATGGAAAGTATACAGAATTTGAAACCTTTGAAAGAACCTGATCTCAGATGATGTGAATGTCTCTTCCATAAACATATTTATTCTCTTTCATACTGAATAATGTTCCAGATGTTTTTGGCGACACTCCTCCAGTGCAGCTGGTGTCTACGGCACGTACCTGGGATGTTCTGACACTTCAGTCATTCTAAGAGATGTGCTAAATAAAATTTCATGCAAGATGCTCATCTGGGCTATCAGCAGTTAGCTGATTGAAATGAAATGATTACTGGTAAAACTGAGAAATAGCCACTTGAAGATGTGTTTGATATATATAAAAGAATAGTACTATATCTTAGCAAGAAACTTTCAAAGTTTCATTTCCAAAATACCATTTGTTTTGGAAATGCCACTATGGTGGCTATTTGCTATGGCAAACAAATAGACTCCAAGGAAATTCATGAGATTACATTTTCAATTTGGTCTTTTGATAATGTAATCATAGTGAACTTTGCCCCAATTTTTCAACTAACGAGTTTAAGGTCAAATGGCCTAAGGTTTAGTTCCAAACTACTAATAGTTGAATTCAAGATGAAAACATTTCATACAATTTAAATATAAAAACTGTAATAATGAACACTATAGTGTCTGTAAAATACTGACATGATAAAGGCAGTTTCTAACTGCTAATTCCTCTACCTGTATACAAAGTCCTTTCCTTTCCTGTCCAAATACAATGATCTACTCCATGCCCTATACATTGTCAACTTTATTATATCTGGGCCTTCCTATCAACACTGTGACTGGTTCAAGTCTCTACAAGCTAATTAAAAATAAAAACTTGCCTTGAGTTTGTAATCCCACACCCCTTCCTTCTAGTTCTCTTTTCCAATCTAAAACCGAGATTTTAAAAAGAAAGGACTGCACTCACTGTCTCCTTTTCTTAGAAAATAATTTTGTAAGCAAGGTCACCAGAAAACTTGTCCTTGTCACAAGCCAATGGACTCCTTCTACTCGATCTCTTATTTTACACCATTGTTTATTCACTCATACTTGGAAACCCACTCTTCTCTTGAGTTTCCACGATAATACATTCTCTTGATTTCCATCCTACCTCCCTGGATCCTCCTTTTCAGTCTAATTTTCAAGTTTTTCAGCCTCTATCTGTTCCTCAGAGTTTGGTCCCCAGTCCTTTCCTCTACAGCCCTTCTGACAAATGACCCATCATTCCCAAGGCAATAGTTAGTAGTTCCCAATCATCCTTAGCTACTGCCCTACACCACCTGTTCTCCCTGTGTTTCTTAGCTTCATTGTCCACTGAGTTGTTCGCGCTGGGAATATTCGTTGCTTTGATTCTTTCCTCTCCCTTATTACCCCATATCCAATAGATGACCGGATTCTGTGGTCCGTCTCCTAAATGCCTCTTGAAAGCAGAAACTTCTTTTTAACTCTTTGTCCAGAACACTACCCTCTCCTTCCTGAATAGTTGCAGTAGCCTAGTCTGTTTCTACTTTTGTTTTATCTCTATTTATTCTTCAGGCTGCCATAAGAAAAATCTTCCCACAACACCCTCTCCTGTTTAAAATGTCTCAGTGGAATTCTCTTGCTCTACTAATAAACACTAAATTACTTAGTATGCTATATTAGACCCTCAGTGAACTAACCCAGATTTATCTCCCCAACCTCCCCTCCCTCTTTGACACCTTAGTCCAGCTCAGCTGTGCTAACAAGTTGCAATTTTATCAATACGACACGTCTCCTTCACCTTCCAGTGCAATACATCTTAGTCCTTTTGTTGGAAAGTCCCCACTTCTACTTTCATTTCACCAGCATCTATTTTTTTCTCTATTTAAGTGCTACCTGCTCACTTCTCTGACCACCTTCTTCACATGACCCTCTTAAAGCCAGCTTTTAGCTACCAGGGACAACACATCCTCCAGGTTTAAGTACGAGCTTCAGGGAAACTAATTCTGTTGATACAAATTTTCTACAATTTCTGAACTCTAAGGATTTTTTCTGCCAAGTTGGTTATTACTGTAAAATATTGTCTTTTTGTTTACTTCAGCATTTTATTTTTGCTATACCTGACAGGGTCTCTCTGATGTCTAACTCACAATAATAGAGAAATGAACACCTGCAAGAGTAATTTTAATAGGGGCATGAATTTCTGCCGATTCAATGACACTGTCTACGTGTAACACCTTTGCAAGATGACTGACCAGGTATTAAAAGAAAGATCTCTGACCCTGGAATAGAGCTGTTTCTTAAAAGAGGCAATTCACCCACACATTCTTAGGATGAAGTCTGATATATAATGAAGCCTGACAGAATTCTGAGCCTCTCTAATGTTGTTTTACAATTCAATTAACTACTAAGTGCTTTAAATTACAAATCAAAAATATTTCACATCATAATAGATTATTAATTAACTGCAGGACACACTATCAAGACCCTAAAACATGTCATTTAGTTAAAATTTGAGCAATTAGAGAATTGGCCAGAATGAGTGCTAATTGTCTGTGGCTGATTAGAGCTTCTCTTACAACCACAGTGAAGGAAAAGGGAGAGTCTGTGCGTTGCTAGGGCACAGGTGAAGCAGAGCACAGAAGGTAAACATCTTGGGGACTATTTTCAGAAGGTGATACATTCTTGCAGTGACACCATGACTGTGGTGGAGTTTACAACAACTGACTCCTTGGCACAACGTTTCAGATTTTCAATGCATTCTAATTTTTGCCGCAAGCATATTAAAAAGATATATGACAAATTTTTAATTGCAGGCTGAACTTTTCATGATGGCTCAGTTTAATAATTTTTTCTTAATTTTATTTTTGTTTTATTTAGTTTTACTTAAAATTCACTTCTCTGAATATAAATTTGTTCTAGTGAAAGAACTTGAAGAACAAAGACCGAGATCACATATGCTACATTCAAAGGGTAGTATTTTTTAACTATTTTCCATACAAATTTTGTTCAGCATATGCATTTTTTGATCAAGCCAATGTTAAACTCAAGTCACCAAAGTTTTTATTATTCATATTTTAATTTAAGTAGAATCCTTTTTAAAAATCTCTTTTAGAAGCTACACTTTAATATTTGCATAAATTTTTCTTCTGCTTTTAGAAATATTGTTAGAAAAAAACATCTGAGCAATAACAATACTATAGATCTAATATAAAAGACATACAAAAGAAGTGCAAAAACAATAAAAATCATTCAGGTTCTACCACCCAGAGGCAACATCTTTGACATTTGCTTCATTTTCACATGTATTATGTTTATATATTTTAGAGTTGTTTAACAAAATTGAGGTTATGCTACATATTGTTTTATGTGTAGTTATTTTAACATTAAATTCATTCTCAGTATTCTCTCATCACGACTTTTCCCCATGAAAATTCAATATGACACAGATGTGTTTCATTTTTCATTTATTCTTCATTATTTAGGTTTTCCATTTTTTCATATTATAAAATTATGCTATGATGAAATCCTTTAACTTAATTCTCTGTCCTCACTCATTGTTTCCTAAGGTAAATTCCTTGAAATTTAATAATTGGATCAAAAATACTATTTCCATTAAATGTTATTTAAATATTTTAATTTATATATATATGTGAATATAAATGTTAATACTGTGTGCAAGGATCATTTATTCCCTAATGCCTCATAATGTTAGAAGAAATCATGGTGTAAGATTTCTTCTTCATGTTAAATATTAATAAGCTCCCTAAGACTTTTATCACCTTATTTTCCTTTTCTTTTTGTACATATAGTTCATACACAAATTAAAATACCAACAGAGATCTCCCTGGGGGGAAATTGAAATGGTATTTCTTTTATTCACTAGTCTTGAAACCAAAGCACTTTTTGTGATCATTTTTCATCATTTTATGGCTGGAGGTATGCAGTGTGGGCTATTGCCCAATAGCCAGTTAATATTAATTAATATACAAAAAGCTTGGCTGGCCAGCTCAAACCCAACAACAGTACTTGTATTACAAATAATGCATATATAAAACACAAACACAAAATATGAACACTGGTGATAGTGTGGCCCAAAATAAATATATATTGCAGCCCTGTTCCCTCAAACTTTCCGAATTAATAGAAAACTTGTGATAATTTTCCTCATTGCAAATTTCACAATGCCTGCATTTACAATACCATTAAAGCCTTTTCTGTAGGTTTTAGGGAGTGTGCATACTAACCCAGCAAATACACTGCAGGTGCAAATTATCAGTAAATTAGCATTTCTCAAATAGAAAACTCATTTTTCCAGTTTATAGCAGTGAACCAAAAAGTAAGAAAAAACGGTGATACATTCAAAATAGATTTTACCTAATCTCAAGTCAAATGCACAGATTTCATGCAAAGATCTCAGACCCTCACTATTTTGTAGTTACAATTCTAACTAGGGTAGCAAATTTATTTTCTACTGAGTCACAGATTAGAAGGAGGCAAATCAGAAGGGCCAAGAGAGTATCAGGGCTTGTGGAGAGGTAACTGCGGTCATTCCATGAGTTTCCATTGGAGTAAACAGCCTCCCACATAGACCTCAGCACAGACCCACTGATTCAGTACAACAGAGTCCATACATTGACTCAGAGTCATCGAGAAATGCTAAAATATACTCCGTATTCTTTGCTTTGAGAGCCATAGAAATATGTAATGTTTCAGACACAATTTCATCAAAAGTGTTTGAAATAATTTTAGGCATTTAAAGACTTGTATGGATTTCATTATTAACTCACACTGTGTATGTTTTAATTCCTAACCTATCATAATGTCTATTTTTAAATCTTCAACACAATCATAAATATTCATTAGCATTAGAAATTCTGGCTGGCTACCTAGCCTTCATCTTAGCTGCCTTTCATAGATCAAAGGTGTTAGCGGCCAAAGTTTTGCAATCAAAAGTATCCAAATGACCTTAGGAGCTAACTCCTCTCACCTCAACAGAAAATAGGCCCAATTTTCCAATTCACAGGTATTTTCTTAGAGTAACCTTGCCACATTTACCAATTAACTTCATTTTTTGGATGAAGGTATATTTAATATTACTTACTATACATTTGTTTAACATATAGTCAACAAATTTGTCTATGACTGTGTAGTAATATTTTAGATTGTTCTACAGAGAATAAATTATGAAATGTCAACTCAGTCTATACATTGTTGTATATAGATCCTTAAGAATAAATTTTTTAATGAGTTGACATGAATTTTTGGACATAGGACACTGAGCACAGTTGAAGATAGTTTTATTTTTTTCAACAATATGGCTTTTTTCTGAAGCTACTATAGTGAAAAGATTAGAAATTTCTGCTACCAAATTTCACCTGGACCCTTACTTCTAAGATAGCGGTTTATTAATTCCTTGTCGATTCTCCAGGTTGGATTACTAAAAAAAAAAAATAAAATAAAATAACCAAATTTCATTTTCCTCAGGCTCACTGAGCCTCCATCCTACTTTCTTTCTTCCTCAGCCTCCTCTTAATTTACCTTCTGCCTGTTTTTTTTAAAAGTCTATGACCTGAAGTTCCAACAGATTTAGCTAAGATACCTGACTTTGCCACTCAAAATTTCCTCTAAAAACTGTATTCACTGTCGAATGTTATTCACAATGCTTTTTAAAATTAACACTAACCTGTTGTCAAATATAGAGGAAAAAATTATACTTTCATTCGTGAGACTGAACTGGAAAAAAAAAGAACAAAAATTCTTATTTTTAACTACCAAAATTTTAAATCCTCAATAAAATGATCAGTATTCACTAACATTCAGTACTTCTGGCTATCAACCTAGTCTTCACCTTAACTGGCTTTCATAGATCAAAGAGATTACTGGCTCTAATGAGGAGTTCTAAGATCTGCATTACCACCACCATTGCCAAATTAGAAATGCAGCACTCATTTGTGGACACATTTTCTAGACAGTCAGAATCTTCTCGGACTAATGACCGCCACCACCTCTGTTATCACATTCCTAAGTGAGGTGCTCTTTTTTTGTAACTCTGTAGTAACATATTACTCAGTAACAACCTTCAAGAAGGAAGCACAGTACACAGGATGCTTCCTGCCTGATACAGTTATTCCATGTAATACTTTTGAGTCAGAGAAGAAATAAAAGGGAGGCTGAGAGAAGCCAGCTCTAAGGGAACAGCTTTTCATGCTCTTGGTCTGCTCTAAGATTCAGAGAACCCTACAGAGAAGAAGAAACTGCTCGCCTCAGTCCAGTAGGTCACACTGCGAGAAAGCCTGCTAGACAATGGGAACTGGAGGTACAGTCTTCCATTTCTCATCGCCAGCATTTGACAAAACTATGGCTTATTAACTAACTCTACCTTATTCTTTAGTTCCATGAGATCTGCTTTTAATCTGTATTATCCTGTTTCAACAATATCCTCAAAAACTCAACAATGGCTTTCTAACAAACCCATAGGCCTTTGTTCCTTGGACTTTATTCACCTCACCTTCTCAGCAACATATCATTTTTGAAGGTTCCTCACTTGACAATCTTTCCACCCTGATTTTTAGTCTCTCTTCACTGGCATTTTCTAAACTGTTTTCTAAGTCACTGGCCAAAAAAGATGAGATTGAGAAGAATATCTATGGGCAATTAATTTGCCAAAAATTGCTCCCTTGGAAGATTCATAACCCTTATTATCCTGAAAGTCTCTATAAAGTGTGACAGTAAAAGATACTTCCACAACTGTGGTAAATCCAAAGTTTGCAAACTTTGTGGACCACAGAACTCATTTCACTGCTTATCACCTGTTGACCCCTGTGGCAGTAGGCTGCATCTAATGACCAGCAGCATCTCAAAGTCACTGCTGGCTGGTAGTAGACACAGTATAGTAGGCAAGGATCACTTCTTGTGTATATACACACACAGTTATAACTGTTCATGTTTTCATCATAGCACCTGAATGCTGTGTTTTGTTAGTCCTACACATGCGAATTTTAATTACCATTTAAAATGTCTTCAAAAAAATACACTGTAATTCAGCATTGAAACAAAAAAAAGAATGTTTTAAGCAGAAAGACATGGAAATAGAGCAATAAATTGATTGTGATGAAGCAAAACATATTTGTCACTAGAAATAACTGTGATTGTTTAGTTTTTTATAAAGCATTAACCAATTGGTTCATGGGACCATAGGAAGGAACTCCACATATGAGTTACATTTTGTTATTGAAAAAGAGATAAATGCTGCTTGATATATGCCAAAGAATTTGGTGGAAAACTGGAGAAATGTTTAAATATCTCAAAATGGATCAAAGAAATTTCAAAAATGGGGGTCTGGTCCCACAGGGTTATTGTTAGTGTTAGGACATTGGATTAGAGTTTAACTGCCAGCATTTTTCTTTTTCCTAGTTAGAGGCACATAAAGTAATGGTGCATCTTAAAATTAATGATATCTTCAATTCTCTAGAACATGGTATAAACATGCTGTGAAACTAGTGTTCTTCACTTGTGAAATGCTACTCTGACTTTCTTCATATTCCAGTCTATTGCCTACTTATACCTTCCCAGCACTTCCCTAAATATTTGCAGCCCCTCACCAGGCTGATGCAACTATTACTTTGCTTCTCTTTTCCCATAAACAAAATGACCAGATCCCAGCTGCCTTTTCCAGTTGAGTGTATAGAAGTCACATTCTCATAGATATCCAAATGTAAGGTGTCATGATCATGGAGGTCAAAGATACCAAAAGCAAACTCAATAACCTCAAATATACCATCGCAAATTTATGGATAATCCAGACCCTCTGCATGGGCTTCACATCCTCCAACAGAATAGGACACCACTATCAGAGAAGAACACTGAAAGTTCCCCAGTGATTAAGCTTGTTATTCCAGGATCAGAACTTTCTCTAATAGATCATGGGCTCCTAAGTGCTAAGATGTGTCTTTTGATGGATGAAACAAAACAAATAATAAAAATGTAAATCTCCAGGTTGCAAAGAGAGTAGAGAAGTCTTTGTGAGTGACTATGGTCAAACCCACATCTCCTTTTATCTGCATCTGTGACATACCTTGATTCGGACCACCTGCAGAATGTAACCAAAGGAAATAAAGGAAAAGAAATAATAATAAATTTTGTAGCAGGTTCCCATATATCTCAATTTCCCTATATGGCATATTCTACTTTGAGAGTTATTAATACTCTCATTTTACTGATAAAAAAAATCTTCAAAAAATTTAAACCATTTTTGAAGAAACACACAGCTATAAAGTCTTTTAGCATCTGCACTGCATACAACATAATATTGTATGTTTTTGACATCATTTTTCACAGAAAATGGGTGTCCAGAGCTTTTCCTCAGCTAAATCATTAACATCTTGATAAAACTGGCTTCCACTTAAGATGATGTACTTTATCCATAATCACACTCAATGTTTGGAGAACAGAAGGAAGGGAAATAAGTTCCATTTGTCTCCCTTTCCAAAAAAACTTTTTTTAACCTTAGTTTCCTATCTGTAAAAAGGGAGTATTTGTACTAAGAGGAGCCAATCAAATCTCGTGGTAACTAACACATAGTAGAAATCCAATTAATTTTATTCCTTCCTCCCTCCTCTCCTTTTGCCTATGAGATACCATGAGTTTTTATTTTGTTAGAGAATAACAGAAGAGAAGAAATGAAAAGAAAATAAGAAAACCAAGAGAAGTAGAGAGACAGAAAGCAATGTTTACTAACTGAGAAAATAATTGATCCACTGTCTGGCAATTCAAATTTCTCTCTTTGAAAGAATAGTTTCATGATACTGAAAATTTGAGGGATTTTCCTTCTGTCATAAAGTCATCTTGAGAATAATTTATTTTTTAATATTTACAGGATATATCAGAAAATATATCTATTGCAGCTAAAAATACATCTTGAAAACTCTAAACTTCACAATCAATTCTTCCAATAGTCCCTCCTGATCATGGTATTCCAAAGACACTGCAACCCAAATACTGGAACCAGAACTAAACAAAGCATGCCATTATCTCCAGTCCAGTGACAAGATTTTATACTCTCCTTACTTTCTGCCAACATTGTGTAGTTGTAGAGTGGTGAACTTTCAAAATATAAACTATAATAAACTCAAATAATATTAGGGATGACTCATTCATCAGAAGAAGCAGAATTCGGTCATTATTAATTAGTGTACTTTTGATTATCAACTTATAACAGATGTTATCCAAAGGCTAATCTCATATATACAGTTGAAATATTAACCAAGAATGTTGATAGCATGAAGGATTTACTAACTTGTAATCTTTACCTAGATTCCTTAGCTCATAAAGTTGATAGTATAAATTTATTTTCATCTTAATCTCTATAAAATATTTTTTAATTTAGCCAATAAAATATTGGTTTATATAATCTGAAAGACTAATATTGGCTTTCATTGTGAGCTTCATCATTATTTGTCTTACAAAGGTATTTTTGAATAGGTTTATTTTAAAAAAAGACTTTTTTTCAAGGACAACCTAATATATAGGCATTAAAATCACTTGAGTTGATATCTTTAATAAGCTATAACCAGATAGTCAGGGGCTATAAAGGATTAACTTTTCTCTTACATTATCAAAGAGCAGCTGTAAAAGTACAAAATCCACTGTTAAACCTGTGTTTACAGTTCTAATGGCAGATTTATAAAGTCATGTGTATAGCAACGGTTTCTCTATCATTTTTTTCTTTTCTTTTGACAGAATTGAATATCCTCTTTCTTTTTTCAAGCCTAATGTTGAAGAATCCATGGTAACTGACTTTTTATTCGGTTTCCTTTCTTAGCCTTTGTTGTCCTTTTTGCTTTAAGAAAATATTTTATTTAAAAATACAAGGAAACAGCAATCTAGTCATCAGTGTATTTAGCAACTCCTTAGACTTTTCATTTTAAGAAAAAATGTTTTCTGAAAGTCTTGCATTAGGTCATAAGATTTAAAACAATTAAGCTAGTGGCTCAGTTCCGTTGTCTGACTTCAGCTCAGGTCATAATCTCATGGTTCATGAGTTCGAGCCCCTCATCAGGGTCTATGCTGACAGCTCAAGAGTCTGGAGCCTGCTTCAGATTCTCTGTCTATCTTTGTCTCTCTCTCTCTCTCTCTCTCTCTCTCTCTCTCTGCCCCTCCCCTGTTTGTACTCTCTCTCAAAAATAAATTTAAAAAAATTTAAAAATAAAGAGGGGCACCTGAATGGCTCAGTCAGTTGAGCATCTGACTTCAGCTCAGGTCATGATCTCATGGTTCATGGATTGGAGCCCCATGTTGGGCTCTGTACTGATAGCTCAGAGCCTAGGGCCTGCTTCAGATTCTGTGTCTCCCTCTCTTTCTCAAAAATAAATAAATAAACAAACATTATAAAAGAAAAAAAATTAAACTGGCATCATAGGAGTGAAATACAATTTAATGGATGAAATACTGAACTGGATAATCCAATGCTCCATTTCCCAGTCACTGTTCCGTATTTCTTATTTTCTCCATGTCTGTAATCTACCATTAGTTTGTAAAAATAAATTGTAGAGAAGACATTATAAGTTGTGAGGATTACCAATTCCCCTTGAATTGTAACAATAACCCATTACTTAAACTTCATGGATCTAAAAATTTTGTATGTAAAATGGAACTAACAATTCTTCCTAAATCTTCTTGTTTCAACAAATGAAGTGATCATTAGTAAGTCTGGGTCTGTAAAGCAGTTGAAGCTATTCTCCTCAGTATAAAATAGCATAATTAATGTGACCTAAAATGAACATTGTTTTCTATTCATACTTTCTGAATCTGTTTTATATTTTAATGAATTTGTTGCTACCTTTGAACTGAAAAATTCAGGCTGGAGGCCTTCAACAGCACTTCACTTTTCTGCCAAAAGACATAAAGAGGGAAAAAAGTGGAAGGATTCTTTTCCTCCTTCAAGTTAAAAGATTTACAGGTGAATTCCAACTTTTCATGTATATATTTGATATAAATTTCTTAACTGCAAAAATTTTTTAAACTATTTCCATTGATGAGTTATGCAAACTCTATGAAGAAAGTCAGAATCATATACATTACTTTAAAAATTAGTAATACCACTGGGTTACTAGTAATTGATACCAGAAAATCAACAAGTATATAGAGCAACAGAACCAATCAACCAACAGGACCTAACTGACATACATAGAATTCTCCAACTAGTAACAGCAGAATATACATTATTTTCAAGTGCCCATGGAATGTCACCAAGATAGATCATATCCTGGGTCAAAAGCAAATGTTAACAAATTTAAAGAAATAAAATCAAACGGACTGTGTTCTCTGGCTATAATAGATTCAAACTAGAGTATCAGGAAAATAACAGAAAAATCTTAAAACACTTGCTAACTAGAAAGATATGAGTAATCCATTGGTCAAAGAAGAAATATTCATAAGATATACAGAATTACATGAAAGTGAAAATACAACATGTAAATTTTATAATACAGCTAAAATAGTACTTAAAGAGAAGTTTACAGCACCTAAATGCTTACACTGGAGACAAGGAAATGCTTCAAATCAATAATTAAAGTTTCTGGCTGAAGAAATTTTTAAAAAGAGCAAAATAAATACAAAGAAAATAAACAAACCTAGTAACACAAATCAGTGAAATTGAAAACAGTAAAACAATAGCAAAAATTAATGAAACAAAACCTGGCTCTTAAAAAAAAATCAATAAAACTGATAATCTTCTAGCAAGATTGATAAAGATTAAAAAGATTAAAAAAAGAGAGAGGAGACACTTATCACCCACCTCACATGAAATAAAGGCTATCACAACAGGTCCTGCAGCCACTAAGAGATAATAAGAGAACACTGCAACTTTACTCTCATAAATTCAACAGATTAGGAGAAATGGACAAATTCCTCAAAAACCACAAACTATCATAGATCAGTCAAGATGAAACGAATCACCTGAATAGCTCTGATTATTAAATAAATTGAGTTTGTAATTAAAAATATCACCTACACAAAAAGCTATCCTCAAGTTCAAATGGTTTCTCTAGAGATATTTACCACATAAGCAAGAAGAATTAACACCAGTTTTACTGTCTTTTTCAGAAGATTAGGATTGGGAAGAATTACCTCCTAACTCATTTTATGTGACCAGTATTACCCTAATACAACAAACAGATGAAGACAATACCAAAAAAAAAAAAAAAAAAAGACAAGAAAGAAAGAAATGACAGATAATCTCTTAGTTATATGCGAAACTCTTCAACAAACAATTATCAAACCAAATCCAAGAATGTATAAAATAATTATATACCATAACTGAGGTTTACACTAGTCATTAAATGTCACTATTTGGTTCAATATTTGAATATCCATCAATAATACATTATATTAACAGGCTAAAGGAAAAAATTCGTATGATCAAATCAATTGGTTCAGGTAAAGCATTTGACAAATTTCAACACCCATTCATGATCAAAATAAAACTGTTACTATCCTAGGACTACAGGAACATTCCTTGAGCCTCACAAAAAGCATACATAAGAAAACCTGTAGCTCACAGCATACTTCATGGTAAAAAAGTGAATCTTCTCCCGCTAACACTGAAAGCAAGAAAAGGATGTTCACACTTATCATTTTTATTCAAGAAAATATTGGAAGTTCTAACCATTGCAAAAAAATTTCCTGAAAAACAAATAAAATTTCCTGTATGAAGTGAAAAAGAAGAAATAAAGCTATCTACATTTGCAAATGCCAAGATCGTCTATATAATACCAAGTAATCTACAAAAAAGAAAAACGGAAAAAAAAACCCTCCTAGAATAACTGAGCACAGAAAGGTCACAGAAACTAAAACGAGAAACACAAGGGGCACCTGAGGGGCTTAGTCAGTTGAGCATCTGGCTTCGGCTCAGGTCATGATCTCATGGTTCGTGGGTGTGAGCCCCATGTCAGGCTATGTGCTAATAGCTAGCTCAGAGCCTGGAGCCTGCTTCATATTTTGTATCTCCCTCTCTCTTGACCCTCCCCTGCTGGCACTGTCTCTGTCTATCAAAAATTTAAAAAAATTAAAATTAAAAAAACCCACAATACCGTTTATAATTTCTCTGAAGAAAATTAAAAACAGAGGTATAAATCTAACAAAACATGTATGTTTTTGTATTTCAGGGACACCTGGGTGGCTCAGTTGGTGAAATGTCTGACTCTTGATTTCATCTCCAGTCATGATCTCATAGTGGTGAGATGTAGTCCGGCATCCGGCTCTTAGCTGGGTAGGGGCCTACATGGGATTCTCTCTTTCTCCCTCTCTCTTGATCCCTCCCCCACTCATGCTCTCATGCTCTCATGCTCTCCCTCTCTCTCTCTCTCTCTCTCAAGATAAATAAACATTTTTAAAAATATTTTTTGGGGTGCTGGGTGGCTCAGTTGGTTAAGCATCTGACTTCAGCTCAGGTCACAATCTCATGGTTCCTGAGTTCCAGCCCTGCATCAGGCTCTGTGCTGACAGCTCAGAGCCCGGAGCCTGCTTCAGATTCTGTGTCTCCCTCACTCTCTGGCCCTCCCCTGCTCATAGTGTGTCTGTCTCTCTCTCTCTCTCTCTCTTTCTCAAAAATAAACAAACATTTAAGAGTTTTAAATAAAAATGTTTTGCATTTCACCTGTATGATAAAATCATGAAATAAAGAATAGAAATATGCTCATAGATGAGAAAATTTAATAAAACTATGACTTTTCCCTAAATTGATCTATAGGTTTAATGAAATTCCTATCTAAATCTTAGCAAGATTTTTATAAACACAGAAAATCTTATTCTAAAATATTTATGAAATTGAAAGTCCCCCGAACAGCTAAAACAACTGTGAAAAGCACTAAAGTGGGAGGAATGTCTCTTCCCAAGGACGAACTATCTAGCCACAGCGATCAAGGCAAACGGTAATGGCGGAGTGATAAACACATAGATCAATGGAACAGAGTGGAAAACTCAGGAGGAGAGCCACATAAAAATGCCCACTTAGTTTTTGGCAAAGGCAGAAATGCAAGACAATGAAGGAAGAGCAATCTTTTCAATGATAGCACTGGAACAATTGGATATAACAGGCAAAAATATGAATCTTAATCTGAACCTCACACCTTATACAAAAATTAACTCAACGCAAAACCTAAAACCATAAAAGATCTTTATTTTTATTTTTTTGAATGTTTTATTTATTTTTGATACAGAGAGAGATAGAGCATGAGAGGGGGAGGGGCAGAGAGCGAGGAGGAGACACAGAACCGGAAGCAGGCTCCAGGCTCTGAGCTAGCTGTCAGCACAGAGCCTGATGCGGGGCTCAAACCCACGACCGTCAGATCTGACCTGAGCCGAAGTCGGAGGCCTAACCGACTGAGACACCCAGGCGCCCCAAAATATCTTTTTAAAAAAGGAGGAAATACTCAGGACCTAGAACTAAGCAAAGAATTCTTCAACTTGACAGGAAAGGCACAATCTGAAAGAGAAAAACTTGATGAATCAGACCTCATCAAAATTAAAATCTTTTGCTCTGTGAAAGACCCTGTTAAGAGAATGAAAAATAAATTATAGATTGGGAGAAAATATTTGCAAATCACATTTCCAATAAAACACTAGTATCTAGAATAAAGAACTCTTAACATTAAAAAATAAATGATCCAATTAGAAAATAGATAAAAGACATTTTACCAAAGAGGCTATACAAATAGTAAGTAAGCACCTGTGAGGGCATGCAGGCCCCTGAGTGGCTCAGTTAGTTAAGTGGGTTAAGGGTCTGACTCGATTTTGGCTCAGGTCATGATCTCACAGTGTGTAACACCGAGCCCTGCATTGGGCTTTGCACTAACAGCCCAGAGTCTGCTTAGGATTCTGTGTCTCCCTCACTCTCTGCCCCTCCCCTGCTCTCACATGCTCTCTCTCAAAATAAAAAATAAACTTTAAAGTAAAAAGCTTTGTGGGGCACCTGGGTGGCTCAGTCAGTTGGTGGCTGGCTTCGCCTCGGGTCATGATCTCACAGGTGGTGGGTTCAAGACCCACATCAGGCTCTGTGCTGACAGCTCAGAGCCTGAAGCCTGCTCCAAATTCTGTGTCTCCCTCTCTCTCTACCCCTCCTGCCCCACTCATGCTCTGTCTCAGTCTCTCAAAAATAAATAAAATGTTAAAAAATAAAATAAATAAAATAAAATAAAATAAAAAGCTTGGGGATATCACTTCATACCTATCAGAATGCCTAAAATAAAAAATAGTGTGGGGCACCTGGGTGACTGAGTCAGTTAAGTGTCTGACTTTGGCTTGGTAATGATCTCACAGAGAGTTCAAGTGCTGACGGCTCAGAGCTGGATTGGATTCTGTGTCTCTGTCTCCGCCCCTCCTCAACCTGTGCTCTTTCTGTCTCAAAAATAAATAAACTTTAAAAAAATGGTAATAAAACCATATACTGGCTAGTATATAGAGAAACTAGATCACTCAGACATTGCTGGTGGGAATGTAAAATGAGAGTTACTCTGAAAAACAGTTTTGCAGTTCCTCTTGAAATTAACAATGGAACTTAACCATTCCACTTCATAGCTACGCTCGGGTATATGTCCCAGATAAATGCTTATTTTCATGTAAAAACATGTACATAAATGTTCATAGCAGCTTTAATGGTAATAGCTGAAAACTGGAAACTACCCAAATGTCCTTCAGTGGTGAATGGTTAAACTGTGGTATATCCTTACCATGATTAGCAATCAGCAATAAAGAAAAAAAAAAAGAATTGATAAATTCAACAATCTGGAGACATCTTGAAGAAATTATACAGAAGCCAATGTCCTAAAGGCACATACTGCATGATTCCATTATACATATAACCTTCACAAAATAACACAAATGCGAACATGAAGAATACAGTAGTAGTTACTGCAGGTTAAGAAAAAGAGATAGAAGAATGCATGTAGCTATTAAAGGGTAGCATCAAAGAACCTTGCAGTGATAGCTAAGCATCATAATTGTGGTCAAGCCAAGTACAAGTGATACAATTGCACAGAGCTATATACACATAAACATACACACTCACCCACACCACTGTCTGTATAACTAGCAAAATATGAATAAGCTCTGAATTAAACCAATATAAATTTACTGGATTTGATACTGTACCACAGTTCTGTAAGATATTAACACTGGTTGAGTCTGGGTAAGGGATGCTCTGGATCTCCATGTAAATTACCGCACATTTCTGTGAATATATAATTATTTCAGAATAAAGGGTTTTTTAAAAAAAAGTTAGCAAATGAAACAAATCTATTGGGTATAACATGCATGCATGCAAAGTTAAAAAAAAAAAAAGCATACATGAGGGGCACCTGGGTCCCTCAGTCAGTTGAACATCCGAGTTTGGATGAGGTCATGATCTCATGGTTCCTGAGTTCAAGCCCCACACCAGGCTTGCTGCTGTCAACACAGAGCCCACTTCAGACCCTCTGTCTTCCTTTCTCTGTCCCTTCCCCACTTGCACTCTCTCAAAAAATAAAATATTTTTAAAAAGATATATGCAAAGGCAAAGCCAAATACAGAACCTCTAGAATATTTATTTAGAAAAGGATAACATTTTTAAGGTCAGCTAGTATATCACTTTCTCATTAATCATGAAACAAATTGGTTACATGCTTCTCTAAATCAACTCATCAATTGTCTTTAACCATTTCTTCCTTTAGTATGTTGTAAATTGCTAAACGATCATTGCAGTTGATTTGTCTATGTTATAAATGTCTTAATTTCTTCAAAGTATTCTACAATTTGGCCATAGGAATACCTTAATTAAGATTAAACTGTTTCAGGAAAATTATGAGTTAGTCATTTGGAGATACTATAAAAGATTCATCATACTTTCTTCCTTTTAAAAGCATTTTTGTAGTTAATCCCATTTATAGTTTCAAAACAATTCTCTTTGACATGATAAGAGATTATGTCTTTTCTTGTTTATCTTATTAACTTTTGAGAGAGAGAACATGAGTAGGGGAAGAGCAGATTGAGAGAGAGAGAGACAGAGAGAGAGTCCCAAGCTGGCTCCTCACTGTCAGCGGAGAGCCCAACACAGGACTCAAACCCATGAACCTTGAGATCATAATCTGAGCCGAAACCAAGAGTCAGACACTTAACCAACTGAGTCACCAAGGCACCTCAAAGGTTGTTTCTTTTAACCTATAAAGAGTAATTTTAAAAGATTTGGTCATTTGTATACCTTTTTTTTAATGTTTTTGTCTATTTTTGAGAGAGTGTGAGGCAGGGAGGGACAGAGAGAGGGGGACAGAGAATCTGAAGCAGGCTCTAGGCCCTCAGCTGTCAGCACAGAGCCCAACGTGGGACTCAAACGCACAAACAATGGAATCAGGACTTGAGTCGAAGTAGGACACTCAACCAACTGAGCCACCCAGTCGCTCCTATGCGTACACCTTGGTTTAAACCAAAAATACTTAACTTGAAAAAAAATTGCTTTTTGAAACTATATTCAGTATTCTAGAAAATGACTGAAATATTTTAGGGCATTAACAAAATAAAAGTTTTGGATTGGAAGGTATACTTGTTCCCCATAGCTGTTGTAATAATTTACCACAAACTCAGTGGCTTAAAAAAAAAATGGAAATGTCTTCTCTCACAGTTCTAGAGAACAGAAGCACTAAATAATATCATTGGATGGCAGTCAAGATGTCAGAGAGCTGTTTCCTCGGTAGCTCTAAGGGAGAAGCCGTCACAGTGTACGGAGGCTGCTGGTGTCCCTCGACTTTGGTGCCACATCACTCTAATCTCTGCCTCCATGACCACAGTGCCTTCCTCCTCTGCACAGATGAAATCTATCCGCCTCTCTCATTTAAGGACACTTGGGGATGGATTCCGAACCTATGCAGGTAATACAGAAATATCTCTCCATGTCAAAATCCTTCATTCAATCTCATCTGCAAAGATCTTTTTTCCTTATAAATATTATTTATAGGTTCTAGGGATTAGGACCTGCTATCCTTGAGTGGCCATTATTCAGCATACTATCGAGAGTTGGTAAACATGGTTTTGGTTCTTTTCAACTTCTGCTTAATGTAAATATGTGATAAATAGCTAAATAAATTTGTATGTTGTTAATTATGCATTTTAGAGTAATTTAGTAGACTTTTCGTTTTGTTTCCATTTTCATAGGTCCTTTTTAATTGACAGACCCTTTCACAAAAAATATGGACATAACCAATGTTGTTTACAAATTAAAGCCCATACAACAGCTAAGTTGTACTACTATTAAGAATTTGAAATCAAATTTTCTATTCCATGTACATATAAGGAATATGAGTGGGGCACCTGGGTGGCTCAGTCAGTTGAGCATCTGGCTTCGGCTCAGATCATGATCTCACAGTTCGTGGGTAGGAGCCCCGCGTCGGGCTCTGCGCTGACAGCTCAGAGCCTGGAGCCTGCTTTGGATTTTTTGTCTTCCTCTGTCTCCGCCCTTCTCCTGGTTGTGCTCTCTCTCTCTCTCTCCCTCAAAAATAAACATTAAAAAAATTTTTTAATGTTCAGCCTCACTGATGAAATGTGCATAAAATCAACATAATCCCATTTATGAACAAAGCAATAAATGTCCACCTAGCTTTAACCAATATTAATATGCTAAATTAGCTTTAAATATTTTTTTAAAAGACGCACAGATGTCATGGAAGCCCACTGAATGTCACTGCACTGGTTCCGTTCCCAGAAGTAAAAACTGTCCTGTGTTTGGCACATTACCGTATCTGCACGCTTTTCACACCCCGACGATCTTCGCGTGCTTGTTATGGACTTGCTGCGAAGCCGGCAGGATTGTTATGCTGCTCTTGTTCCCCATTGATACTCATAGATCTAACTCATTCATGTAAACTGAGAAAGTTTCCTTTTATGGCTAGATACATGTTTACTTATCCATTTCTCTTTGGATGGAAGTGTTTCCAACGTTTTGTTATTATACAACATGCTTTAATGGAGATAACATTTCTGATGTCTTAAAATGATAAGAGGTTTAAAATTAAAATACTCCATGCTGATGAAAATTACTGATAGGAATATGTTGATACTCTTTCTGAAAAACAGTTTGGCAATATGTACCAAGACCTTAAAAAATATGCATTCTCGTTAACCTTTTAACCTTACTTCTAAAAATGTACTGTTACCAGTGGTTCTCAAAATGTGATCCCCAGACCAGGAGCATGAGCACATATAAATTCTCAGGGCTCTACTTCCAACCTATTCAGTCAGAAGCTTTGAGGATGGCAATGTGCAATTTGTGGGTTACCAAGCTTAACAAGTGATCCTAATGCATGCTAAGGTTTAGAAAACAACTTGCTCAGATAAGTGATCAGAAATTTTCAATGATGGTCACTGCAGTCTAACTTAATAAAAAGATAGGACTCACCCTCAATGTCCCACAAAAGGAAATGTTCATATAAATGAAATATAGGATGAAAAATTTAATTACAAGGGAAAATGGCTTCAATATTATGTGATAAGAAAATGACACAATCTAAAGTTCTGTATATAGCAAAATAACTTTTTGAAATCATATATATAAAAGTCATTATATATATACGTATCCACACACCATCCTATTCAAAGGTATTAAATAAGAATATTCACATGCACATATAGTTTGAATATATTTACATTTAGTTGATATATCAAGCATACATGCTATCATGTGACCTCACTCGTTATGTTTACTACTATGGAAAAGTGACAAATATGCTTATGTTTTCAGGAACATAAATAATTGCTACTGAATTCCTTTAACTCCAAATACCATGATGCTTTTATATACAAATAGGTTCCCAAAAAGGTAAACTGAGTTTTTTAAAAAAATGTTATTCTATGCAACAATTTGCTTACCGTTACTAGACATTATCTAGATACAACCTTTAAGGTGTATTCACACATGTGATAACAGCCCTTTAATATAAATAAGGGAAGGTTAAAACTGGATAGTGTGATATCCAGTGACATAAATTCTATGTCAATATGCCTTGTGACTTTAAAAGAATGAGCTTTAAATTGTTTGGCAGTTGAAATCTATGTAAAGTTCCTAGAATTCTCTATGGCTAGCAAATGAGTCATTATAATCTCAACATTCATTTACATAATTCAAATGTTAGTTAACCTGTTATATATAACCCTATCTTTATATATATATATATATATAAAGATATATATATATAGTTTTGCTCATATCTAATGTATAGGCCATGATAAAAATTTAATTCCAATTTTCCTGAACTGGAAAATAGGTTTCTGTCTGAGCTCTGTAGCACTTACATTCAATTTTAACTTGTAATTCTTAATATGTTCCTAATACAGTCAGAGAATAATAGGGGGCATGCCTGAAGCTAGTTTAATACCCTTAAATTCCTATGGATCACAATGAAATACCATGTCACCCCGCATGCTTCATATTTCAAAGGTTGTGGGCTGTTAGCATTGTACTTTTATTAAAATTCCTATTAATTTTTTCCTGTCAATCTGAATATAAAATTACATTATCACTTTTCTATAGAATAAAAAAGTAAAGAAAATACTACTTTATTTCCAACTACTTATCTAGCAAAAAATGGGGGGGAAATTTAGAAAAAGCCAATTATGTCATAGACTAAGAATAGCCAATTTTTTAATATTTTAATGAAATGGCATGACTGTGTATCTACTCAGGTAGTGATCTGATCATTAATTAAGTCCCTGCCCTCATGAAGTGTTCATTCTAGTGGGAGTGACAGTCAACAAACACCTAACAATTCAAGTATTAATACCATGAAAAAGCAGAGCTTCTAAACATCTGGAAAAGGCATCCAGAATTAAACATGCAAAGCAGATAAAGGCAAGCCAAGAACAGAGCAAAGCCTGTACAAAGGCCCCGCGGTGAGAAGTTGCTGGTGAGAGGCACTCCGAGAGAGCAAGGAGGATAGAGTGGCCACAGAAGCATGAGGAAACAAAACCAAGGTCCAGGATGATTGCTGGGTAAAGGCAGGCTCAGATCAAACAGCTTCTACAAGTCATGATAGGATCCTGAGCTTATCCCATCTGATGCAATGATGCATCAAAAGGCTATGTCTAAGCACTAAGGCGGAGATGATGGTGAGGGCATAACGATGTTGCAGTGGGTCGACTGAGAGATGGTAGAAACTTGGGACTGAGGTGACAGCACTTCAGATGGAGACTCACAGACAGGATGGAGGTAGAAGTGGGCTGTGGGTACAAAGTCGGCCCTTAGATGATTTATCTGAAAGGAAAGGAGTTGTCATTTCCTAACGTTGAAGCACTGGATGGACACAGATTTAATGTGGGATGGTAGGGCATATTAACTTTGAGATTCCTGTACGATGTACACATGAAGGTATCAAAATAAGATACAAACTAATGTGGCATCAAAAAGGGTCTGTGCTAAAAAAAAAAGTCTAAATTTTTAATCTTACTTTTCATTTTCAATTAAACACAATGCATGACCCTGGGGAGGGAAAGAGTATTAAAAAGTATCACAGACTTCTTTTTCTATACGTACACACACACACACACACACACACAATTACTCTGTATAAGAAATTATATTGTTTTGGGGCACCTAGATGGCTCAGTCAGTTGAGTGTCCAAGTCTGAATTTCGGGTCAGGTCATGATCTAACAATTTTATGAGTTTGAACTCTGTTTCTTGCCCTGCACTCTCTCCGCCCCTCTTCTCCCTGTACTCCCCTGCTCTTGCTGTCTCTCTCAAAATAAATAAATAAAAATTAAAAATTAAAAAAAATATTTTTTAATCTTTTAACTTTACTGGATTTTAGGCATTTTTTCCCACAGAGAAATAGATTTCTTCGGAGATACATAACTTTACTAAGCAAATAATATTGCTTTCTATAGCTGTACTGAAAATTATTAAACCAGTTTGTAGTTTTGTAAAGGTAGACAATTTCTAATATCTTGCTACAATAAGTAGTACTACAATAAACACTCTTGTGTGTCTTTGTGTAGTAAAATTTATAGTTCACAAGAAACACTACACAATGTGTGTGCTTAATATATACTGAAAGGATTAAATTAATACATCACTTCTAGGCAAGAAGTGGCAAATAATACAGTATTTTTTTTTGCAAATGACTATAAAGAAAGTTTTACATTTCACTTACAGTCTTAAATGTTTTAAAGCTGCAAGTAGGGATACAGATATCAATGTCAACATTAGAAATGAGAAGTTTTCAAAATGATGTGGCTTCAAAGGAATAAAAAAAAGAAAAATCTATTCCATTAGATGTCCTACTCTTCTCCCCTTTTAGTCCACACTAAAGAACCTGTGGAGTATGCAAGGATGGTGCTTACACGGCTTCTGTGCAAGGATGACACACAAATTCACAAAGCGCTCCATTTTGTGAGTTAACAGAGTAGATCCTAAAAGATCTCACCAAAAGGAGATTTTGTTTGTTTCCTTTTTATTGTGTCTGTAGGAGATGATGGATGCTAACTAAATCCGTTGTGGTAATCATTTCACAATAGATATATATCCAACCATCATGCTGTATACCTTAAATGTATATGGTGATGTATGTAAATTAAATAAAACTGGGGAAAAACAATGTCAGGGTATCCAAATGTTCCTAATGAGGTAGGAGCATCTTTAGATTCTGGAGACTCGGCTCATTTGTATCTCCATCCACATACCTCTCTCTCTCTAATCTCGGCTTACTTGGTGATGCCATCATTTGTTTATGTGAACACATTCTCTGCTAAACTGAAGAACAAAAGAGAATCATGTGTGTCCAAGCTCAGATTTCTGAAAACAGCATCCAGGTCTGTACCCCAAGAAATAGAGAAGAATTTGATGGAAAACATTCCTTCAGAGGAGGATGCACCCCCTTCTTTAATGTTTTTCTCCAAAATAGTTCAATAACAACAACAAAAAGCCACGTGGGCAATCTTGTTTCCTTTGAAAGTCCACTCACCGCTGAGCGTGGATGGGGGCCTGCTGCTCTTAGTAACAGACATCATGTAGACATTTTTAACTCCCTTTGCTGCTCCCAGTCCCACCTGCAAACTGTAAATTGAAGAAAGAGGTGTCTCAAAAACATGAAATCTTCTTTTGCCTGGTGGGATATCTTTATTCCTGAGTAATTTCTCCAAATAACACCCTTGAGTCTCTGAAAATGTAAAAATTGCCTGTAGAGTCGAGGCAAATGAAGGCTAAATCCATTCATTATTTCCCTCTAAACTCTCATTCACCTCTAGCTGTAGGAAGCATCACAAACACAGGATTGATGAAAAGTGTATAAACATGTTATCCTGATACTCAGGTTGTCACAGGGAGCTTTTTTTTTTTTTTTTTTTTTTTTTTTTTAGTTCTTGATTTTAATGTAAGCAGAGCAGAGCAGTGGAAATGTTCAGGTAAAAATAGAAACTTTTCTTTCTGCAAGATAGTGTTTCTCATCTGAATGAATTTATTACTTTCCTTTGAATACCATGGCAAATTCGAAATCAGTTCATATTTGACTTATTCTTGGATCCTTACCTGTATCTTCATTATCCAGCAAGAAGCAGGCATAACTGAGAAGCAATCCATGGCCCTAATCTTTGCTTTGTTATGAACTGTCTTT
The DNA here is from genome assembly GCF_006229205.1 of Suricata suricatta. NCBI lineage: Eukaryota > Metazoa > Chordata > Mammalia > Carnivora > Herpestidae > Suricata > Suricata suricatta. The sequence continues at coordinate 34,934,060 of NC_043702.1, read as the reverse complement.
GCATCTCTCAAGATAGTCTAGATTGTGGTTTGGACCTTGAGAGCTTGTTTGGAGGTTCTAGCAGGGGAGCGCAGCTACTCATATACCCTTGACCGGAGAACGGTCCTCCTCTATCGGGGATGGTCTTCCTCTTCTACCGAGCGCGCAGCTTTGGGAGGGATGCACATGGAGTGGTGAGGGAGGAAGGGGACACCCGCCTAGCCAGCCAGATCAGCCGAATCAACCCTGGCAATCAATGGGGTGACAGATGTCGCAGCCAGATCGCCCTCACATCCTAGATTGTGGTTTGGTAGCAAAGTACTCCAAACTCTCAGTTTTCCAAATACAACTTAATAGTGGTCAACACTCAGGGACCCTGTTGAAATGAAGAGCCATGATCACAAATGTTGCAGTCAACAGGCCAAAAAGAGGAGTACTGAAGGATCTCACAAGATAATTCAGTGCTCTGGTCCAGAAGTGGCTTAGTCCAGTTACTTCTATTTGCAACTCATTAGCTAGAGCTAAACATATGGTTCCATCAAAGAGAGGCCAGAAAGTACAATTCTAACATGTTTCTGAAGGCGAAGAGCCAGAAATAGTTGAGGAATAGCAATAAGGACCATCCCATTCTTCTAAAAGAACTATTTTTTTCTTTCAAAAATGTTGAAAAAAGCTAACTGGGTAGCAAAGTATAGAAAAACACATATTTTTCGTTGTTAAGCCTCGGTTTATAAAAAGCAGTGTCCACCAGCTATATGCACCATTTCTTTGCAAATAATATGAGATCTGTTACTCTCTTATCTCCAAATGTACCTAGTTTGAAACTTCTGTCATTTATACCTCACCTTTTTCCAAAAAGGTTTTGAGGTAGCTTATAAAGATACATAAAGCAAAACAGAATAAGGAACAGTAAGTCAGGAGAAAGGGAAAATAAGGAGTTAAAAGACAAAGCTAATGATGAATTAGAATCCAATATCTGTGGCAGGAGATTTGGAATGCATTCTTTGAAGTCAATGACAATTTTGGCTCTGAACACTACAGGAATCATGAAGGAAGGGAAGGGAAGGAAGAGAAAAAAGAAAAAGATAAAAAAAGAAAAAGACAAGAAAAAAGAAAAGAAAAAAAGATGACCAATGGTATGATACATAGTATCTACATGATAAAAGCAAAGTACGTCATTAGAAGAAGCACCCTTCTCCAAAGGTCCCTGAGACCTCAGGAATAGGGAATATATAACATAGTACAGAAGGGAACAGAAAGAATGTCTAGAATAAGCATAACAAGGGCACCTGGAGGGCCTACTCAGGGTGGCTGTCAGCACAGAACCCACTTCAGATCCTTTGTCTCCTCTTTCTGTTCCTTCCCAGTTTGTTCATCCATTCTCTAAATAAATAAATAAACTTTAAAAAATAAATAAAATTAGCATAATGCTACAAGGCTGTGTCACGTCTTTTACTATGGACTCATAGTCCCACATCACATTTGTACTATCATTTTCAGGTTTACCGATTATTATTATAATAATTCTATTTGTCAAAATCCCATATCTTTAGGGTCATCTAGGATATGAATGAAGCAAAGAAATAAGCTTTCTCTCCTAAATGAAACATTCATTAAACCACAGCTCACAAATGGGCATAAAGACTGCCAAAATTGGCCCTAAATTATTTATGTCACACAGTACTGTTTTTGAACTTGAATTTGAATGTCGGTAGGTCTAGAATTCACTCTCCACTGTGGCCATAATTTCTCACCACTTCCTTCTATGATTCAATTGATGTCCTCCATGTAGGCCCTGAAGGAATTCAAGTTTGAGACCCTTGGTACAAAATAGTGACTTAGTAAAATAGAATGTTTCATAAGTTCAGTGTCTATTCTCTCTTTACCAGCTGCTTTGAGGAAACATAAAACAATAAATATATTGATGTTTCTCAAACAGTTAAGTCTGTTGGGGGAGATAATAGCAAAACATTTGAGAACATACAGTACTTAACTAACAATAACTATTCTATATACTTTATGGCTCTTTATATTTTAGCAAGCTATTTCACATGCCTCACTCTAGTGGGTTCTTTTGGAAGCCCCATGAAACCATCAAAATAAACATTAGAGTTTCCATTCTTTGGATAATAACACTGAGATCCGTAAGTTGCCTTACCTCAGGTCCCAAGGCTAAGTAGAAGCAGAAGCTCCCTGGGGGGCTCTGCGCTCCACCGTTTTATTTCCTCTACAGCCCCACATACAGTAGGCATTTCATAACCACTCTCTAAATCAACAAGCAAAAGAACCTGAGTCACACATACTGATTCATGAACTGGGACAGTAGAAGAAAGTTTGTAGATAAGAATGATCAGAATTTATAAGTCACATTATATCATGCCCAGAAATTTGTGGAATTTATAAGAACTAGATACTATTATGATGACATTAGTAACATGTAGGAAAGATGAAAAATACAAGGTATCTAAAAATTTATACATAAATATAATAATCCCAAATATTCGTGAAGAATATCAGTGATTATTATTTATGCTTAAAAAATTAATAGATTTACTCAGAGGAAAGAATATTAGAGTTTGTGGACTTCAAAAATAAGCTATATAACATTTACAGTATTTATTGCAAAATTATCTATAATAGCAAAATAGTAGAAACTACCCTAATGCTCACTGACAGAAGCTAGTTGATCAAAATATACAGCACATGATCCTAATGGATATTTCTTTCACCTGTTTTAGGAGGCCAGCGAATACACAATAAATGGATATTCTATGGAGAACGAGATAGTCTAACATACTTTTTTTCTTGCCTGTTCTAGTGGTTTTAATAGGTATTCTATGGGAGAATGAGACAATCTATACATCTTTTTCCTTGTCTGTTCTCATGGTTGTGTGAGACAGAGTTCAAAACTGGCAAATAGGGATAATCCATCAAATTTAGATATTTAAGGAAAAGTAATGTAGATGAGACTCAAAAATGTCCTTTGTTTGCTAAGATAACCAGGAATACACAGTCAGTATACTGCTGGAAGAGGTAAAGAAAAAGGGTCATATCAGGAAACTGAATGAGTCCTAGAAAATAAGTACTGCCAAGAGTTCAACTTTTAGTTTTAATATGGTCTTGTTATTGTAGACATGCTGTTATACATCAAACAGCAATAGGAAATTTCACACATATTTTTTTTTTAATTGCCCAAGTCTACCTTTATCCCTGACTCCCTCTAAAGAGGGATGTTCTTTTTTTCATCTTTTGTTTTTTGGAAAGTCTTTTTTTAAAACTCTTAGCTTTTTTTTTTTTTTTTAAGAAATCATGAGATTACTAATAGGTAAATATTAAGAAGTTGCACTGCATTTCAATTCAGGTAAATCTCAAAGTGATACAGGGTTCCAGGGCTGCTGTCTAACCTAAAAATATCAAATCAAGGATTATATCTGAGCAAGTGTGCTTATGCCATTTTCTGTATAGTAAAATTTTCTCATTCTTACTAACAGGATCAGAAGGTAGCCTTGTCAGTACACTGTGATTTGTTGACTAAGTTTCCTTTAGAAAACATGAATTTATAGAAACCAATGTTAAATCAAGAGAGACTGAGATCTGCTAGGATCTTAGATACATATCTAATATAAATCCCAGTTATTCTGCCTTCTTTAGTCCTTTACTGAATTCATTTCCTTAAATTTTTGCCTCTGTTACCTGTGTACTCTCTATCCAAGGTATTTTACATGATACCAAATGGCTGCAGATATGTTTTCCCAAATGAAATGGTCTTCCTGACAGCATATCTAAATGCCTGCTATAAAATAATTATAAAACTAATCCTTTCAATATGCAGTTCAAGTTACAAAAAGAGTTTAATAGCAACAAAAGAGATAAGTCAAAAAAGGCATTAAAAATTTAAGATAAATCTTAAAGTTACACAAGGAAAAGAGACAAAATAAGATAAATTCCCCTAATGTACCGCAAATATCAACCACCACACACTACCTACAAGCCATATGTTTTTTCCATCTGTTCTGTTATCATCAACTAAATTTATAGTATTTGGGCTATCAGAAGGATTGTCAAACAGGAGCTGGGCATGATTTTAAAACCTAGGTGTTACTGTTAGTTGTTTTTTCTTTTCTGTTTTTTTTTTTTTTAAAGAAGCTACCCATCTCTATGATTAGCCCACAATTGATACGTATTGGGTTCAGAGTAAGAGTCTCCCAATATTTCTGAGAAATGTGAGGTAGTCTTCAGAAATCTTAAATTATTTCTAGAGCCACTGACCACGTAACTGCCTTCAGTGCCTCAAATAATGACTACTGTGCAGAGAAACTGGAATTTCTGAAGATAAATAGGATTCTTCTGAGTTGTGAAACTGCTGGATTTGTAGCCGTTGATTGGTGGATTATAGTATGTGATAGGCAGAATTCTACGATGATCCTTCAATGATCCAAACCTTTGTAAAAGCCTCTCTCCTTGAGTAGGAGAGGCACTTGCTGATCCCTTCTAGCCAATAGAATATGACAAAGATGATACAATGGTCCCTCTCTTAGTTAGGTCATAGTACATGGCAAAAGTGACAGTCACACTTCTATGATTACACTACATTATATAATACTCCAGTTTAGCAGACTCAAGTGAGAGATTCTTCTGCTAGCTTTGAAGAAATTGTCATGCTGTGAGAAGACCTGTGAGCAGTCTGTGGCAAAGAACTGTAGGGACCTCTAGGAACTAAGAACAGTCTCCTGTCAGCAAGACAGCAGAGAGCTCAGTCCTACAACCCTAAGGAACTGAATTCTGCCAACACTGAATGAATGTGGAAGGGAACCCCAAGCCTTTGAAAGGATCACAATTTAGCTAATAGCCTGACTCCAGCCTGTGAGGCCCTGACCAGAAGCCCTGTTATGCTGTGCCTGGATTCCTGGCTGATAGAAATGGAGAGATAATAAATGTGTATTACTTCAAATGGCTAAATATGTGGTCAACTTTACATAGCAGTAGTAAATGAACACACTACATGTAAAAAGTATTTCGATGGCTTCTTAGATGCAAATGAAGTCAAGCAATGCATCTTCCATGTCCTTCTTTCTCTCATACAGGCATGTATGGGCCTTGAAAAGAAATCTTTAAATATAAACAGAAATTCTCAGCTGTATTTCTTTCTCTTCAAGATTTGGCTTTGACACCAAAAGAATATTGTGTATGGCTTGGAACTTTTCAAAACATTAATAGGCACATAGCTTTATTATGAGATAGAATGAAGACTTTCTTCTTTCAGGACATCTTTAAGTAATTGTCCCATGAAAATAATTTCAAATAAAGCAAAATTTTGTTTTTTTAAGTTGTAAACATAAAGATTAAAATTGATCCTTGGTTGTTGGATGTGATGTTTATGAAATAGCTTGTGATATATGTGTGTCTTAAGATCAGGACAGTGGGTAGGTGACAAATACCATAAAAATACATGGTATTTTAGCCAAGAATTCCAGGAAGCAATGGCTTTTGCACTTCTATAAACTTGAGACCTAAGATCACTATTTTAAAGACAGAACATCTATGAAGAACCAGGTGCTTCATGGCTAGTCCTAATGAAAATTCAATGAATACCAAAAAAAAAAAAAAAAAGCACAAAACTCTCAAATTATGATGAGCAGATCCAAAAATATTTATGCCTTGTGAGAGATTATGTTATAGTGTAGCAAACATTCTCTCCCTAACTCCTATTAGGCAAATTATTTTCCCCATTCCATTGATATCAGGTTCAGCATATGACCTGCTTTGGCCAAGAGAATATTGGTAGAAGTGTTCCAGCCCTTAGGAGGCATGGGTGCTCTCAGCTTCCTTCTAGCCTCTACCTTATGACTTTCCCCAGATATCAAGAGCTTCTAGGTTCCCAAATTAGACACATGGAAAGAGATATCTCAACTATCTCACTGACCTAAGCCTAAAGCACAGACACTTCAGCTGAATCATGAATGAGAGAATAAATGTTTACTGCTGTATGCCATGAACATCCTGTGGTTATTTCCTACACACATTACTATTACTTTGGATTCATAAAATACTATTTGAATCAAGGTTTTTTTTGTTTTTTTTTTGTTTTTAAAAATCCTGTTAAGTTAGATAATGTCCCAAATGCCCCAAAATATCATGTACTATAAGATCAAAGACTAAAAAATCAGAGAGATCTTACACTGGGCTCTCAAGGAAAATAGAGATGCTTATCAAATCACTCAGAGGAGTTCAGCTAGTAACTTACTATTTTTTAATAACTTAAAGAATTCAAAATAATAACAAAAATATCATCTGACAATACATCCCCAAATTGTCATGTCATGAAGTTAAAATTATTGTGGAAAACATTTTTTTTAATTATCTGCAATCTTAAGCAGAAGTATTTAAAGCATGAACAAAAAGAGATTTTACTTATTTTAAATTTTATAGGAAAGCTACTTCATATACCACATGAAGAAGTTATCGAAATTATGGCATATGTACAAAATAAAATACATCTAAGGTAAAATGCTCTAGGGCTGATATATTTTTAATGTGCCCTGAATTCAGATTCATGCATATACTCTTTTCTCAGAACACAAACACTGACAACATTCAAAGTACTCTTAATTGGGAAAAGGAGTAAAAATGCTCCTAATTCAAAGTATGCTACTGAACGAAGATAGCTTTCATATTCAGATATAAAAATGTGCCTCAAAATACTTCTAAGACCAATGTCATCACACAATTTTATGTAGTAGAATACATAGAAGATGTTAATTACATCATGACAACATAACATTCTGAGAATAGATGGTCTTACATTATAGACATGACAACTTTGGGAGCTGAATCAAATTATCCTTTAAGATTACTAAAAAAGTACGTGTGTATATGTAAGTCATATATATCTACATGTATCACATGTCTATATGTGTTATATATCTATATATACAGATATGCACATACATAACATATGCATATATATATGCACATCTACATGTAAATATATATCTGCTATGAGCTTGTGAACCATGCCTAAATAATACTAGGTAAAAAATGCATTTCACACTTCCTTCTATTACAGTGGACAAGGAGAAGATGAGACAGAGAGGCTAAGATCTGATGAGCAGTAAGTAGAGGCAATACAAATTCCATGGAGTAAATAAAAACTTTTTAGTTTTTATTAACTATTTTTTAAAATATCATTTTCAAATGAAGTCAACATTTTTTAAATGCTAAAGTGATATAAACATTGGGAAAAATCAGGAATTTTACTTTCTCATTTTGTGATAAACCATAATTTAGTCAAAAACTGCTTAGAGAACTATTTTGTAAGAATACGTGTTAAAGCCTAAGAGTCCCTCTTATGTGTAACTTTAGATAATTGGAGTCTTTCCCTGCACCTCTAAGCCACTCCTACTAACATCTGCAAAGTTAAATATATTAATATATTAAAGAGATGGCCTGGGACACAGGTTATGGAAGTTTTCTTTTCCTGGGCGTTGTTATATCTATAATTACTAGTTACATTTGTTTACGGCATATGAATAATGTTCCACGATATATTATTCTCTGGACTTTGGTTTTTTTTTTCAAATCATGGCTTCAGAACAGTTACACACACACACACACACACACACACACAGTGGGAGTTTAGCAAATGTGTTAGTGTCAACATAAATAATGTGTGCATAGTAAGCTTGGATGCCCTTCTTACCTTAAAAAAATAAATGATATGTAACCTCGATTGTTTTAGTTCTTAAACTGTTAAATTTCTTTCATTATTATTTTCTCAAAAGGGCACGTTTATTTGTCAAGCTGCAGGAGTATGATAACATAGGACATAAGTTAATTCTGTTTTAGATTTTTAACTACATTTATTTTACACTGCATTTCTTCAATAGAACACCCCATTACTTTCTTCTATGAACATACTGGAGATGGTATGTATGTGGATACTATGTGTATATACATGCATGTGTGTATGTAATTCTATTTTTCATACATAGGGCTATGGAGAGGTATGCGTTTGTGTGTGTCGTGAAAAGAATTCTTAAATCTCCCTTATTGGTATAAACCACTGATATGCATGGTTTGGTTAAATTACCCCTGTCAGGTTTATTATCTACTCTTTTTCCCTGCTGTTAGCATGTGTAATTGTATGGTTTTAAGAACTTGAATGACTCACCATAAAGCAAGCTGAAAAAATAGGGGACAGATGTGTTTCTATGTATTTTTTGAGGGTTGCTAGGACAGGAACTCTTTCAGCTTATTTCGGAATCTCGTCTCAGAGGTAGCTTTTGCCTCCTTAGCTTACCTCTCCTCCCCAGTCCTCAACCACCAAGAGGATGGAATGCTCACACTATAAATGCCACCCACCAACTTGAATGAAGGAGCAAACAATAATACAATGGCTGCCCATCACCAAGAGAAATGATTATGGCAGTCTCTCCGGTAAGATTAAATGAAGGGGAACCTTCCTATGCCCAAAAGATAAGGCAAAGTGACTTCCTCCTCTTTGAGAGATGATTAATAGGAGACAGCCTAACAGATCATTTGTGGTAAAAGATCATAAACAGGACTATGACTGTTGATCATATTTCAAAACTTTGGTCTTGATCCTTTGACCCCATAGTTAACATAACCAGAAGCAGGCAGTCGCCAAAGTTTTAATGAGAGGTCGAACTGCCATCCAGAGAGTTGAACTTTTACAGTTTCAGGGTCAGACAACTTGTCAACAGAGTCAAATTCCTTCTTTAACAGCAGCCCTGTAAACTCAACATGAGTAGATATGTCTTGTAGAAGTGGCTGCTGGTAAAGCAGTGTTTTATCTTTAAATGAAAAACATCTTAGTAATGAGCTGCTAACTGGTTTAAACCATGTCATTATACTTCCAGAGGGACTTGGCCCTCTGTTTGAGGGTACAAGGATTCCTTATCTACGCTCATCAGTTTGGGAGCCTTCTGTGATTTTTCTGTTACTTTCTGTGTACTCTTCTGTTAGTACCCAATTGAAAAGAATACTGTACTTTCATGGGTTGCAATTAGATGCTAATTTAGAAGATGATGCTAACCCAGATAGTAAACTGCTATAAGGCTCATTTGGAACTGAGGCTATATCACCCATTACTGCAGAGACAAACAAAAGAAACTAGGGATCTAATCTCTGCCTTTAATCTCACATAAATTCTCTATTCTAAAGGCTTTCAAAAGGATGTGGTTTGGGGCACCTGGGTGGTTCAGTCAGTTTAGTGTCTGACTTCAGCTCAGGTCAGGATCTCACAGTTTACAAGTTTGAGCCCCACATGGGGCTCTCTGCTGTCAGCCTGGAGCCTGCTTTGGATCCTCTGTCTCCCTCTCTCTCTGTCCCTCCCTTGTTTGCTTGCATGCAAGTGCGCTCGCTCGTGCTCTCGCGCGCTCTCTCTCTCTCTCTCTCTCTCTCTCCCTCCCTCCCTCAAAAGTAAACATTAAAAAAAGAAAACAAAGATGTGGTCTTGATTGCCAGATCACAAGTTGGCAGAGTGGAGTGGAAGAGTCATTCCAGCAAAGTTACAGTTTAATAATGGAGTCAGTCTGGAAAAAGTCTGGGCCAAAGATTTCTAGAACTGGGTTTGGTCACTCACCAGCAGAATCCTAGGGGAACTAGGATGTATCTCATAGGCTGTCAATTATTAGATTATGTATATTAAAATGTACCTGTTACAAATGTAGAAACCCTATACTGTTAGTAATTGCTTAATTGCTATTAATAATTGTCTCAAAAATAAATATATCTAATGAAAAAGGAAAACAATGCAGAAATATATAAAACACATGTTGATAATTTCAGTCCCTGGGTGGGGGTGACGGTAAACTGTTTACAACTTGATCTCCATCTGTTCTGGTTTTGTTCCTGTGCATGTACAGCATATGTATTATTTACCAAAATGGAAACTTTGCTCTCAATTTTTCACTTAATATGCCATGATTATTTCTCTCATCATCTCTGAATATTGTTATATGAATGTACTTTTTAACCTTAGCATTATTGATGAACTATATAAATTTCATATAATTAAGTGTATATATTAAATGATAAAATAAACACTTTACGAAGGGCTTTCTTTAAGATAAAGTCCTAAAAGTTGAATTGCAGGCCAAAAGTTATACAATTTTAAAATTATAATAATCATATATTGCTTTAAAACATTAAACCAATCTGCTATCTGAAAAGAAATTAGTGTATGAGAATATCAATTTTCATAACATTTTTATAGTTTAATTAAGCTTTTTATTCTAACACATTAGATTCACATGACCTTCTAAAAAAACAATAGGGACCCCCTATACTTTTTACCAGTATCCTCCAATGGTAACATTATAAAACTGTAAAACAGTATCATAACCAGAATACTGACATTGGATAGTTCAGATACAGAGTATTTCTATCACCACTAAGATTCCTATGTTATCCTTTTATAGCGATATCTGCTTCCCTCCTAACCCCAAGCCCCTGTTTAACCTCTGGAAACCTAGTCTATTTTCCACCTCTATAGTTTTATGATTTCAAGACTACTATACTTTACATTTACTATATAAATGGAATCATACAGTATATAACATTTTCAGAATGGTTTTTCAGTCTACGGCCATACTACCTTGAACGTGCCTGATCTCAGAAGCTAAGCAGGGTGGCCTGGTTAGTACTTGGATGGGAGAATGGTTTTTCAGTCTGCATTAATAGTCTTGAGATCCATCCATGTTGTTACACTAATAATTTTTCCCTTTTCTGTTGCTGAATAGTATTCCATGGTATAAATGTACTACCATTTAACCACTGCCCTATTTTAGTTGTTTCCACTTCTTCGCTATTATGAATAAAGCACTTTTAGAATGATGTTAAATAACAGTGGTGAGATCAGACATTCTTGTTTTAGTCTCAGTCTTAGAGAAAAAGCAGTCTTTCACCATTAAGTAGAATGTTAGCTGTAGATTTTTTGAAATGTAGCAGTGTTCTTTATCAAACTGAGCCAATTCCCCTTTAGTAACAACTTGCTGAGTTTTTATCATGATTGGATATAGGAACTTTTTGAATGCTTTCTTTTGCATCAACTAATACAATCATATGATTTATCTTTGTTAGTCTGTTAACATGGTAGATTACATTAACTGATTTTCAGATACTGAGCCAACCTTGCATAGATAGAATAAATCCTTCTTGGCTATGTTATTTAATTCTTATTGTTGTTTCAGTTTGTTGGTGATTCAGTTTGCTAATATGGGGTTAATCTTTGTTTCTAAGTTCATGAGAGATACTGATCTGCAGTTTCTTTTTTTTTTTATATTGTCTTTATCTGTTTTTATTATCAGAGTAGTTCTGGCCTTAGAAAATGAGATAGTAGTATTCCCTTCTCTTTCATCTTCTGGAGATAGTGCAGAATTGATGTTAAATCTTTTTAAATGTTTGGTGTATTTTTTAAATGAAACCATGTAAGCCTGAAGATTTTGGGGGGTGGGGAGTTTTTCTGCTACAAATTTAATTTTCCTTATAGATATAGAGCTATTCAAATTATCGTAAATCATTGGGTAAGTTGTAATAGATGGTGTTTTTCAAGGAATTGGCCCATTTCATCAAATTTATGAATATAGAGTTGTTTATTATTCTTTCAATGTCTGCTGCGTATGTAGTATTATTTCTTTTCCCATTCCTGATGTTGATGTTCTGTCGTATCTTTCTTGGTTAATCTTTTATTATCATTCAATCAGTTTTATTATCATTCTGGAGAATCAGTCATCTTATTGATTTTTCTCTATTATTTTTCAAATTTCAACTTCATCAATTTGGGCTTATGTGTATCACTTCCTTTACATACTTTGGGCTTCCTCATGCTGGGTTCTTGAAGTAGGAATTAAGATTGTTGATTTGAGACTCTTTTTCCTTTCTAATGTTTCTTTTTTGCTATAAATTTTGCTCTATAGTGCTTGAACAGAGTCTTATGAATTTTGATATGTTGTTTTTTCATTTTCAATGCAATCTAATTTTTAAAAATTTCCCTTGGAACTTGCTCTTTGACCCATAAATTATTTAGCAATATGTTGTTTAGTTCCACTTGTTTAGGAATTTTTCTGTTATCTATTATTGATTTCTAATTTGAGTTTTTGGTCAGAAAAAAACACAATTTGAATGCTGTTAAATTTGTTAACATTAGTTTAATAACCCAGAATATGGTCAATCTTGGTGTATGTTTCAGATAGCACTATTTTTAATGAATCTCAAATTTAGGTTGATATTTCAAAATTAGTAAAATAAAATTTTTCATATGCTTATTAGCCTTTTAGAAATGTATTACATGCCTATGTCCTTTATCCGTTTTTAATTTGGTGGTTTCACTTTTTATTAATGTGCAGGGGCCTCATACATAAAGGATATCAGCTGTCAAGTATTTTCCCATTTGCAGTTCATCTTTCAATTATCTTATCGTGTGGTTTTTACATATACAAATATCATCTTTGTTTTCATGGCATGCTTAGAGAGACTTTATAACTTTCATAAAATTATGTATTTCTATAACTGAATTTTAGCATTTAAAATTTGATTTATCCAGAATGCTTTTAACAATGGTAATTTTATAATACTTCCATAAATAATGCATAGCTTGGGGAATAATTCATATCTATATTTGAATAGAACAGTGAGTTTTCATCAAATACAGGAAAGAACTATCATTTAATGTATACTTTAATGGGTTTTGTTTGTTTTGTTTTGTTTTGTTTTGAGAGAAGAGACAGTGTGAGCAGTGGAGGGTCAGAGAGAAAGGGAGACACAGAATCCCAAGCAGACTCCAGGCTCTGAGCTGTCAGCACAGAGCCCAACATGGGGCTCAAACCCACGAAACGTGAGATCATGACCTGAGCCAAAGCCGCACGCTCAACCGATTGAGCCACGCAGGCACCCCTTAATGTACACTTAAATATGCCAGAAATTTTGCTAGGCAGTGTTACATCTTAAAACAACTCAATGAGCTAAAGCTTTTCTGTTTTATGAAGAAAATGGAAGTATTAAATAATTTGATAGTGTTGGGACAAAGTTGGAATTCAAATGCAGGCATGTCTAATTCCCAACCCTGTAGGATCTTCCTACTGCCCTCCTTGGCTCCCACACTTGGCATGTAAAAGGCACCCTGAGTGGTACAGCAAATAACAAAACTAGTCACTGCCTTCACAGAACAATTAATGTTACACTTTAATTGCTATTTGTAATTTTCAAAGCACCCTGGCATTCAATCATTTATTGACCACTTTCTCAGGTGCTAGGCCTATTGATAACACATAACATAAGTCCTTGTCTTTCTGTGAGCTACGGTAAGTATGATTTCACCCCCGATTTTTAGAATAGAGCTCTAAAACAGAGGCCCCAAGTATGCGGTTAACTTGCCTACATCAGCACAATTAAAAACTGCCAGATACACTTCAAACAGAACCTCTTATTTCCACTCCAAATGACCACCTTCACTGGTGAACCTCAGCTCACTTCCAATGCAAACCTGGAGGTTCCAAGAGGACGCTTGGGAGAAGAAATGTGAAACTACAGAGGAACAGCAGCAGCCTTCTCAGGCGGAGAGAGACGCAGCTAACCCCGGCTGTTCTCCCATTTCCCGAATCCCTCAGGGGTTGGGATAATCTAGGATTTTGTTAGTGATCCTTCCTAGTGGTGTGACTCAGGCTTTGTCAAAGGCAAGTTCTTTTACTTGCTAATATTTTTCACAACAATTAATATTAATTCCTGATTAAAGCTGATACTTTTAATAACTTGATTGAGATATCATTCGCATACAGTTACCCATTTAAAATGCACAATTTGGTGCCACTTAGTATATTCAGAGTTATAGAACCATCACCACGATCAATTTTAGGACATTTCCATCCAAGAAAGAATGCGTACCTTCGCTTATGACCTGTTTAACTCCCCAGCCCAAAGCAAACACTAATATGGTTTCTGTCCCTATAGTTTTACCTATTTTGGATATTCCACATAAATGGAATCATAGACTATGCGGAATAGTTGATATTTAAAAAAAAAAAAAAGGAAAAGCTATTTTACTAGAAATCTGATTTTAAAAACGATGGGAAATGTACAAGGTAAATAAATATTATAAATGCTGTTATAGTCTATGATCTATTAAATATCAGAAGATCAAAAAGAAAGCTTATAGTAAACATTGTTTGCCTGCTGATGAGTTACCCCTGCCTCTGATTCCTTTGTTGACTCATTCTCCATACATGAACACTACAACTTGTTTCAATTCTAAACAAAGTCTGTTTATGTAAATATCTAGAGAGTTTTTTCCCCTCCTAAGCTCAGTACCATATTTGGTCCAATTTGTACTCTGCTACTACTTCCTCTACTACCCACTCCCACAGGACCTTAATTTAGGGGAATTTGAGACTGTCTTTCCCACATAATTTCCCTCTTTTAAATTTTGATTGTCAGTAACAGCAGAAGATGCCTTGAAGACAGAGTAGAACAGTTGAAAGTAATGAACAATCCAGTTTACTGAAAGAGTTGCTCAAGCTTTATTAATCAATTGCTCTTCCCAAGACATCAAGGAATCCTTAAGATATTATCACCCAGACCTAGGTGGTTTTAGAAAGCATTGATTACACTCTCTCAGCAAAGGTAATCCCTGCCCATTTAAAAAAAATAAGACAAATATACAAATGTACAATTCAGTGAGATCTGAAGGAAATTAAAAAACCCGTATGACTACAACAGTCAAGTTATAGACCATTTCCTTTACCCAGCTCTACTGGGCTCACATTCAACCACCCCATCCCTTTACTGTCCTGATATCTACTATTAAGATTAGTTTTGCCTGTTCTTGAGTTTCGCATACATTGAATCATATAATATGTACTCTTGTGTCTGGGTTATCTGTCAACATACTGCTTTTGAGATTCATCCATATTATTGCATAAAACAGTAACTCATTCTTTTTATTGCTAATTAGTATTTTATTGTATGAAATATAAAGAAAGCAACCTGTCTTTGATCAACATTGGCAGTTTTTCTATTTGAATGAACACAGCTGCTATGGATAGTCTTGCACAAGTCTTTCTGATCTCTTGGGCAAATTCCTAGAAATGATTGGTCTACTGCTTACCTTAGTTAAAAACTGCCAATTTTCCAAAATGGTTCTACCATTTTACAGTACCACCAGCAATATATGGGAGTACCATTTGTTCCACATCCTAAATAACAGTTGGAAATTTTAATCTTAATTTTTGCTATTCTAGTAGGTGTAAGATGGTATCTCCTTGTTGTGTTAATTTGCATTTCTTTAATGAGTCATGATAAGTACCTTACTTATAGATCATTCATACATCTTTTGCAAAGTATCTGTTCAAGTATCCTGCCATTTTTTAAAAATTTTGTGTCCTTATTAATAAGTATGACTTCATTATATATTCCAAACAGAAGCTTTTTGTTAGATATATTTATTGTGGCTATTTTATTTGAACACAGACCTTGGCTTTTCTTTTACTTAATGAGGTGTTTGGAGAAATTGAAGTTCAAAACGTCAGAAGCTGAAGCTCATTTTATTGATGTTTTTCTTTTATGGTTATTGCTTTCTATGACCTGTCTAAAAAGCCCTGGGCACTCCTGAAGTCACAGAGATATTCTTCTTTATTTTCATCCAAAAGCTTTACTGTTTTAACTTTTATGCTTATGTCCTTAATCTGCCTTGAATTAATGTTTGTGTATTGTGTGAACCAGAAGTCAAATCTCATTTTTTTCCATGTGCATATGCAGCTTTTCCAGAATCAGTTGCCAAACACACACACACCCCCTTTCTTTTTCCTTCAACACTTTTGACACCTGTTTAAAAGAACCAATGGACCATTTAAGTGTAGGTCTAATTATGGACTCTCTATTGTATTCCATTAAAGTCTTTGAACATTCTCCCACCAACGCCATACTCTCTTGATGACTATAAATTTATATATACTAAGTCTTCAAGTATTATAAGTACTCACACTTGGTTCTTCTTTTTCAAAACTGTTCAGCTACTTTAGGTCTTTGGGGTTTTTTTTTCATATTTTATAATCACACTGCCATTTTCTACAAGGAATATTTTGTTGGACTTTTATTGGAATTGCACTGAATCTAAAAAAAATCAACTTAAGTAGAAGTGATATATTAAAACTCCTAAGTTTTCAAATCAATGAATATAGTATACCTGTCTTTATGTAAGTCTTTAACTTTTTTCAGCAATGATTTTCAGTCATGATTTCACAATTAGTGGGTTTGAGCCCCCCATCAGCCTCTGTGCTGACAGCATGGAGCCTGCGGGATTCTTGCTCTCTTCCTCTCTCTCTCTGCCCCTCCCCTGCTCATGCTCTTTCTCTATCAGAATAAACCTAAGAAAGAATTTTTTTTAATGTAGAGGTCTTCTATAACTCTTGTTAAATTTAATCCTAAGTATTTTTATATTTATGGCAGAACTGTAAATAGCATCAGTTATTGTAAATTGGATTATTAATTATTTGGTGCTAATATAAAATACCTTTATTTTTATATATTGCCCTTGTATCCTAAATGTTGTCTAACTTTACATTTTTAACAGTAATCTGTAAACCCTATGTACATAATCATGCCACCTATGTTGGAAAAAAAGTAAGGAAGAGGCATCTTTGCCTTCTCTTTAATCTTAAGGTAAAATCACTCATTAAATCACCATTAAATAAGAATTTTATCTGATCGAGGTAGTTCCCATCTATTTCTAATTTACTGAAAGGCTATATCAATAAATGAGTGTTGAATTTTGACAAATATTCTCCCTTCATTTCCTGTGATGGTCAAGTGTGTGTGTGCACATGTGCATGTGTGTTCATGTGTGTGCGTTTTATCCTTCAATTCATTTTACTGGCTTTTGGATTAAAGTAACATTTGTATTATGGCAATAAATTCATTTAGCCATCTTATATGTTACTAGAGTCAGTTTCCTAATATTTTCTTAAGGATTTCATAAGCAACCTTTTTCTTAGACATTTCATTATTAGACATTTCTAATAATGTCTTAGATTTGGGTATCCATGTTATACTTATCTCATGAAATGAAATGGGATAGGTTTCTTCCTGTTTTCTGATACAGTTTATATAAAAATAATCTTATTTGTTCTTTAAATGTTTAAAAGAATTCATAATTGGAAATTACTAAATTTAGATATTTTCCTTTGAGGGCAAGTTTTTAATAATGAATTCAATTTCTTTAAAAGGAACAGTGGTATTCAGATATTCTATTTCTTCTAATGTCAATTTTAGTAAGCTGATTTTATCAAGAAATTTTTCCATTATATCCTAATTGTCAAATTTATTAGCATAAAGTTCAAAATATTTCTTAATCGTTGCTTTATTGGATAAGTATAGGATCTACAGTGATTTTTTTAAATAACTTTTAAGTATTTATTTATATTTGAGAGACAGAGAGTATGAATGGGGTAGGAACAGAGAGAGAGGGAGACAGGATCTAAAACAGGCTCCAGGATCTAAGCTGTCAGTGCTGAGCCTTATGTGGGGCTCAAACTCATGAACCATGTGATCATGACCTGAGTAGAAGTCAGATACTTAACCGACTGAGCCACCCAGACACCCCAGGATCCATAGTGATATTTGATATTTCTTTCTAATATTGAAAAGTAGGCTCCTAAATTTTTTTTTATTAATTACTCCCTGCTAGACATTTATTAAATTTGATTAATCTTTGTAAAGAACCAACTTTGACTTTGTTAATTTTCTCTATTATTCTATTTTCCTACTTCTGTTTTAATCTTTTTTTTTTTTTATTCCTGAGGTGGAAACTTAACAGTGTTGATTTTTTAATTTTTTTTTTTTTGAGAGAAAGAGTGTGAGTGGGGGAGAGGGACACAGAGAGAGAGAGAGGGAATCTCCAACAGGCTCTACACTCAGCACAGAGCCCAACATGGCACTTAATCCCCTGACCTTGGGTTTATGAACTGATCCAAAATCAAGAGTCCAAGAGTCAGATGCTCACCTGACTGAGCCACCCAGGCACCCCCACAGTGTTGATTTTAAATCTTTGTTCTTTTCTGTACAAGCTTACAAACTTACTGTTCCCTGTAGGCATTCTTTTATCTGCAACCCATGCACTTTGTTACGTTCTACTTTCATTATCATTAAATTAGAGATATTTTGTAATTTCTCTTGTGACATCTTCTTTGGCCCATAGTCATTTAAAAGTATGCTGTGGTTTTCAGAAGGAGCTTAAGTGGCCCTACTGCCATTGTGAGAAGAGCTCTACCTACTTTCTCTGCCTTATTTCTCATAGGCAGGACAAGGTTAGCAGAACAAAGTTTTCAAGGTCACAAGATGAAAAAGTTATTGAAGAGAAGATTATCAGCTGGTATTTGACCATGTACCTTGTATGTCAGGTATTAGCTGGGCTCTGAGTGAAATACTTACCAGTGTTCACTACCATTTATTGTGACCAGCACAGTCCTATCAGACCTGAAGCAACTCAGAGTGGCCTCAGGACTATAAGGGATCTACTGATGGCCGATGATGTTGTGTTGCAATGATCCTGGATACTCTGTGCCTGGTGATAGGAGCACTTTTAGGGAATCACAGCTCAGGACCAGATACCCACGGTTTGCTATCAAAAACACTGGTGCATATTTAAGTCACAGTTGTTTTATTATTACTGCTAAAAACTTACTTAAGTGGAAAAAACCAGCTACTCAATACTATAATTCTAGTGGAAAGACATCAAGTTTTTGAAAAACAGGCTAATTAAAAAAAAATTAAGACCTTAAATCTGCTTTTATGCAAGTCAGCCTTGATAACAAATTATCACAAATACAATACCTGGAAGAAATTATTAAAAACTTGGGAAGTTCCAAATTTTTACTTGGGCCTAACAGACTTTTCAGAGATTAAATCTATATATTTATAGCAAGTTATTCTAATGGATGATATTACAAGAAATATTTAGAATTTAGAAGATACATCAAAACACATTAAATTTCAAGTAGCTACAACCAAAACTGCCTTCAAAATACATTGAGAATGAAGAACAACTTTAAAAAGCACTAAAATGCTTTAGATAAACATTCTCATCTTTCATTTTGTTTTAATGTTTATTTTTGAGAGACAGAGAGAGACACAGAGACAGAGAGAGAGGGAGGGGGAGAGAGAGAGAGAGACAGACAGACAGACAGACAGAGACTCCAGGCTCTGAATTGTCAGCACAGAGCCCAATGTGAGGCTTGAATCCATGAGATCATGACCTGGGCTGAAGTCAGACGCTTAACTAACTGAGCCACCCAGGCACCCCAATAAATGTTTGTTAAGGGAAACAAACAAAGCTGCTCTGGAAAACAAGAGCAAAAAAAACTTATCAAAAAGAAAAAATATTAGGAAGTCTGAAGTGACACAGAAAAATTAAAGTGGTGAAGAATATCAGATCAAGCTTTGGAATAAACATTTTGGGATGGGAGATTGGGCTGCTGTTCTTAGTGAGAAGCAGTTGTTACATATAATGAACTCATGAGAAAATGGGGATCGCTTATAAGACTGCTGCAAAGGAGTGTGAAGACACTGATACAGTAGAGTTAAATTCTTATCTAAGAACTTTGGAAGATAGTTGAAGCTAAATGTACTTTAATTGAATAAAGTAAAATAATCGATGCAGTTAATGATACTCAAAGTCAAACGAAGAAAGACTAACCCCAGTCAGAGAGTAGAAATTCCCATTCCTTCCTGAATAACACTGATGAAATGAATTTTCACTAAGTATTCGATTTAGAAAGAATTTACCATGAAAAAATAAAAGACTGTTTTCAAAGATGAAAAGATCAGCCATGCATGTAAAGAGCTGGACACCTATAAAACTCAAAATTCTTTGAGAAAAAGTAAAAAAAAAAAAAAAAAAAAATCACCACTATCAAACCCAGCTTTGCTGCCTGACAGAAACGTGTTAACTTAGAAAGGAAAAGGCATGCATGAGACAAATTATTGAAAAATAATGTAAATGCTTCTAAAAGTACCCTTAATGTGCCTGATTTTCAAAATGGGGTATTTTGTTGGTGAGGACTACCAGGGAATCCTCTGGTCAACTGTGTCCCTGAGGAAAGAGGCAAATCAGGCTATGATGGAATTCAGGTCCAGTGCCAGGTTTGGACCGGGTACTAACTTGCCAGGGTCAGGAAAACAAGAGCAGAATTCCTCCATTTGACCATCTTTGTTCTGGAGATCCAATTTCTCCTTAAGACAGAGCTTGTCCTAGCCTTCCAAACATTGATAGATACTAGGGAATATCTTTAGATTCAACCCTGTTTCCGCCACTCCCCACATGCACACAACTTCTGGCCCTAAGTCCTCCACTGAAGAGGAAGTGCTCAGGAATAATCTTCACCAACATACTTCTCTGGTCTAGCACATTCTCCAACAAGAAAGGTCTCCATAGCAACTACTGGATTTGGTCTTCTGCCACACAATCTCAAAACATATTGTAGATCACCCTTCAAATTGACCCCACCTTCTAATAAGTCTACTTCTAAAAATCCAGAGCCACAGGAAGAGGTTGTGTCTCTCACCTAAAGTAATTTTAATTTTTTCCCTTCTAGTTTAATTGCTAATAGCAATTAAGTAATACAAGGACTCAAATGAAAGGCATTATGATTTAAGGTAGTGTAACCGAAGATTATATAAAAATTAATCTTAAAAGTTCAATGCTCCCATTTTTTCCATTTGTAGGTATATAATTAATGCATTATATACAATTATATATATAATTAATGTATATAATTGTGCTACTGAAAAGTTCACTGAAATACTCCAGAAACATAACAAGAATTTGTCTTCTAATATAACTTTTAATTTTTTCTCTCTTGTTTTATTGGTCTTATTTTTAGTGATTATGCAATATGTCAAATGGGAACTTGAGAGAATTGAGATAGTGTATTATAATGGTATATAAAATGTATATCTTATTAGTAAATTATCTTTATCTAATTTGATTTGTAGGTATTGTAAGTATAGCAATACTTGTTATTACTACTGAATACATTTCCTCTATTGACCCAAAATCACACATAAAATTTTGCCTTTTCTAAAGTATTTAATTTTTTTATACCATAGGTAAGCGATTTCATATCATATATATATGATACATATATATATATATATATATATATATATATTTGTTGTGTGGGGGGGAATTAAGTGTCCAACTGATGAATTATCCAAGAGGAATTTATTGCAAAATCAACTATCAAATATCAATAGAACCAAATGCAATAATTCAAAACAGAAGACAATCTAAAAAAAAGTTGTGAACCTAACCTTAGAATGCTTAATTTCATTTTTTTCTGTTTTGAAAGAGCACCAGCAGAGGACAGCAGAGGGAGAGGGAGAGAGAATCTTAAGCAGGCTCCATGCCTGACATAGGGTTCAATCTTACAACTATGAGATCATGATCTGAGCCAAAATTAAGAGTTGGACACTTTACTGAGCCACCCAGATGCCCAAATACTTTATCTTTTAATATGTAACATAAGTTCTTTAAATTTTCTGTAGTCTACATTTGAAGATCTCTTCACAGAACACAATTTTACTATCATGTTGATGTCCAAGGGTCAACAACTTTGAATCTAAAGTGGCCTATCCCAAAAATGAAACCTAATTGTTTTCTTTTCCTTTTCAATAGACCATCAACTTTTCCCATATAGATTTCTTTCTATAATAACCCCATAGTAAGGCCTAGGCCCTCCAAATACTTTTTCACTTTTGACTTCTTCCTCTCCTATGACCCCTTTAAGAGTTCATTATAATTAATATTCCTTTGACTTTCTTTCTTTCTCTGGACTTTGTCTTCTGACTCCACTTCCTAAATGTATACCTAAGATTTTTGTCTTTTTTTTTTTAAGTTTACTTAAGTTTATTTATTTATTTTGAGAGAAGAGAGTGCATGTGAATCCCAAGCAGGCTTGGCTCTGTCAGCATGGAGCCTGACACAGGGCTTGAACTCATGAACTGTGAGATCATGACCTGAGCCAAAATCAAGAGTTGGATGCCTAACCAACTGAGCCCCCCAGGCACACCAAAGACTTTTGTCTTTTACTTCTTTCACACACTAAACCATCCTTCATTCTCTCTTCTTAACTGAGAGGAATCTGTCATGCCCCAGACCAGGAGTCCCTACCCATTTCTCAGGCTCTTTCTTCCATGTCACATGCAAAAAATTCCTTTTAAAATGCATCAATATATAGTAGACCATTCAAAGGACAATGAAAATGGATTTAAGTTTAAGTGGACCACTTCTACTTATGTCTCAAGGAAATCCAGAAGGAAGCCTCTCATCTCAATACACCCCAAGAAAGGTCATTTTCTGACAAAAGTGGCCAAGCGAAAATGTACTGGGTGCCAGAAGGCAGGTTTATATGTAATGAATAACTCACTCTCAAGAATTTGGGAATTTACCCTATTTAGCATTATTTTTATTAAGACAGCATGTTCTCCCACATTAGCATTTTAATGCCATTGGCCAAATTTCAATTGTGCCCTTTCTATAAAGCTACTACTATCCAAGACCATGAAACTGAAGCTGTAAAAATGACTGATTTGTGTGATGTTGGTTATGTTGTTTTATTTGTCTAAGCCTCCTTACCTTTGAACCAGAGATCATAATGACCACCCACCTCCAAGGATTGTCCTGAGGTTCAAATGTAATAATGTCATCCCTTTCACATACTCTGATCCAGCCACATCTACTCATCTGTCATTTCAAGGCAAGATATCAAAACTCCTGACTTTTGGAAATTCTCTTCTGCCTGACTGCTCTCTCTCTCTCTCTCCCTTTTGGCTAAGCACAATGTCCTAATCACTTGCAAAGGCTCCGTTCAAATTTAACAGTTTCTGATAGACTTTCCTTCCTTTACCCCAGGAGTAACAGCTTCACTGAGCCCTTTTGCACCTTTTGCATGGAGTGCAAATTT
Organism: Suricata suricatta; assembly: GCF_006229205.1. Classification (NCBI taxonomy): domain Eukaryota; kingdom Metazoa; phylum Chordata; class Mammalia; order Carnivora; family Herpestidae; genus Suricata; species Suricata suricatta. The sequence goes on along the minus strand of NC_043702.1, from coordinate 34,911,108 downwards.
CAAGTAAATCCTGCATCACAATATGATTGCTTTCATGTCTGAATTCTTCACTGAACTTGTTAATTCCATAAGAATAAGCAAATGTCTTAGTTGCATTTATATCTACAACCTCTCACATTCCCAGGGCCCACCACAGTGCTTGGCATATATTTTGACATTCAATAAATATTTGTTGACTGTTAAAATTGTGTCTTTATTCGTAGTACCAACAGACATCAAAGTCAACTTGCTGACTGATCAGAGCAGAGCCCATTGTACTGCCCCTACAGCTTCCACTTGTCATAGCTATCAGAAAATCAAGATGCTATTTCAGCAAAATATGGGACTATTTCCAAACCAAGAATTTTTGACAGACCCCATGATTCCCTGTTGGATATTATTAACTTGCTGTTGACCCATTTGCATTTTAGCAACTAGATCCTCCCTTACTAATAATTCAGCTGCATTAATTTTTCCATATTCAGTAGAGTGAGTATTCTCTCTCTAACCCCACTATTTGGGGTTTGTGAAATAAGATATTCATATTAAAACCAACAAGAATTTGTGGTTACATGGCTTTGAGTATACCAGAAATGGAGTTTTTGCATTTTTAATGTGCCTCTACCCATGTTGTTTGTATACCTCTACTGGATCATGTCTGAAATAAATTTTCTAAAATCTACGTATTCATCATAGACCATAAAGTAAGATAAATTAAATTATAATTTATTTCTGGGTAATAAGTAAGCTGAGAATGATGTGTTCCATCTTTTGATGGAATGCAAATTTACCATTAAAAGACAAATTCTCCACTTCCAAAGTTTGAATAGGGTGGTGCTTTAAAAAGCATTCCATCTGGTTAAATTTAGGGTGCTGAAAAAAGCCCACTATAAGAATATTCTCTGGCTCAGGACCCATAACATTTTTACTTGATTATGAACTGGATTCATTTTCATTTACTTGAAGCACTTCCACATCGTTGTTGTTTTTTTTTTTCTTCTGCATCAAGGCAAGTGTCACCATACATGTTGACTTTGGTAATATTGTCTTCTCTAAATAATGCATTTCAGATGAATTATTGTCAGTAAGAGAAAAGTCTGTCCATACAACTGACTTTTTTAGAGGATGTTTCTATAGGATTTACTTTTATTTTTTTTCTTTACTCATCAGCCCTCTTCTTCTCAATCTCATTTGCCTTTTCTTTCTTACCCTACCCTCCTACCCTATCACCTGCTCCCTGAATCTTGTCCTATCAAGGTTCAATCAATAGCCTTCTTATCTTAACTATTATAATGGTCTTCATGACCTTCAGCTCAGGATTCCTACTTGCCATACAGATAAAATTAAGTAAAAGAATCAATGAACCAACAACCAAGCCTTTCCACCTGCTGACTGATGGGTCATTAATGTAATTTATTTGCCTATCTTTACACAGGAGTTCAAAGGGTCTATGGGCATAAATGACACATATTAGAGAAAAAAATGAGGCTAAAGATAAAATGAGTGAAAATGTGAAAACATCTACCTTGCTTCAGGAAATTCAGTAAATTTCTGAAGGCCAATCAATTAGATAGTACAAATTTGGGGACTCTTTAATAGAAAAGAAAAAAAATTCACTGAGAAAGTCACATCTAATTGACTAGTCTGAAAATATAAAGAAGTAAATTGGGCCCTATTGTAGAGCTATAAAGAAGTTCAGAGAAGACCCTGCTCACATGGGCTAGAAGCCTATCCTGATTCAAACATCAATGCCCTTAAGTATCAAAACAAAACTTTAAAGATTTAATTAAGTTTTCAAATAGCATGGATGGATATTAAAGTCCAGAATTTCCAAGCTACAAAGGCCAGTTGTGTTTTTTAATATAATTTATTGTCAAGTTAGCTAATATACAGTGACTTCTTTATTGTATCCTATGGAAAGACTACATGTATGAGAAAAAGTGATAAATGTACTAAAGTAGTTGATCCAATCTTCATCTATTCACCCAACAAATGTTTGCTGTGCCTTTACCATATGTAGGTACTGTGCTCTCTGGTGAGGTTATGATAAGATTATATAGATGAGTTCAGTAGACAGTCCCTGCTCTCATTGAACTGATGTTAAATGGTGCTTCCAAGATGTCAGGCACGGTTCTAAGTATTTTGCATATGTTTTAATCTATTAGATTCTCACAACCCTATGAGAAGTAGATAACTATTACATGCTCCATTTTACAATTAAGGAAACTGAAACATGGAAAATAACTTGCTGAATGTCACATAGTTAAGTTTTAGAGCTGCACTTAGAACACATGTCATTTGGCTCCATCATCTATGCTCTTCACCACTATCCCTTACTACTGCCTTGTTAAGAAAGACAGCCATCGAGCCAACAGTCAGAAGATGTAGTATAACCAGAAAGTGAACATAACTGCTAGAAAGGAAACAGCATTCAAGAGGACACAAAATAAAGAAGCTTAATTGCAGGAGATGGGGGTGGAGGGGGACACAACAGGACACAACTATGAGGGAATTGACACATGAGCCCTAAAGGCTGAGGATAAGTAAAACTGGCACCAGGGAGACCTTTCCAGCCAAGGATCAGTGTGTGAAATGTCTTTGGTCGGAGGGAACTTGGTCAGTGTGAGAAGTCAAATGAGACCAAAGTGTTTGGAGGCCGCAGTGGTGCAAGGTAGGGATGGAGGGATAGAAGGCTAGTTTTAATGGAGCATCAGAACATTTAAGTATCACAGAAGACTTTTTTAATGTTTATTTTCGAGAGAAAGAACACGAGCTAAAGAGGAACAGAGAGACAGGGGGAGACAGAATCTGAAGCAGACTCCAGTCTCTGAGCTGCCAGCACAGAGCCTGATACAGGGCTTGAACTCACACATGAGATCATGACCTGGACCAAAGTTGGATGCTTACCCAATTGAGCCACCCAGATGCCCCAAGTATCACATTAGTCTTAATTGTTAAGTACAATAAGAAACCACTGACATTTTTAAGCTGGTGAGTAAGAAAAGATGTTATTTTAAGAAAAAAATCACTCATGCTGCCATTTGGAGAAAGCCCTTTCAGTGGTCTAGGTTAAGAATTTTCCGGTAATTTTGTTGTAAAGCCCCAGACTACCAAATCCAAATTACCTTTGGATCTACTGACCAGAAATAGTAAATTTTATTCTACATAACCTCTCTTCTAACTTAAGTAGCTTGTTTTCACGGTCTCATTTTTAGCTTTAAGAAACTGATATATTACCTACATTTCATTTTTGCCTGCTCTATTCCCATTCAGTTTGATTCACTTATAGACATGGGTCAGAAGATATAAGCTAAAGACTTCAATTTCTACCAGAGATTCTCTAAGCCTGGAGGACACTAATTAGAATTATTAATTGAGGCAAGCCCAGGTGAAGCAAAAACCATGTCCCAACACAGAGGGATACTATGGTATTATAGCAAAAGGCAGGATTTGGATCCACATAAACTTGCCCCTTTCTATATCTATGACCTTAGGAAAACTACTCAAGTTTTCTTTGTCTCAGTTTCTCAATAATAAAATGGAGATCTTGAAATTCATCTTACCAAGTAACTATAAAAATTAGAAATAATATGAATTATCTGGAATATGTTAGTTGCTCAATAAATGCACCTATTATTGGACCCAACTATTTGTTATTGATTGGTTCTCTAGAATCATGTATTTACCACTTATTTAACAATTTATTGAATCTCTGCCATGTACCAAGCATTATTTTAGATGCTTCAAGATAGCTAGATAATATGATATAGATTCTGCCATCAAAGACTGTGGGCAGACACTAATCATAGATATTCCTATTTGTTCCTTTTGAACAAAACCCCAATTTTGTTGTGGGAGACAGAATTTCCCTAATCCCAATATGAATTGAAACCATGTAAGTCAATCATAAAAATCCCATTGTCCTTTGTCAGTGAATGGTGAGACAGACTTGCAATCTGATCCTGGTCAATGAGATTTAAGTCAAAGTAGTCTTGAGGAACTCCTGGGAATACTTTTCCTGCATGATAGAAGACATGGAAGAGAAAGGCCTCCCTTTCCCAACTCTGTTCCCTGTTTTAAAATTATGCTCAGAGCTACAACAGGTCATCTGGAGACTATGAGGAGAGATACTCTCCATGTATTCAGTATAACAAAAGAAAGATTTATAGAAGCCCAGATCCTTGATGACATTATTAAACTACAAAGCCAACCTGGAACCACCTGCTTAAGACTTGTCTTTCATGAAGAAGTCATGAGTATTGCAACAGAAACCTGAAGATAATAAGCACATTAAGAAGCAGGCAATAGAAATACTACTCAGTAATAAATTCTTATTAAATATTTATCCAGTCAACCTCCACAGTCTTCAAGAGAATCCACCTTTCCCCTGTGGATAACCTCTATGGTGTGAGCCAAAGAGTTTAGAAGTAAGCCATAGAGTTGCATTGTCTGAGCAAATTATTATGTCACTCTATTCATGCCTGCCACTCTGCTCCCTTAACAGGCAAAGAAGTAAAATTCTTTTTGCTAGAATCAACACTCTCCAGTGTCTCCAGAGAAAAATTAAATTGCTGTCTGTAGCTAAGAGTTACATTTTAAGAAAGAAATAGGCTGTATACTAGCCAGCATTTTTCCTGCAAAAAAAATTCTTACCACAAAAGAGAGGCCATGCCCTCAAACCACTGTAGAATTCTCAAGGTTTGGTCACCATGATAGACTTGTTATTTCTCCATTCTGTTTCAGGATGTTGCTAGGATAAAATCATTTGGTAGTTTAACTTATTTGTTTGATCCTTAAATAAAGTGTCAGTAAACATCCAATAGAGTTTGACAGTTTCCTTCTATGAGTAGGCTGTAAAAATTACAGCATTTCCATAGGAATGTGATTAATGTCAAGTATTGGAGCCAATGGGGTTGCTCTCCTGCTGCCTCTCCACCTGTCCACTGCCAGGTGAGCATATCCAGCCACAGAGCCTTCTTTGACTGCCAGATGATGCTTTCCTGCTGATCTGTCCACGTGCTTGGTGGTGTCTTTATAAGATCTCACCACCTGTGAAGAACTGGCTCCTCACTGTCTTTTAAGTGTATTCTTCACTTTGGACACAATTTTAAATAAAGATTCCATAGAAGAAGTACCATTTCCCCAAGGAGCCCAAAGGCAGAATTCATTTCCCACTGGGAATTGCAATCAATGTTGGAGATAATCAAAAGTGAATGTAGATTATTTTTATTACAGCAAATTTCAATTGCTTGCTTTACGATTTCACCTTCAAATTCCTCATTTAACTATGTGATAAGCCAAGTATCTACGATTATTCTCATTTTATGATGAATCTAGGACTCTGAAAATTTAATCAACATGCTTAAGCCTCACAACTAGTTAAGACTAGAACCTTAGCTTTGGTTTCTGTTTTTTTCTTTGTTTTTTTAATCTCCTAACCCCATGATTCATCACCTGCCTCTAAACAAAACAATACAAGAAGCTTTGGATTTTCTTTAGTTTGAAAATTAGAAAGAAAATTGCTTGCCACAAGAGAAATCCAGTATGGTCATAATGAGGAAACACATAAAGATTACCTTTTGTACAGAAAAAAAAAAAAAACTGGTATAAAACCTGATGGATACACTGGGCAGAAGTTCTGAGATCCACAGTCTCACCTGAAACCAAGAGTGAGTTTAAAGCTGCCCCTTCCCACCATGAAAATTGCCGTCCTATGCAAATTAGCATCTTGCCAGCCACCTGAGATAGGGTAGAAACAATTGGTCTGCAGTCAGCCAGAAAGAAAAACAGCAGCCAAAGTGCATAGTGTTACTTTTCCCACACTGAATGAGGCATTAACTTCCAAGTCTCTGACCCTTTAAATCTGTGTGACAATAATTAATGGGAGAAAGATAACTAATATTTAGGTTTACACTCAAAGCCCCAACTAATAAGAACACAGGTTACATAAGGAGACATGAATGTCTCACCATTTCTTGCATTTGTTTCCAGCAGGTGAGGCATTAATTTCTTTTTCACTATGCTTGAGCTCCTACTTATTCCAGCAATGCTGTCACATGCTATTTGGGAGGAAATGGCTGGGAGATCTGAGTGAAGAAGAGAAAAAGTTTAGTTCTAAAGATTTACTCATTATCTGTTAGGGACTCTAGCCTTTGCTCAGGTACAGAATCTCTTTGATTATCCTTATAAATGCACACTTCTGGGCTGTGCATTTTCTCAACCCTTGTCTTGAAGCATTGGGAACCCTTTAATGGGTGGCTAGCACACACTTAAAGAAATCACTTCCCTTGTCTTGGTTCAAAATTCCTCCTTTGTAAAAATAGCTAGATTGAACCAGGTCAGTGGGGGTCATGATCAAAGTCACCTGCATTAGAATGTCTTCAAAACGCAAACCCCCAGCCTCTCTCACCCTTAACTCCCCCATTTCCTGAATAATGGCATCTGAAGATGATTCTGTACTTTTGAGAAGTTTCTCTAGTAAATAGGATGCTCAACTCAGGTTGAGAACCACTAGATTACTTAATCAATATTGTTATTTAGTATAAATCATACAAGCTCTAGGTTTCCATTGATCCTTCAAGAACAGAAACACTATTTGAGATCAAAACCAAAAATGATCATGTGTCACTCTCCACCCTCCCTAGAAGACATGAGTGTAGTTTGGCAGGAAAAAAAGTTATGGAGAGGATGGGTGACCAAATTTTTTGGAAGAATATTTTAGGTCCATAAGAAACTATATACCCAACACATTTAAACTACATTCATTGCAACAAAAGTTGTATTATTCTTTGACCATTAAGACATGGTTCCTCTCCTTCCCCTCCACCTCCCTTCCTTTGATTGTGTGAAAACTTTTCTTTTAGTGCTCTACCTCTCCCTTTTGAGAGAAAAGTAAAAGCAATATAAGGGGTCATCTTTAAAATCAGTTATCTTATTTCTCAGTGAACACAAAGCCACCTAAGTCCTAACCCTGACTCAGATGATCTCCGGTTCTGAGCAGCCAAGGAGACTTTCCAGTTTTATTCCCATTGCTAGTCAAGTCCACTCAATATCAACTCAAAGACTGCAGAAATTAAAGGTTAGAAAACCTTTGAATTTGCTTTGTTTCACCTTTAAGGATATTTCATTACCTTTGGGTTGACTACTTCTCCACACCTTCAAAAGAGGAAAATCTAGAATTTAATTTCAATTTTTTCCCAGTGATTTCCAACCAAGGAAATTTAAAAACCTCACTGGTAGAAGAAAGAATTAGAATTTGTTTTAAGCCTCAAAAAGTGATAGGGTCCCTGGGTGACTCAGTCAGTTAAGCGTCTGACTTCAGCTCAGGTCATGATCTTGTCATTCTTGAATTCAAGTCCTGTGTGGGCCTCTGGACAGGCTAACAGTTCAGAGCCTGGAGCCTGCTTCAAATTCTGTATCTCCCTCTCCCTCTGTCCCTTCCCCACTCATGCTCTCTCTCTCTCAAAAATAAACATTTGAAACATTTTTTAAAGTGATAAAGTAAGCAACACAATTACTTCATTCAATAAGAACTTCTGGAACTCCTGCCTTGTGTCTGATACCATGCTAAGGGCTACAGATACAGTGAACAAGAAAGCATGTCCAAAATTTTGGCACTGCTAAAAGCAAGGATTCAATTACACAGCTTATAGCTTACAAATCATTTTAAAAAATCATAGTTATAGCTTACAAATCATTTTTTAAAACCCTCTTATTATGTAGTGCTTTCTACATAGGTCACCATTTGATACTTTCTGCAACCTCTGACACAGGCAAGACAGGTATTATTTTCATTTCATACTTACTAATGGTAATGGTTCATAAGCAGTGAGCACTTAATAGGATAATTTAATGCTTTAGAAAGCATTGAGATAAACATTCTAGACAAACTCATCGTATGTTGATGTGATTTTTATCCCAATTTTGTACTTAGAAAACTGAAGTATAAGGGAAGTCATATAATCAGTGATGGGACAAAGCCGATACTGAAACCAGGTCTGGGTTTCCAGAGTCCATATGCTTAACCAGTTTGCTGAACTCAGAGAGGTTAAATGATTTACCCAAGATAATCTGCCTCCTAAGCCCGGATTTTGGCCCATAAATTCTTTTTCATATTATAAATATCTCAATATATAAATATCCATTGAAGATACTCTATATGGAACAACATAGCCACTGTAGAGAGGAAAGATTCCATTGTTTTTATTTTCAAATAACGCAGAATGGACTTTAAAAAGAATGCTGTTAGGGAATGAGTCTAAAGTCCCGCCATGTCTGTTAATGACTATATTAATTATTTGCAAACTTGTAAAATACAAATGATACTTTTTGATTTTCAAAGAATTAGGAGTTCCTTGATTTTCAGGCAAGTGTTCACAGAATCAAGATATACATAAAAGAGCAAAACATGAAGAAAGCTCATCAAGAAGTGAAAGAACATGATGCTGAGCACTGGACTTCTATATCCACTGGTGACATTAAAAAAGACACAGTGTGGTCAAAAACTGAAGCAAAGTGCTATCAAGGGCTACTACCAAGAACCCACTGACTACAGGGTGATGTGGTCTTGAAACAGACTGGGGGAAATCATAGCATCTTCTTTAAGATTTACAGAGAAAGACCAGTGTCTTATTTAGTACTTATATTTACCAGTATCCTACAATTTTCATCTTTGATAGAAGATGTCACAGCCTAAAACTTTAGGAAAGAAAGAAAAAAAGTGAAAAGCAGCTTAGCAATTATTCTCCATGGGAAAAATGACTATAAAATAAGTGTATCTCATAAATTATTGGTAGACATGTCTATATTAGAATGAAATAAGATCTTTCAGAGGATAACACACCTGTGCCATGGATAATTGCCTTCATTCACAAATAATAAGTGGCCTACCAGGTGTTTAGCCCCACACAGGCATATGTAAGGCAAAGCAGTAGGAGAGGGTGTCTTAGCTCAGACCAGAGATGATCTTTTTTATCCTTTGCAAGCACTCATGCTGTGTCAGCAGTTTATTTAGTAAGGTAACCAAAATCATAGAGGATTCCAACTGTTAAGTACTAAAATTTCATTTCAGTTATTAAACTTACAGAGAGAAAACTGAACAGGGTCATTAGAAACCCGAAGTCTGATTGAGATGCCTATATTTCTTTTGTTTCCTTTTTAATTTTGATACAAACTTAATCAAGATTTTCTTAAATTTCAAGGATCTCTTCAAGATGAAAGGGTATTGCAGAGCTAAATAGAACTTCCGTATGTGACTAGAAACAACTTCCTTTACCAAATGAATGTGATTCTGTTTTATAGAATAAAGATTTTATTTGTTCTATAATAACTATTCTAGTTCTTTATAATATTCAATGTACCAAAAGATCATCGAAAATAAAGGCTGATCAAGTTATTAAAATACTATCAGGGAGGGGCGCCTGGTTGATTCAGTCTGTTAAGCATCCGACTTTGGCTTAGGTCATGATGTCATGGTCGGGGGTTCAAGCCCTGCATTGGGCTCTGTGCTGACAGCTCAGAGCCTGGAGCCTGCTTCAGATTCTGTGTCTCCTTCTCCCCTCCCCCTCCCCCTCCCCCTCTCCCTCTCCCTCCCCCTCTCTCTGCCCCTCCTCCACTCATGCTTTGTCTCTGTCTCTTAAAAATAAACATTACAAAAAAATTTTTTAAATACTGTTGGGAAGTATTATCGATAGGTTATTGCTGAGCACCAAAGAGCCTATGTATAATCAGTGGTGAATACAGAAAATGATTTCATAAGTTAATTTGTTGGAGAACAAGTTTATGGTCAAAACAGGTGAAACCGTAAGTTTAAACTGTGATACAACTATGAATATTACCTAGTTTTTTGTGGCTACATCCAGAACATAATAATTAATTATATTCCCAAGCTCACTCGCATGAAGCCCTTGCAAGTAGAATTATAATCACATAATAAGTGTCTCTTTAGAGATGCTAGTGAACCATCAAGATCAATATAAGATCTCTCTCATTAATATCAAAGGAAATATTATAAAGATAGTGTTACCTTCCAGGATGACAAATTCAAAAGAGTGCAAAAAATTCACCCCCAAACATCCAAAGATTTTGTTAATAACACTTCTATGGTTTTGACATCTAGTATTCTTGCTTCTCTTCACCTGGGAACAGCTCTGTCCATAACCCCCTCTACCACCACCACTCCCACCACCCCCCCACACACACACAAGCACACAACTACAATAGGAAGTTCCATGCTTCTACACCATGCTCCTAGGACAAAGTTATATACAGGAAATGGCAACTGACCCTAACCAAGCCAACCAGAGTCTGTTGAAAAAAGTCAGCCTCCCCTCTTTGGAGAAGCCTTTGATGGAGACTTTTTGGAGGGCCAAAGATGTGAAAGAACAAAGCCTGCAGTGACAGTGTGAAACTAGAGGGTGAGAGAAGCTGTGAGGAGAGGGAGCAGGTCCTGAGGCACATCTAGTCTCTGGTTCCAGCTGTCCTGAGGACTCTACTGAATCCCTGTCCTCCCACGGTTTAGTTATACAAACTGTACTTAGATTCCATAATAATTTACTTTTTGGCCTAAGCTAATTTGATTTCCATAGCTTACAACCAAAGAGACTCCAGAAGTCATATTAAGCATATTAGCAGCGTATTAGTGAATTCTGAAAGAAAATGCTTAAAAGTTAAGGTTGCCTCCAATACAACGTAAAATCCTACCACAATATAAGCAAAGACTCAGAGGTAAAATCAAACATTTTGCATCTAAGGAATGAAAAGCAACAAGTATCACCAGACTGAACAGATTTTGCAAGGGAGATGATGGAGGTAGTACTGTCAAGGGTGAAATAGATGTCAAGCAGGAATAAACCCAGACCGAGTACTGCAAGGGGCAAGAAGTAGATAACACACACCTGTGCATGAGAGTTAACATGGTGAAATCAACCTTGTAGAAAGATTACAAGTCAAGGATTGGAGCGAACAAAGCAATAGCAGACAAGTGTAGGGATCTTCACACATGACTTACAGTGATGGGACTGAGGAGAAAACCAAGAGTTCATATTTCACAAGAATAATTGACAAGGAAGTGGGGATGTGCAGTCATACTTATGGAGTACCCATTATGTGTGAGTCATGTTTTTAAATATCTCTCCATATGTGTAGCTATACATATACATCATCATATACATACTTTAATCTTCCCAACCACTTCATGTGGTAATTATACAATCCATTTTAACTGAGAAAACTGAGGCTTAGAAATATTGAAATTCCCAAGTTTATACATACATATATTCTACATCTATCTATAGAGAAGGAAAAACTAAGATTCAAATCCAAGTTCATATGACCTATTTCATGATGCCTCTCAAGCCTAGATTCAGAAAACAGAGGAAGTCACCCATATAAAAATGGAAACTGCCTGAAGGCAGTTGGAAATATAATCTAAATAATCTTCCCTGAAATAGCATATGATATCAGACCATTATAAAGTTAGCTTTCAAAATCTGTGCATATCAGTGATGACATGATACTCTATATGGAAAACCCAAAAGATTTTACCAAAAAACTGCTAGAATTGATCCATAAATTAAGCAAAGTTGCAGGATATAAAAATCAATGCACAGAAATCAGTTGCATTCTGATACACCAATAATGAAGCAAGAGAAAGAGAAATCAAGGAATCAATCCCATTTACAATTTCACCAAAAACCATAAAATACCTAGGAATAAATCTAACCAAAGAGGTGAAAAATGTATACACTGAAAACTATAGAAAGCTTATGAAAGAAATTGAAGGCACCAAAAAAAAAAAAAAAAAAAAAAAAAAAAAAAAAAGGAGAAATATTCCATGGTCCTGGATAGGAAGAACAGATATTGTTAAAATGTCAATACTACCCAAAGCAATCTACATATTTGTGGCAATCCCTCAGAACAACTTGACCCAAAAGCTGTAGTTATGGAGAAAAACAGTACACAGAACTATACAATGATTAATAAATGATTATTATAGCTTTAAGAAAATAAGCATTGTAATGTTTCTCTGGGAAAGTGGTTGATTTATGACACGGGAGCCGGGCAGCCAGGAATACCTGGCCCGCCCTGGGCAGAACACTGCCGGTTCCTTTTGTGTCCACTTCTCGGCTTCCTCAGAGACCACTTGTTTATATGAAACTTATTGATTATGCCTGATCAACTATAACGTACCTGCCTGAGTAAGTTTTGTTTTTTCTCATGAAATTATTCTCTGATCACCAACAACAATCTTGGCATTGATTAAATATATTCTCAATAAATATGGGACTGTGGAGCTGTTCGGTGTGACAGTTGTTATAAGCTGTCGTCCCCTGCTCCCTTTCTCTTTTGCAGCTGACTGGTTTGTCCCTAATTCTTCTCCCAGGCACCGTTCACAGAAAGCGGCACATATTCAATGCAATCACTATCAAAAAATAACACCAGCATTCTTCACACACTAGATAGCACAAACAATCATAAAATGTGTATGGAACCAGAAAAACCCAAATAGCCAAAACAATCTTGAAAAAGAAAACCAAAGCAGGAGGCATCACAATCCCGGAGTTCAAACTTATTACAAAGCTGTAACAATCAAGACACTATGGTACTGGCATAAGGACAGACACTCAGATCAATGGAACAGATTAGATAACCCAGAAAAGGACCCATAAATGTATGGCTAAGCAGGAAAGAATATCTAATGGAATAAAGACAGTCTCTTCAGCAAATGGCGCTGGGAAAACTGGACAGCAACATGCAGAAAAATGAACTTGGACTACTTTTTTTAAAATTTATTTAAATTCAAGTTAATGTACAGTATAGTATTGGTTTTAGTAGAACCCAATGATTCATCCCGTATGTATATCATCCAGTGCACATCCCACAAGTGCTCTCCTTAATACCCATCACCCATTTAGCCCATCCCCCACCCAACACCCCTCCAGCAACCCTCAGTTTGTTCTCTGAAATTAAGAGTCTCTTATCGTTTGCCTCCCTCTTTGTTTTTATCTTATTTTTCTTTCCTTTACCCTATGTTCATCTGTTGTTTCTCAAATTCCAAATAGGAGTGAAATTATTTGTCTTTCTCTGCCTGACTTATTTTACTTGGCATAATACATTCTAGTTCCATCCATGTTGATGCAAATGGCAAGATTTCATTCTTTTTGATCACTGAGTAGTATTCCGTATCTATACTGATGGACATGTGGGCTCTTTCCATACTTTGGCTTGGCTATTGTTGATAGCACTGCTATAAATATTGGGGTGCAAGTGCCCTTTCGAATCTACATTTTTGAATCTTTTAGATAGATTCTTCACTGAATTATTTTTTTTTTGGTGTTGAATTTGAGTTCTTCATAAATTTTGGATACTAACCCTTTATCCAATAGGTCATTTGCAATTATCTTCTCCCATTCAGTCAGTTGGCTTTAGTTTTGTTGTTTCTTTTGCTGTGCAGAAGATTTTTATCTTGATAAGAGTATATAAAGCCAATGTATGCACCATCACCAAGGTTCCAGAGTTATCAGCATTTTGTCACACTTAACTTCATTTATTGCCCTGCTCCCCCCCGCCACTTTTTTTAACCTAGAAATCATAAAAACAAAATTTCACCCTTATATATTTCACTAGTAATCTCTAATTGGACTACTTTCTTACACCATTCACAAAAACAAACTCAAAATGGATGAAAGACCTAAATGTAAGACAGGAAGCCATTAAAATCCTCAAGGAGAAAGCAGGCAAAAACCTCTTTGACCTTGGCTGCAGCAACTTCTTACTAACATGTCTCCGAAGGCAAGGGAACCAAAAGTAAAAATGAACTATTGGGACCTCTTCAAAATAAAAAACTTCTGCACAGTGAAGGAAACAATCAGCAAAACTAAAAGGCTAATTGACAGAATGGGAGAAGATATTTCCAAATGACGTATCAGGTAAAGGATTAGTATTCACAATCTATAGAGAACTTATCAAACTCAACACCCAAAAAACAAATAATCCAATGGGCAAAAGACATGAATAGTCTTCTCCAAATAAGACATCCAGATGGCCAATAGACACATGAAAAATGCTCAACATCACTCATCATCCAGGAAATACAAATCAAAACCACACTGAGATACCACCTCACACCTGTCAGAATGGCTAACATTAACTACTCAGGCAACAACAGATGTTGGTGAGGATGTGGAGATAGAGGATCTCTTCCCACTGCTGGTGGGAATGCAAACTGGTCCAACCACTCTGGAAAATGGTATGGAGATTCCTTAAAAAATTAAAAATAGAACTACCCTACGCTGAGCAATTGCACTACTGAGTACTTATCGAAGGGATACAGGTATGCTGTTTCTAAGAGGCAAATGCACCCCAATGTTTATAATAGCACTATCAACAATAGCCAAAGTATGGAAAGAGCCCAAATGTCCATTGATGGATGAATGGATAAAGAAGATGTGGTATACACACACACACACACACACACACACACACACAATGGAGTAATACTCAGCAATCAAAAAGGATAATATCTTGCCATTTGCAATTACATGAATGGAACTAGAGGGTACTATGCTAAACGAAATTAGTCAGTCAGAGAAAGACAAATATCATATGACTTCACTCATATGAGGACTTTAAGATACAACACAGATGAACATAAAGGAAAGGAAGCAAAAATAATACACAAACAGGGAGGGGGACAAAAACATAAGAGACTCTTAAATATAGATAACAGAGGGTTGCTGGAGGGGAGGATGGGCTAAATAGGTAAGGGGCATTAAGAAATCTACTCCTGAAATCATCGTCGCATTATATGTAACTAACTTGAATGTAAATTAAAAATAAGTAAATGGGGAGGGCAGCAATCTGTGCACATCAGAGATAAATGTGAAAGCAATAGGTAACATTACAAAGTGGTTAGAGCAACTGGACTAGTGGAAAGCAACAACAAAAATATTTGCATAATCTAGCAGTGGAAGACCTGGAAATATATGGCCTTCTTTAAACTCAGTGAAACCATAAATTCTGTTGATTTGGCTCAGCCCTGTAACAGCAAGGGTTATAAAAGTGCCTGTCACATATGTTTTAATCAATGTTTTTAAATTTTGAGTGCTTTATTGGAAAATACTTTGAAAAGTTTATGTAAATCCAAAAAATCTTAAAATAATAGGAAAACCAGATAGTTTCAGGATGGTCACGTTGCAGATATCAAGTGAACAGGAAAGATCATGGAAGAAGGGAAGAAATACAAGAAGGGCAGAAGTCCTAGGGAAGTCTCTTTGCTGCTTTAACTTTGAAGAACTTCGCATGTTAAAGAAAAAACTAGGTCCTCATGCCAAGCTGTAAGAAGCAAACACTCAAACCATGGATTTTTCAAGCTCCTTTCATGCTTATATTTTCCTATTATATTTACACTTGGTAATTTCAGGTGCTGCCTATTCCTGGGAAAGTTCTTCTCAGATGTCAGCTTCAGACAAACAGCAATTGGACAAGCCTTTTGTTTATTTTTGGTTGTTTTTAGGTTTCTTTTTTCCTTTGGTGGCCAACTTTCCATTCAGATACCACCATCTGCCACAGATAAGCTGATGACTCGTCAATAGGCTGTATCATGTCTTAATAACTCCACTTTCTAGTTGTAGGAGTTTGGGCAAGTCCATCACTGCCTCAGAGGCTCTACTCGCATGACATAAAGCAAAGACAAAGTTTTTTGTTTGTTTTAAAAGTGAATGGACAGTCTTGAATATTTTTTTTCTTATCTGAATATGCTAGAAGGCTCTAGGTTGCTCTAGATTTTCTCTTAGCTAAACAGGGAGCCAAGTCAAGAGCAAGAAGGTGGGATACTTCTGCTAGACCTAATTCATAAAGTTGTAAATAATATCCAACACATATAGTTGTTTTCAGAAAAAATTTAGCAGTGGTACGTCTTTCCAATAGGAATTGTATACAACCTCACCACAAACCCACCCCAAACTAAATAATAATAATACAAATCAAGCTGCTTAGATCAATGTGGGATTGAGAAGGTGGAACTGTCATGCATTGCTTGGTGTGCATGCATCCTCACAAGTTCCACAGCCCCTCTAGGATCCTTTACGTTCCTGCAAACTTAAATCCTAAGTAAAAATAAGTAAAATGAAAAAAGAGTTCCTTATCAACTGACAGTCTTAAGCCAAAGTAGAGAATTCACTGTAATTTTTATTCAGGTTCCTTATATTACTTAAAACAATGATTCTTAAACATTAGTGTGCATCAGAATCAACTGGAGGGCTTATTAAAAGACAGATGGCCAAGCCCCAGTCCTTGAGTTTCAGACTCAGTAGATATAGAATCTGTTATTTGCATATCTAAGAAGTTCTCAGGATATTGTTGTTACTGTCCTCTCCTAAATTTGAGAATTTAAATTATTAGCTATTTCTAAAATGGAATCTATAGTAGGCAGAATAATGGTCCTCTAAAGATGTCCACATCCTAATTCCTTAAACCTATGAAGAAGTAAAGAACAATTGTTTGCAAAAAGAGTGAACTGATCAGCTGACCTTAATATAGGGCAATTATCCTGGATTATCCAGATGGGTCCAATGTAATCATATGCATCTTTAAATGTGGAAGAGGGTGACAGGAGGGTGACAGTTAGATATGATGTGAGAACTCTACCACTCTCTACTAAGTCTTGTGACCCCTGAGTGCGTTAAGAATAAGCAGACATGTACTGTCGACATGAGCCAAAAAATGTTATTTTCAAGGCCTGGGAAGCAATTGTTCAGATCAGCTACTCCAGACCAATTAAAGATCTGTTACTGTAGTCACTCCAGAGTTTCCAGGACCCTTGAAAGAAACAGTTTCCTAAATGGAAGAGGCAATTCCCAGTATCTTGAAAACACTAACTTGAAAAACAATAAAATAAACTCATAGACATAGTGCTAATAATCTACTATAAAATAAAAAATATTTCCTGAAACACGGTTATTTCCTCAACAAAAATGCATGAACCACACTCAAGGGGATTTGGAGGACTTTGAGATCTAAAATATATAAAATATTTTTAAGTAATGTTTTCAGAGTCAGGTTCAAGATAATAATTACAGAAAACCAAGTTTCAGGCTGAAGATTAAATATAAAATTCAAAGACATCTTATGTGAAAGAAAGTTAAGGCAACTTTTAAATTTTCTTTGCTTAGTCCATTTCACATCTTCAGTAGTCACTTTCCAAAACTTTACTGCCTATTTAAAAACTTCTCTGTAAATACTGGGCAGAAACCCACACATGGGAATGGCATGCAGAACTCTTTGAAAACATGCCCAAAAATTCATCCCCTGCTACTCAAACAAGTTGGAGAGGGTTCAGAGAAAATCTGGAAAATTAACTTTAGGAGGGAAACTTAAAGAAGCTTGAGTTTTTCATCTAGGAGGAGATACAAGTGAAAAAAGAATCTTAAAATGGTTTTAGTGCAGAGGTTTGGAACTCTGGTATATAATTGACTCACCTCAGGCACTTGTTAACAGGCTTATTACTAGGCCCCAACCCCACAGAGTCTGACTCAGTGGTTCTGAACTGAGCCCCAGAAATGGGTATTTCTAATAAGCACCCTGATGATGCTATTGCATGTGGTTCTTGAACCACACTTGTTGGAAAACAAGTTGAGAAACACTTACTAAATAAGTATAAGAAAAGCCCACACAGCTGTTCTGAATCTTTGCCATAAAACAAGTGAAATCTATTTAAATTACATAAAACTTGATTCCAGAATGAAAAAAGAACTCTCTGACAGTGAGTTACTTGTTAAAATGACACAACAAAGCAATTGTGTGACAATAACTGATCGAGGATAACCATAAGATTGAGGGACTAGAAAATCATGTTTACTCTTAAAGAGTTTTATAACTGTAAAATGGTCATTCTCACAGTATGAAGATATGAAGTATGGCAACTTGTTAAAAATACAAATTATTAGGACCCACTCCAGACCTACTGAATCTGAAACTCTAGGGTTGGGGTCTGAATCTGTTTTAACAAGCCTTCAAGCTAAATCTGATGAATAAAATGTGAGAGTGACCAGTCAGAGGGAAAGAAACAACCAATACTAAAGAAGTTACACAAATAAGATGTGATGTGGTGGAAAGAGCAATGTTCTAAGGCCTTCCCTTCCTTCCTTGTACAATAGCTGTGGGAGCCTGGTGCTGAGCTCCAGTTTCTTCATCTGCAAGGTTCTAACAGTTTCATTTACTTCATTAGAAAAAATAATGAGGATCAAATGAGGTTAGGTGTGTGAGAGCATTTTACAATCTAACACCTTCAAATAAAAGTAAATTATTAATAGTACAGCTTTATACACAATCTCAGGGAGTGGCTGGACTGGACAGAATCATTCATTCGCTATACATTTACAAAGCACTTATTTATCAATCATGCTTTTCCACGCTGGATACAAAGAAAAATGACTTCTGCCACACAGTAGTCCAGTGCTGGGAGGGGATCATGAAAGAGCTCAAGTGGAGGAATAAGACAGCCAGAATTTTAGAAGAGCAGACTAAATTCCCAAAGGCAGAGGCCCAGAGCACTATCTACCAGCTAAATGTCACTTACTTAAATGCGGGAAATGTCACTTACTTAAAAGCAGGAAGAAGCAGGACTGGCAGGAAACAATGAAGACGGAAGTGGAAAAGAAGTGGGGGGGGGGAGGGGCGCTGCTGGGCTTGGCAGAAATAGGGGCGGTGGAAGTGGCCAGAGGGCGCCAGGTGCAATCAGAGTGGCCTGAAAGTTGAGGAAATAAGCCAAGAAGCATGTTTAATTGAAGTAATGATTCCACTTGAGAGTAATGAAAAATTAAGAGAGAAGTGAAGGGGGTTGAAACACCAAACCGAAAATTTGTTATATTTATAACCTGAGCAAGAAAGAGTTAGCGTAAGTTTTCTAAGCAGCTACTATTTTTAAATTACCTCTTTTTGAGGCCCTTAACGGTGGACGTGGACAGTAAAGCACGGGTCTGTCTTAAAAATGGCTTACTGGTTGGGGATCCTTACAAAACTTACAGGCTGAAATTATCTATCCAGTCCTTACTTCATTAATACCACATTTATTGAATGGATAAGTTAATTAACTGATTGACTAAATTAGTTTGATTCCAAATCAAAATCCTGGACGTGTTTTTTCCTCTACATAATGGGAGGAGAACACAGTAATGAATTTTTCTGGGCCTCTTTACCCAGCAAAGTAATGATGCATCACCATCAGCAGGAAGCTGTGAATAGCCCCTGAATCTGCAACCAACAAAACAAACAAACAAACAAGCCCTGCTTTCAATTGCTAATCAAAGTTCCTGGGCCCAGATGGAAAGCCTCAAGGACAACGTTTGTTTGCCAGCTTGTCTGCAAATGTGGAGAATTGAGAATAGCTGGAGGACGGTCACTTGCAAAGCTCCCCTTTTTGAAATAATGAAGTGTGTCTGTCTCTTGAATTGATGGCTGAAAACATTCCATCCATCAGAGAGTGATTAGACACACATGTAATGGTGGTCCGCATTCCAAAAAGAAGACGAAACTTATTAATAAACCATTAGGCATTGTGAATTTTTATTTTTTCCACTTCCTCCTACCACCCACTTACTGGTGGCAAAGTATTCTCTAGCTATTATTTTTAACACACAGAGTACATACTGAGAAGATTCTGAATCCCTTTAATTAACCAGGCATTGAGACCTCACAACCAAGGAATAATGTTAATTGTGAGGAATTACACTTTTTCCCCCTAAGTGGGAGTTTTGAGATATTTTGCTAGTTTTTCAAATAAGCTTTTTTTAAAGCAGGGTCAATTGTTTTTTAATTTTTAATTTAATTGTTTAGGCTGGCTTAGAAACTCATATTTTGTTAAAATCAAGCCATTCTAAATTAATAAAGCCTTACAATGGAAATGTTTGTCTGTGAGCATCAAGTGCACTTTGGGTGCACTGGTTATTGACACCTAGCAAATGGCTTTCAGTCCTTCTTCAAATCCTGAATCAGACTCCAGCTGACCGAAAGCAGAAAGCCAGAGAACCAAGATGAGCGGACCTCTTGTTACTAGTTCACCTCCTTTCAGGCAGCCTGTCTGCAATGTGCTGTCATCTACCTCTCAGTGCAGAGACCCCCCCCCTACTACTGCAAGGGTGCCTTTCAAGTGCCTTTTGAAAGCAGATGTCACTCCATGCCTTTCCCCCCCCCAACCTCCTTCTCTAATTCCATTTAATAGAGAATATGTGCTATGCTCCCTTGTACTAAAAGAAAAGTGAAAACCCCAAACTGTGATGGATTTCCATTCTTTTTTTTTTTAATGCTTTTTATTTATTTTTGAGAGACAGAGAGAGACAGTGCGAGCAGGGGAGGGTCAGAGAGAGAGAGAGATACAGAATCTGAAGCAGGCTCCAGGCTCTGAGCTAGCTGTCAGCACAGAGCCCGACTCGGGATTCAAACCCACGAACCGTGAGATCTGACCTGAGCCGAAGCCAGCCGCTTAACTGACTGAGCCACCCAAGCGCCCCTGGATTTCCATTCTTGAGGCCCAAAGTACTTCCTCAGTCCTTCTTACTCTTACTTTCTAGAACAATGGAAATTTTCTCTGATCATTTTAATTTTACCTAACTATGTAGATACAAAGTATAGAACTTCATCACAAACCTTTGTATCAGAAGAATCATCATAACTACCATTTAACCCTTAAGATCAGTAGTACATAGTATTGGGGTTCAGAAGAAAAACATGGTTAGAGAGGGAGGTATTCTCTGCCCTGAGGATCATCACTGATTTTTTAAAAAAAAATATTTCCAAAAAGGTATCCTTTCTTTTGTTGGCTCATTAGGGTAGAAATACATACAGAACAACTTGAGTGAGTTTACAATGAGGTCCAGTGTGCCAGCCAGCCTGGGACCTATGGTCAGGGATATTATAATACATTGCTGGAATGTCCTTGAAAACATTTAGATTCATTCCGTACAACCTTGCCTTTAATTCTATCGCACCTTGTGTATAATTGCTTTCTAATTGTCAACATCACTGACATTCCCCAAAGAGCTAAACAGAACTATCCCAAGCACTCCTCCCAATCTTTTTTTTTCTTTTTGAGGTGGAGAGTATGAATATATTGTATTTGATCATTTTTTATTTTGTTACTGAAGCTTGCCTACATCCTTATCAACAAATTAATATACAAGAAGCACACAGAGTCTGACAAATAGAAAGCACTGTATACACTCGCTCTTAGACCCTGTCTTTTCTTACCTGGCTTTCTACTGTAGTCCTGGGCCATGAAGCCCAGTGTCACCAAAGCAAGAGTCATAGGAGATGTCTGCAAAAAATTATGGAAAGAACATAATATGATAATTTTTACTCCTTTTCACAACTCTCAAAACACCACAGGAATACAAAGGTCTTTGGAAAACAAAAAAAGGATCTTCTGTGAAGGATGGGAAAATGAACCTAAGAATTTGACCAAGCATGAGGCTATTCTTTCTTTTATTTTCTTTTTTCTTGTCTTCCTTCCTTCTTTCTTTCTTCCCTTCTTTCTTTCTTCCCTTCTTTCTCTTTCTTTCTCTTTTCCTTTTAATGTTTTTTTTTTAATGGGACAATATTTTTGAAACTTTCACTAATTATGAAGCTTTGTTTTTAAAAATTATATAATTCAAAAAAAGTTTTCACTTTTCTTCCAGCTAGCTAATGGGAAAACAAGAAATTGAATGCTATATAGGGACTATCACATCCAAAGTGAAGAGCACTTCACGAGAGCTCTCCCAGATCACCTAAATAAATAAATAAGCCACAAATGGTGTTGTGCATGTGGTCTGAAATCAGCTCTGATATTTAGAGTGGCTTCTAAATGATTTTTAATACAAATGTATTATTAAAATTACCAAACTGATATGGCAATTCTATACACACTCATCAAGAAGAGGATTTTTTTAAAGTTTATGTATTTTTGAGAGAAAGAAAAAGAGAGAGTGTGTGCACAAACAGAGGAATGGCAGAGAGAGAGAGAGAGAGAGAGAGAGAGAGAGGGAGGGAGACCCAGAAGCAGACTCCAGGGACTGAGCTGTCAGCAAAGAGACCCATGCAGGGCTTCAACTCACAAACCATGAGATCATGACCTCAGCCAAAGTCAAACAAACACTTAACTGACTGAGCCACCCAGTCACCCCAATCAAGAAGATTTTAAGAGGTGATAAAGAAGGGGCACCTGGGTGGCTAGTCAGTTGAGCATCTGACTCTTGATTTCAGCTCATGATCTTAATTTTAGCTCTAGTCATGCTAGTGAGTTTGAGCCCCACGTTGAGCCCCATTTTGAACCCTGTGTTGGGCTGTCCACTGATAGCACAGAGCCTTCTTGGGATTCTCAATCTCCCTACCTCTCTCTGCTGTTCCCCTGCTCATTATCACAAAATTCTTCCAGATAGACTCTTTAAGCTATCATGGAAACTCACCTTAATTCTGTTATCTATGGAATAAGAAAACTCTTCCAAGAGCCCTTTACATTCTTTAATCTTATTATTCATTATTCTTTCTCTTCCCACATTCACTGGTTTTCCCAGGTTCCCACTTTTCTTCAAGATCTAATTAGTCAATTATTAATTAAAATTGTTTAGATCATCTTCCAAGTTTTCTAAATATTTGCTTCTTAAAGTAAGGTCCTTGAACTTTCCACATCATTTTTACCTGGCAACTTGTTAGAAATTCAGAACCTAAGGCTAGCTGAATTAGAACTTGCATTTTCACAAGATCCTCTGATGATTCATATACACACTAAAGTTGGGAAACACTAGTCTAGAACCAAGGAGTATAACTATAAATCACTTTGGAGTGAAGCATACACCATGAAATTTTCATTCTTGTTTCTGTCGTTATTGTTTTGGAGAAATTTTTATGGCATCGTGGGTTAAGCATGAAATCTAAGATTGCTGAGGCAAGATCCACTTCATTCTTTATGTGTCCTCACCTTTCAGGAGTTTTTGTTTATTTGGTTGGGTTTAATTATATTAACTATTTTCTATAGTTTGTAATTCCCCCACATTTTCATGATCACACTATCCTAATTGTCACCAATTAAATGAATTCCCTAAGATTGTATTTTTTGCCTACAATAAAAATTAAGGAAAATTGAATATTCATCTTTTCAGCGGCTCTGTTTGAGGAGTGTCAGCCCAGCTTTTTACAGTCCATATCTTTCCTCTTTTAGGTGGGAAAGGTATAATGTGAAGAACCTCAAAGTTTCTTTAGTACCAAAATATATGGAAACATTACCTTAGATATTGAGTCAGGAATCATTTCCCTGCTCATCCACTTTGTGGGGGTTGAGGTGGGTTTCATTTAAAGCTTTTCCTTCCTGAGGCTGAGCCCCTCTTTATTTCTTGCTCATTTCTTTCACCCTAAAATTCTACCCCTAAGTATCTTCTCCACTTACCTCCACAGATAATTAAGGTCATAGTGCCATTCTTTGAAAGGATGAAAAGGTTGTCCTAATGACTGATAGGAAAATTGACATGAATTTATTTCATATAGATCTTTTCTTTTCTTTTCTTATAATGCCTTTGTTTGTACCAGAATTTTACAACCAAGCCATTTGTCAACATAGCCATATTTACCTTTCATCTGTTTGGGGTCATGAATTCACAGATGCAAAACAGTTAATCATTTTGTCAGTATGGACAAATTGTGCATAATAATCCACCAAAATGGTGTGTTTGGGACCCCAGGGTCTGTGTTCACTCATTTGCCTACACAAACATTGGGTGTTTCCTTTAAGCTTCACTTAACAGTAATCATTTTTTTCTTCTTTCAGCAGTACATGTTGCTGATTTCTCCTGATGTGTGAAAATTTCCACAGCTGTATGCAAGATACATTCATCTAACTGAAGAGGTATTTTAGTCCCTAACGAACTAACGTCAGGAAGAAAGGAAGAAAGAAAATCAGTTTTCTCTGCTCTGTTACGACAAAATTGAGAACTCTCTATAGTCTTACTAGGGGCAGTGAGAAATACTAGGTAATATAGATGTCTTTGACCATTCCTGCGAAGGCCAGTAATTAAAATGTAAAATTAAAATTAAAATGGAAAAAATATAAATGTAGTGATACACACTCTGTAACTCTTATTCTTAAAAATATTAACCAATAAGTACTGTGTTGAAATAGTTGTTATACCACTAAGCCGATTACTCTAGTAAACCAATTTAATGTACAAAATAATAAGTCTCCTGAGAACTTTGGAAGAAATGGTAGGTGAAACAGTGCATTTTTCAGAATTTGATAAATAACCATTTCTCAGTAGTGCTACTTTATAAAATGTATGACCTGCTGAGCTTTTTTATATTAAATGTTCTAGTTAATTAGCCACTTAATTTCTCATAAAATATTATCTAAAACTTTTAAAAATGTAATTGCTCTCACATTCATGCCAGAATTCAAGGATCAGTAAGAGCTAATAATAATTTCTAAATCAAAACAAAAATATAACACAAACTTCATGTGTATGTGTGTGTGTATTTTAAAATGTTTATTCATTTCTGAGAGAAACAGAGTGCGAGTGAAGGAGGGACAGAGAGAGAGGGAGACACAGAATCTGAAGCAGGCTCCAGGCTCTGAGCTGTCAGCACAGAGCCTGATGCAGGGCCCAAACCCACAAACTGTGAGATCATGACCTGAGTCAAAGTCAGGCACTCAACCGACTGAGCCACCTAGTCACCTCTTAACACAAACTCTTCATATGCTCATTTAGAATAGTTTCTCATGATTGCTATTTAGTTTTATGTTTATGACTTGCTATACCCTTCAAGGTTGAGTCTTGTTATGAGTTCTAGGCTTACCATTGGTATTTTTGGATAATGGAAATAATTTGTGTTTTACTAAATGTGTTCATCATAAGCTAATAAAAATAAATTGATTATTTAATACCAGGGTTAGGATGCAACACTTTTTAATATCCCAATAAGTGATAGCTTCCATCTCTTTAGTTTTACTTTTCCAAATATTAAGTAGGGGTGACCAGATAAGAACCCAACTACTGAAAATCATGTTGGGCAGTGAGAGGAACTTGGTCTAAGTAAAGGTGATGGGAAGCTCTTTTAATAAAATACAGTTGGCTTAAATAATGAAAAGAAAAGAAAGGGAGAAAAGGCTTGGCACTGGTATTAAGACATCAAAAGAATTTGTTGGTATAAATATGACTCTAATCAATGATCTGTGAGGGATTTCAGAGAACAAAAAAGTAACAACACATTCGAATTAAAAGAATTAACATTCCACTTATTCCTACACTCAGACTAAAACAGAATTCCAAAAACTGGGAACCATCAAGCAGAAGACTGATTCCTGGGGAAAAAAATCTAAAATAAGTTTTTGAAGGAGAAAGTGGGTGATGTGCATTGAGGAGGGCACTTGTTGGGATGAGCACTGGGTATTGTATGGAAACCAATTTAACAATAAATTATATTTAAAACAATAATAATAAATAAAATAAAATAAAATAAATTATTGAAAGATAGTTCATGAAGCAGGAGGATCCAGAGTGTTTTGAGTTATGTTATGATAAGTCAATGCACACTAATGTCATTTCATTGCTCAGTATGGATTCTATACAGGGATGATGGGAAAATGGCAGACATGTTCCATCTTCATTTCACCAAAGCATTTGGCCTTCAAATTTACTATCTTAAGTTGTTTATTATAGCCTTGAATATAAGATAAATTGGATTAGTGATAAAGCTGGTTAACATTTCCCCCCCAAAAAATATTGATGTCTTGGTAATTATCAATATTAGTCAAAGTCTTTACTTGGGTCAAAATAGGTCTAAAATGTTTATAATGGATGCTGTGGTGCACCATTCAGAAACCATTTCAGGACCCAGGGTCTCATTCCCTCAGCTAACTAGAGTGGTACATGCCTGTGGCTCATAGCAAAGGCACTCTACATGAATTACCCTAGGCTGAAGAAATGTGACTTACGTAAGATAGTGATCCTGGTAATGTTCCCGGTCTGCTCCCTCCTTAGGGAGAGCCTGCATCAAACCACTGCTGACAGCTGGAAGAGCCATCCCAGCTTCAGACCCCTGGATAGTGAACTGAGGCCTCTGTTACAACCACATCCCAGTTCAGCTTCTCTTTTGCCCTATCCTACCCTCCTTTCTCTCTTACAAGGGCGGCTTTCAAGAACACTCTCCAATAACCCACCTATGTGCAAAGCTATACCTCACTGCTTACTGAAAAAAAAGTTGGCTCCAGGAATAGTCCTAAAAAGTACATTCTAAAATGGAATTTTGGAGCTGAATCACTTGCCGATCACTAGTGGTAGGTGAAATACTGAAAGCCGTCAATATGCTATAGCTATGCAGTTGCTGAAACTTTAACCAGCAGTCAACAGGAACTGGTTACTGGAGGAAGAAAATATAGTTTTGGTGGAATGCATCAGGCATTTGAGAGTTTGGAGAAAGCAACTATAAAGACTGTGGAATCTGATGGCTGTTGCTGAGAGCTAAGGAGACATCAGAGAAAGATGGTGAAAGACCGAGGAATATTTACAATTAAGTTAAAGTGTGAAAGCCAGAAGTCCTCCTCAGACTCACATCTGCAGCAGGACAAAAAAAGCTGAGGATCAGATTCACTATTTGTAAGGGTAGCAGAACTGCAGAGAAAGTTGGATTCTCACCCCTGGAAAATCTGCTATATCAAGAGCAGGATTCCATTTGGGAAGAAGTGGAACCCTGACATTTGATAAGGCCATCAGAGTTGACACCCTTGAGTTATGAATTACCATATACGCGTCGGCACCCTGGATTACAGAGTTCCATGTTAAAGGCTAGCATTCCCTTCTTGATTAAAGACACCACAGAGACCTCTGCATGCAGCATCTCATGATTTGCCCCCTCTCACACTCCTGACCAAGTCCAACCACTTGGGGCAAATCACAGCAGAACCAGGCTGGAAATATGTTGGGCTTGCTAAGAGAACAAAAAGACTGAATCTCCGAAAGAAAATACTAGTGAAGGCCAAAACACCCAAGTCCACTAAGTTAAATGGGAAAGCCTAGAGGATATTCTATTTATCAAAACAATAAGGACTATCCTGGTCACAGTACCCACAGCATCACTGAGAAACTCAAAGATGGTGCTTCTCTGTAGTCCAGTACTAGAAATGCAAGATGGTGTTACAGAACTGTGCTTACCAATAACAATGAAAATAAGAGGATCCTGAAATAAGAGAAGCAAGGTATTGGCTCATAACATCAGAAGCAAAGCCAGTCCAATTATTCCAATGAGTGGTGAAGTTGGGGTAGCAGCCACAGGGTCTGGGAAAAAAGGGGTGGGAGAGGGAGTTATGGATTGGTTAAACAGAAGAGCAGGGAGAAAATACATGAGCAATAAACAGGGACTTGATCAATCTGTACATTCAAAAGAAATTGGGGTCCACAAATATTTATAAATAAAAATTTCTAAATAATTCATGGACTAAAGAAGATATGAACAGGGAAATAAGTAAGTGTTTAAATTGAATTAAAAAAAGAAAAACATAATTAGTGGGATTTAACTAGAGAAGTATTTACAATGAAATTGATAGCACTAGATACTTACATTAGAAAAGAAGATAAGTCTCAAATCAGTCACTTGAGCTTCCACTTTCAAAAACTAGCAAACTAAACTCAAAGTAAACAGACCTGGAAACAACTGAAATGGCCATCAACAGGTGAATTGATAAATTGTAGTATAATTATCAACATAATAGTTTTCAGCAATAAAAAGAATGAACTTTTGATATGAGAAACAACACAGATGAATCTCAAAATAACTATTCTATATATAAGAAGCAAGACAAAAAATAATACTGTGTATTCTACATAATACAAACTAATCTATAGTGACAGAAGATCAGTGATTGTTTGAGGGACAAGGAGGAGTGAGAGGAAAGAATAACAAAGTAGCATGAAAAAAGCCTTTGGATGTGATTATTCTGCTTATTATCTTGATTTATGAATATCTTGATTATGATAACTTCTCATGGCTATATACATATGTCTAAACTTATCAAATTGTATATTTTAAGTATGTGCAATTTATTGTATGTCAGTTATGCCTCAAAAATGCAGGGGGAGGATAGGAAGGAAGGAAGGAAGGAGGAAGGAAGAAAAGGAAGGAAAAGAGGGAGCAAAAGAAAAAGATTGTTCCATAGCTGTAATAGGTGGCAGCTTCCTGATAATGTGGTAGGT
Source organism: Suricata suricatta (assembly GCF_006229205.1). Lineage (NCBI taxonomy): Eukaryota > Metazoa > Chordata > Mammalia > Carnivora > Herpestidae > Suricata > Suricata suricatta. The sequence continues at coordinate 34,882,921 of NC_043702.1, read as the reverse complement.
GGTAGAAATAGTGGATTCCATGACTCTATACCCAACATTACACTCCCTTTGTTGTAAAGTGGGTTCCTTGGTCTAATGGAATATTATGTAGGATCTTGTGTTTATTGTTAAAATACTCTAAAGACCATTAGATAATGGCACTGGATGAAGCAAGCAGGAAAGGCAAATTTGTATCTGAAATATGTGTCCATTTGATGAAGATAAATTACTCTCCTTTCTTGGATGAGAGTACCCAACATAATATAATACCCAAGTGCCAAATGGATTCAAATAACCAAGTACCTATCTGGTCTCCTAGAGAACTGTTTGTATGTTGGACTTAGTATTGGCCTCTGGCTGTCAGATTAGACATTTGGCAATGACCGTAGCTAGGTCAGCCTTGATGAGTGGCAGTGCATGCCACAGAGCCCATTCATAGCTTCCACCTTGGCCTCCAAACTCCATGCTACTCATTCTACTGGCACTTGGGTAGCCAATGAGAGAGGCTGGCTGAAGCCAATCAACCGAGTTATTTTGTCTGCTTCATTATTTATAGCACTTTCATACTTCTCTTAATCCCATCTTCAAACCTCCTACTCTATCCTCTGGTCCATGATCTCTCTAATATTTCTTCTTTCTGGCCTTTGATAAACCAGTCAAGCCATTAGCCTCTACTCCTAAGTACTCTTGAGCTATTTTTCTTATACAAAGTGAATGACCAGATGCACCATCTGAAGTCCTGCTAACTGGGGAGATTTTTCCCCTTAATTGTGTATTTTAGGACCTCTTCTGAGTGCGGCTATAGTGCTAAAGCACTCCATATTGAGCTTGCACCAAAATACTTGAGTGATTTTTTTTTTCATCCTCCATCGAGTGTTCAGAATAGATATTTCCATTTAGCCTTTGGTTTGAACCAAAGAAGACTCACAGGTGCAACAATATGTGATTCTGGGTTACCTGGTCATACAGCTTACTTGAAACCTCGCCCTATTGTGTCTGAAAATAGCATTTTATATGATGATAAATATGTTTGAGTTTATCATTGTGGTTTTTTTTTATTTGTCTCAATCTATTCTTAGTTTCTTTTTCCTCTTTTTCTGCCTTCTTTTGGATTAATATCTTTTATGGTTTCATTTTGTTGGCTTATTAGCTCTAACATTTTGTCATTATAGTGGTTACATTAGGGTTTATCATATATGCCTTTAACTTATCACAATCTACCTTCAAGTGATACTATGCAACTTCATATTTTTTGTAAGTATAGTATACATCTATTTCTCATTTTCTGACCTCTATGCTACAGTTGTCATGCATTTTCCTTTTTACATATGTTACAAACCTTCAAACAGTCAATGATATTTTAGGGAGATATCAATCAAACTTAAAAGTCATGTATTTGCCATGTTGTTTGCATTTCTGGTGTTCTTCAGTCCTCTGTGTAGACCTGGATTTACATCTGGTATGACCTTCCTCTTGGCTGACAGACTGTTTAACATTTCTTGTAGTAGAGATCTGCAGGTGCTAAATTCTTTTAGCTTTTACATACCTATAAACATCTTATTTTTGCCTTTGTTTTTTAACAGTATTTTTGGCAGGTATAGAATTCTAAGTTGACAATTTTTATTCTCTTTCAATAATATACTGTCTTCTTACTTGCATTGTCTCCAGTGAGAAGTCTGATGTTATCCATATCTCTGTGTATAACCTGTCCTTTTCCTCCAGCTGCCTTTGAAGATTTTATTAACACTGGTTTTGAGCAATTTGATTATGATGTGCAGTGTTATCACTTTCCCCATATGTTTCTTTCTCTTGGAATTCACTGAGTTTTTTGGATCTGTGTGTTTGTGGTCCTGATTTCAGTTTGGATAGTTCCTGGCCATTTTTCTCCAAGTTTTTTTTTTTTTTCTGTCCCATTCCCTTTATTTAGAAACTCTAATTACTCATATATTAAGTTACTTGAAGTTGTTCTATAGCTCACTTATACTCTCCTCATTTAAAAAATAACTTTTTTTTTCCCGTTTCATTTTGGATAGTTTCTACTGCTGTGCCCTAAAGTTCATCTGTCTTCTGTAACTCTCATGCAGGTTATGTTTTTTCTCAAACATTGTAGTTTCCTTCTCCCAGAGTTTATGGCTTTTAAAAATATATTACAGGGGCGCCTGGGTGGCTCAGTCGGGTGGGCCTCCGGCTTCGGCTCAGGTCAGATCTCACGTTCGTGGGTTCGAGCCCCGCGTCAGGCTCTGTGCTGGCAGCCAGCTCAGAGCCTGGAGCCTGCTTCGGATTCTGTGTCTCCCTCTCTCTCTGCCCCTCCCCCTCTCATGCTTGGTCTCTGTATCAAAAATAAACAAAACATTAAAAAAATATATTACATATCTGTATGGAATACAGTTTTAATGGATGTTTTAAAATTCTCCTCTGCTAAGTCTAGCATCTATGTCTGGTCTGGGTTTGTCTTGATTAATTTATCTCATCATGGATTGTATCTTCTTGCCTCTTTGTATGCCTTGTAATCTTTGGATGTCAGACATTATTCTTTTTTAATGTTTATTTATTTTTGAGAGAGAGAGAGAGAGAGAGAGAGAGAGAGAGAGACAGCATGAGTGGGAGAGGGGCAGCAAGAGAGGGAGACACACAATAGCAGAGTATTGAGCAGTACATGCATATACTGGGAAAAGAACTATCCCAAAGTATGAAAGGGAACAATGTCTGGTGCACAGGGGTTGAGAATAGTAGGCTCCAGAATCTGAGCTGTCAGCACAAAGCCTGATGTGGGACTCGAACCCACAAACCATGAGATCATGACCTGAGCCAAAGTCAGATGCTTAACCGATGGAGTCATCCAGGTGTTCCTGGATGTCAGACATTATTAATTTTATCTAGCTAGGCATTGGATAATTTTGAATTCCTGTAAGTGTCTTGAGCTTTATTTTGGGCTGCAGTTACGTTGCTTGGAAACAGCTTGATCCATTCTTGTCTTACTTTTATCACTTGTTAGCAGGTCTAGAACTTGCTCAGTCTAGGACTAATATCCTCCACTTCTAAGGCAGTACTTTCTTAAGTACTCTGCTTAGTTTCCTATTAACTATGAGTTTTTTCCAGTCTGGTTAGGGTGAACAAGCACTATTCTCAACCCCTGTGCACCAGACATTGTTCCCTTTCATACTTTGGGATAGTTCTTTCCCCAGTATATGCATGTACTGCTCAATACTCTGCCAAATACTCAAAAAGGATCCTCTGAAGATCTCCACGGTGCTCTCTCTGTGAAGCTCTCTCCATTCAGGACTTTTGATCTATGAATTCTAGCTGCCTTTCTGTCTGAACTCTAACCCCCATTTTTTCAACTCAGAGAATTTACAGACCTATCTCTCAGTTTCCCCTCCCTGTATTGGACATTCATGGCAATAAGTTAAGGGAGTCATATCACTCACCATGTTTGTTTCCTGTCTCTTAGGGATCACTTTCCTTTGGTATTCAGCATCAGTGTCTTGAAAACTGTTTTTTCATGTATTTTGTCTGATATTTCTGTCTGTTTCAGAAGGAAAGTAAATGTGGTCCTTGTTACTCCATCTTGTGAGAAGCAGAAGCTAGAACAACTTTTTAAAGACATGACTAAAGCTCAAGCTTGAAAACAATATCCTATAATAAATTTGAAGTGTCATCCTGCTGATTACAGTATACATCCTAAATCAGGAGTCATCACATGACGGAACCCCAATAGACAGAATAAATGAATTTGTAAATCAATCTATAGAATACAAGTAGTTTTACTTGTACTTGTTGACTCATTTGGGGCATTTGCTTCCCATCCCCACAACTTTGGGTTCTACAGGTATAAAGGTGTAGGCTATTTCTACCAGGGTACATTGCAAAAATATTTAAAATCTTAAGTTACGGTTCCCATCCTGTTACTTTGGGTTCCATGTGTGATGCAACCAGCATTTTTAAAAAGTTAACACCATCTCAATGGTTATAATTGACCGTGATTATGGAGAAGAGGTGGGACTGTTCTATATACAATGTTGGCAGGGAGGAATTTGCATGGCAAATGGATAGTTCACCAGAGCCACTCTTGGTATTCTTCTCCCTAAATTTCATAGTAAATTAACAAATAAAACAGTAGCCATAGTCTGAACAACTTGGAGCCTAAGATCCCTCAAGGATGAGGATATAGATCAAAAGGATTCAGTGATAAATTGAACATGAGGCATGAAAAGGATTTAAGGATACCCGCAAGATTTCTGGCTTAAGTATCTGGGAAAATGGAGCTGTTATTTTCTGGGTTAGGAAGGACATTGAGGGCAACCGATTTCACAGAGGATCACAAGTTGAGTTGTGAACATGTTACTTTGAGATACCTACTAGATATCGAAATAGATCTCTCAAGTAGGCAATCGGAAAGAAGACTGGTATTCAGAAGAAGTTTGAAGTTGCTTAAAATTTCATGCCAGAAAGACAGAAAGACTTTCAGAGTGCTGCTTGTGTTCACAGAGGGTGTGTCTGTCTCAAACAGTCCAGGGCAGGCCATATTTGGGAAGCCAGAACTCATCTTCATTGGCATCTGCCCTTTATTTGCTACATCTGCACTCATATTTTCCTGCTCACAACCTCTCCCTTTTCCCTTGCCTCCTACCACCCTTGACTTTTCAAGGGAACTATTACAAATATTCTTTCCAAAAAGTATTCTTTGCCCATTTTGGGTGTCTAAGAAGGCCTGTGGTGATGGCCCTGAGCCGAGGCATTTTTCTAAGGAAAAAAAAAAAAAAGGGAGGGCTTACTTGGGCATGGTGTCATTCAGCACAGAGAAAGTTGTTCAGAAACAAACCAGAGCAAAACAATCTCCCCCCACCCCCCTGATCCTTTCTCTTCCTAGAACATCTTTTCTCCTCTTTCCTTATTACCTACCACTGTACAGCTCTAATACCATTTCTTGGAAAATCTGTTGAAATCTACTGGGAGGTTTTCACATCAAGTCATGGCCATCAGATCTCTGCATTCCAGTCCATTGGTGGGAAGACTGAGACCTGAGCAGAGTTTCACAGGCCTGAGCTTCAGTCTTTCAGCAACTGTGAAATGAAAGATTTGGACTAGATCATCTCGAAGGACCTTTCCAACTCCACAATTCTATTAACTATAAAATAATTTAAATGGGTCAAGAAATTTCAATGTTAATTTGAACCAAATGCAAAACTAGGCATAGTTTATATCAAGCTCTAATTATAATTATCTAGGAACTGGATTAGCAACCAGAAGGTCCTTGGCACTCCTTGGCATCAGTAACAATGACCTTTTAGCTTTGGCAAGTAACCTGAAATGTAGTCTCTAAAGAAATAAGCAAGAAAACATTTATCTACCTCAGGGGAGTCTTTTGAAGATTTTATTTGTTAATTCTTTTTAAGTGCTTTGACTCAGCAAAGTATAATACACCATCAATACTCAGGGTTATTATTCAGGTTTATGAGACTGGGTTTCCATTTGACGTGTAGAATAATTTTTGTGTTCTTATTGTGAAGGGTAGACAAAGATGCCAAAAACTGCCTGACTCCACACAGAGTTGCCTTTAAAAAAAAATTAACATTCTATAAATATCAATCATTGAACCAACTTTAAAAAATACTAATTTATTCCAGCAGTGAGTGGAAATTATTTTTATTAATATTAAAATCTTTCTTCTCCCATGATAATAACTGTTAATATGCTAAGAATAACCTCATGTTTACTTGGTGCATGGGAATTTCTGAGAACTTTCAGAAAGAGACACTGGGAAGGGCCAGAAAAAAACAAGAACAGAATGAGAAAGAAATTATTTTGAAAGAGTTAGTTTTCTTATATAGAGTGAAACTAGAGATCTAAATAATGCCATTGGAATTAGGAAAAATGGGGAGAGAGAACAAAAGTTCAAATTAATATCTTGGTTATTTACATAAGTGATCAAATTCTACTCATCTAATGTAGATATAACCTAAGAGAATGTTTTAGTTTAAGTATATATCTCATGCATTAAAATACCTTTTCAGATTACTACTTGGACAAAATCATAATTTCAAACAGTTATCTTAAATGAAAAATTGTGTAATTGCTAAAAAAATTACTTTGGCAATAATGCTTACTGGCTACAAAACACTGGCAAAACTCATAGTCTCATAGGGAAGGGCAGGTTTTCCAACAAAATAAATTTTCCACATGGTTTTCTGCTATTGTTCATTGGTGTGGAGTTCTTAAATACCTAAACAGGAAGTAAAAGAGAGTGAAATAGACTGAGATAACTACTTTTTTAAAAAGTAATCATTAATACCTTCTATGGTCTGCTTCTGGATTAGCAAAAAAAAAAAATCAATTTCATTACATTTCTTTATAAATAAATTAAAAAACTAAGTTCTAGACAAGAAAAAGAGCTTTATACCAAATGAAAAACGCTCTTTTGATCTTGTGGCTAGCCATTTATCTGCCACCTTCTGAATTTCCATTAAATAAATAGGATGTCATTTTATTAAGAATACATGCATAGATTACATTTATGTGGCAAGGTGTACATTCGACTGTGAAAATCAAAACAGAAGCAGCAGATGGTTTTGCTTTGACCCTAGAGACACTCACTGAGCCAGCTCAGAATGAAAACCTCCTTTATACAGCATGAAGGTATGATATTTGGAATTTCTACCCCAAATGCTTATTTAAATATCAAAATATAAGAGAATGAGAAAGGTGGATTGGTACAAACTGACATCCAATCATCAGCATCCCAGTGATTGCCTGTTTATTTGTGCTTGCTCCAGGGCAGGAGCAGTGAGATGGTCAGACACATATAATCCAGAGAAATAGCAATGCATAGTGTAAACACCCTTCCTGTTGGGTGTAATGATTCATTTACACCCACAATCTCATTCAAAGTAATAGATCAAAATCTCTTCCTCTTACATTTAAGAAGAATATTGGTGTTTCTCTTTTAAAGAAATATGCTATTTAAAACTATAAAAATATAGGAGATAATGTTTTCATATCACAAACATGGTTTTCACACAACAAAAGAGATCACTTTGAATGTAGTATTTACAACAACAATTTCACCATCCCAAACAGAAATGCCTTACCTTAACTGCCAAACTTTTTACAAAGACCAACCTATCTAGAGGAAAGACGAGATGGGCTTAAAGATGTGTATCTGACCTTTCTCTCCTAGCCTTCTTGTAGCATTATTTTTTACTCACCAATTTACTGGGAAGCAGATGAGTCAGTGCTGTTCTTAATCAGTCAACTATGATTTCATATAGGACTATAATTTCATATAGACTACTCACTGAAACAAAATTTGGCAACTAAAAAGAAAACTGATACACATTTAAGTTTATCAGAAAGGTCATCAATGCTAATAATAATTTAAATGGTATGCATTATTTATATAATGATATAAAAGGAAGTCAACACTAATATTAATATAAATAATTAAATGGGGGGAGTACATTAGCAACTGACAAACACCTTTTTCTTCTGCAGGAATGCTACCTAGTTGTATGTGAACCTTTTAATGAATGCTTATAAATAGGTAAAAGTGGAAGATGCTGTCAGTATTTCACCCATATTCCCTCAGATCTCTTTAGATTGCTTATGCACAACAGCTCTCAATGTGCTTTTCTTGCCCACAGCTAGAACCTGACTTCACTTTTGGGAAGGCTGTCAGAACTCTTTGTTTGCTTACACAGAGAGCCAGAAGTGCCAGTATTCATATCACCTTAGATGCAGCTCCTAAAGATTGACTGATATGGCGGGATAATACCCCACTCTCATCCCCCTAATTGGGACAGTTGTGAGGTGTGACGGATATTATTGTCTGTGGTCTTCTCCCTTTTTAGAATTTTGTTTGGTAATGCACCCTCCTTTGGATTCCCTCCCTTCCTGGTCACATTCTCTTACCGGTTTTTCCTAGAAATATTTACAATTATATCACTTCCACATGGCTATGCCTCAGATTCTGCTTCTGGAGAATCCAATTTAAGTCATTGATACTTAATTTGGTCTTAGGTAGTAGACTCTCAGGATAGGATTCTAGAATTGAGTCATTTGCTGACCAGATGGTGACAGGAATTCCACTGTTGGAAGCAAATCAGGTGAGGATAACCACTAGAGTGCTATAATATGACAATATGATCTTCATCTGTGAAATGGAATTGAATACTTGGTCTTCTCAAAATCCACTTCCACCTCCCTGTTGGATGCTAAACCCATGACTAGGGTCTAGTACTTAGCATTGGTCATCTGGAAAACTACAGAGAGAATGAATTTTTCACCAAAAGTACTACAGAGCCTTGGTAATATATATTGGTAAGAACCAGGAGAACATAGTTTAAGGAGGGATCTTGAGACACTGGACTAAATATGTGATGGTGAGTAGAATGTAAGTCCCTGTAAGGTAGAGTTTATTGATATGGAGATGCTCTTCCATGATTCAGGATTCAAAATCCTCAAAAAGTCACCTAAAGGCAACACTAATACACTGATAGAATGGTTTCTGGAAAGTTTTTTTAAATGATGTTGAGGCACCCAGCTGGCTCAAATGGCTGAGCAGTTCAACTCTTGATTTCAGCTCAGGTCATGATCTCACACTTCATGAGTTCAAACCCTGCATTGGGGTCTGCATTGACAGTGCAGAGCCTGCTTGGGATTCTCTCTCCCTCTCTCCCTGCCCTTCCCCCACTCTCGCTTTATCTTTCTAAAAATAAATAAATAAACTTAACAAAATCACGTCCCACATAAAATGAAATGAAAATGTCAGAATTAGACAGTATATTTAGACAGAATTAGACAGTATATTTAGCAGTTTGAAGAACTCTTACATCAGTTCATTGGCCTGTGGAATAATGAATATCATGAGAGAAAAACCCAAGTGAAATATCCCAATACTGCTCACTTCAATCCCGCCAAGATTGAAAATAAGAGACAACATCATATTCAGGTAGAATAACAGAGATTAATTCCACAAATCCTTGCAAAGTATTTCCCAATTCATTCCCTCTTAATTCATTAGTCTGGTACCCACAGAAATCAAATGAATCCTGGTATATGACTGGGAACCACATTCAACTAAGCTTCAATGACTGATATGCCTGAGTAACACTATTTCTAATACTTGGTATAAAACTATGTATCGATCTGGCTAATGAATTATTTCTAACACCCATATTTAAGAAATGTTAGAAACAGTTCTCATTCACTGAAATAGACAACAGTACACGATCATATCCATAGTCTAATCTCAGGACTATTTTGACTTTTTTACCCTTTAGTGGGTGGCCCTGGAAGACAGTGGTAAAGAAGAAAACATTCCATTGGCTAGAACTTTGAGCTGTACACAAGATCATCCACTTTCTGTGGAGAAAGAAGTAGCTAAAGCAAAAACAGACATGAGCTCCTGGGAAGTGGCAAATAGGTTGGCCAGAAACTAGAAGGAACAAGATTGGAAGATGGAGGAAAAGAATTCTGGGAAAAGTCTTATGGATATACCCATATACCTATAGGAATGGATATGAAGTGTGTGGATTCTCATTCCACATATAAATGGGGCATCTTGGTGGCTCATTCAGTTAAGCATCCAATTCTTGATTCTGGCTTAGCTCAATGATCTTGCAGTTCATGAAATCTAGTCCTGCATTGGGCTTTGCACTGACAGTCCTTCCCCTACCCATTCATTCTCTCTCTCTCTCTCTCTCTCTCTCTCTCTCTCTCTCTCTCTCAAAACAAATAAACACTTAAAAAAAATCCCCATTGGAGACATCCACTATAACATAGACACCACAAAATGAAGTAAACAGAAAGATTCATCTGGAATATGTTAGCCAGCCTCTGCTCTGATCCATTCTAGGGTTTCAATAGCAACCCCAAGAATGAACCCCAAGAAGAACTCTATGAAACCATTCATAGAGTAGCCATAGATGTGAAGATTCTGCATCGCCCCAACAGCATAGACCCCTAACCCCAAGGCTACAGACATAGCCACAGAGCTGCTAAATGTTTACCCTGTCAACAGCAGAGGCAAAGGCTGAGCCCTTGATATGGTACCACCCCTTGAGAAAACCAGTCAGCCTCCTGGTGGCAAATTCAGTACATCTTAACTTTTCTACTACAAGAAAAAGAAACAATAATACAACAATTTGTCTGAAATAGGAGAGACATATATTCTGTATATGAATTTTCATTTCCTAACAGAAGAATCTTGGCCAGCACTATTATCTGAGGGATCTCAGAATGTCTGATTTACACACCTAAGAACTCACATGACATTGTTTTAGGCCAAAGGAGTCATTTTATAGCAAAGAAGATGTAAGAGAAGACATGATTACAGGATCCAAAGGGTCCTGTAATATACTATACCATGTCAAAGTTGCCTAACTTAGAGGACTTTAGAATGACTTCTTAAAGATCCAATTAAGGCACAGCTTAGAAAGAATACCCAGTGGGGTTGGGGCTCCATTCTTCAGGTGGAATATATACCTTGATTCAACAGCCTTATGCAGTATTGTGCCCCCACATGGGTCCAGGAACCAAGTGACAAAGTAGGAGTGGACTCCTCTCACCGTCATGTCCAGTGCCCTCTTGGAGAATTTGTGCTTCTATCATTTAATGTTAGGTTTAGTGTGTTAGGAGGAGAATATTTCCACTAGGAGAAAAAAAAAAGGTTCCACTAAACCTAAAGCTACAACTTTCCAGTTATTTTGGACCCCTAGAACCAGTAGATAGATAGAATAAGAACTGCCATACTTCCAGGGGTAATGATCCTGATTATAATGAGAAGGCAGAGTTGCTGCTACATAACAGGACAAAAAAAAAGTTGGGGGGGGGGGCATCTGGAACTCAGAGAACCCTCCTGGGCTTCTCTTAGTGGTCTTTTGCCCATTTACAACTACAAGCAAGAATTATACCAAATGCGTAGTAGTCAGGTCCCAAACCCCACAGGGATGCATATCAGGATCACCCACCAGGCGAGCACCAGATCTGCAGAAGTGATAGCCAAGGCTGGGGTAATCTAAAATGGGTGGGATAGGAAGTAGATCACTAATATCCATCTACAGATGGCTGTAGCTCATCCCAGTAACCTTCCTCTTGAAGATCTTTAATTTTCTAAAAATTACAACCAATCTTATCCTGAAGAATTGATGGAGAACAGTTAATGTGAAACATGAATAAATCTATGTGGCAGAGGGGTAGACAAGAGCAGATGCCATCAGTGTTCCAGCCATCTCTTTGGATCCCTTCACCGTTTTCATGTATGATGACCCCAGTAGGCTTTCACCCCAACAGCCAGCACCCTTGCTTCTGCCCGACTGCTACCTTCAGGCTATAAGAACCCATTTAGTCTACTGAGAGAAGGAGCCTAAAGGGCCTGGGAATCTGGGTCCCCCCTGGGTGGCAGCCTTTAACCAATGACTGATGAAAATGGAGTATAAAACACATCAGCTCCTCTCCCTCCTGATTAAGACACCCCAGCAGCCCTTCTCAGCCAGCGGCCCTCATCCAAACCACAGAACACAAAATATCATTTAAGTGACTGCTTTCTCAATTCTCCTAAGGATGATTCATAATGGATACCATTCTAAATGCATAGAAGAGAAATTAATTCATTACATACAATGGAAGCCTTAAGAAATTAGGATTTAATTTCTCTCTCAAAATTGTTGAGAAATGCTGTCTGAAGTGCGACCCACAATGCCTCCAGAGCTCCCTAGAGTAACTGAGTCAAAGTTACTCTCTGTGGGACTTTTCAAGACGTTATGCCCTCCCTCACCCTCCTCTCCTTCCTAGCCCCACTTCTCTACTCTCCTACTAGGTTTTCCTGGAAACACTTCCTAACAAATAACATTTACACAACCCCTCATCTCAAGGTATGCTTATTTGCATCCTAACCAGAGATACTTTCAGAGCCTGAATTTGGTTGCCGAAACAAAAACACACGCATTGCTGAAGCCCAGGAAGGGGCTTTTGTGCTTAAAGATGGATAGAACGAACGTTAGGGTGTTGTCATAGCAGGTGAGGGTGCTTCTGTCTGTAAGAACAGAAATTGAGGTGCATTAGGAGGGAGCCTGAATAAATATTACTAGAGTTATAGAATCTATATTTAACATGTCAGCTTTTTAAAATAACCCCACAACAAAAAATGTGTAAAATGTAAAGGTGGCTAGTACAGTATCACTTTTAATTGCATTCCAGTTAATAATTCCAATAAAAAAAATTTCCACTAGCTGTTGAAGCACTCAATTTTCAACTTTTTTGTTCCTTACCCATTAATACACTGAATTGTTAATTTTGCAAGTTAACACTTAATATGAATAGATTAATAAATAACAGTGAAGTCGTACAAGAAAAGAAACTTTGCTTTCCTTTACAAGTTCTATTCACTTCTGGTTTTCTCAAAGAAGGCTCAGAAATGCCAAAGGTTTACCTTTAAAGTATGAGAGTTTACACAAGGTGGTGGTGTTCTGTGTGGACCAAAGATTATCCTTCCTTTGCAGTGCCCATATTAAAATCTCATTCTCAAAACTGTGTTATACCTAAGATTGTGTTCTCACATCCATCTTGTGCCAGAGCCTGGCATCCAGTGGTCCCTCATAAACTATTGTTCAATAATTAAACAGATTATCTCAAAGAGGAAAAAAAATCTGTCTATTGCAGGTATGAGTATCAATCTATGAAAAAAAAATGTAACTGTTCTTACCTGTCTATATATCTGTTTCAAACCCCCTTTCCATTGGCTTTTTGGAAACTTTTATGTCATTTTATGTTGACTAAAGCCATGCTAAGTTCCAAATGAAAAAAAAAAATGTAATTGTTCTTTCCTGTCTATATATCTGTTTCAAACCCCCTTTCCATTGGCTTTTTGGAAACTTTTATGTCATTTTATGTTGACTAAAGCCATGCTAAGTTCCAAATCTAAAACAGTTCCAATGTGGGGAGAGAGGGGCAGTGCTTAATCCCATCTGTCTACACAGCATTTGTTGACATATTCCTCATACAGTGAGGTCCTTGTGCTCAATCCTTATTTATATCTGCGCCAGAGATGTTCTCATTCTCATCCCATACTCCTCTCTTCCAGTGGGATTCTCCACGATTTCCAGTCTTTTCTTAGAAGTGAGGAAATGATAGTACTCTTCCCAGGCTACCTGAGAAGCTGAGTTAGTTCCCATCTGCCCCACACCAGACAAATATTTTCCCCTGAGCCTTTTACCACCAAGGGTCTGAGACTAAGAAAAATAAGATGATTCCTCTGTTCTTAGATCCTGCAGAATTATTTGGCCTTCCCAGGGCTCAGACTAGAAGCACCAGGGCACATGTCTCATGTCTCCCCACCTTGCCCCCTACCCTCTCCCACCTTCTCTCTCTGCCCTACCCGCCCCATTCCCTGCCTCATATGAAGCCCATGGAATTTTTATGGCAAGTATGTTTGGCAAGACAGAGAGGTGTCAGGTTTAGGGAGAGGAGATAATCTTGGAAACCTGTCACTCTTGGGGTTTTTGGATATAAGAGTTAAGGTTCTGAAAATCTGAAACCAGGGGCACGGAGTGTCCTAGATTAAAGACGGGGTGAGGAGCTGAGCTAGAAAACACCAGGAAGAAACAGCAGTTAATATTGCATAAGTATCACTCCTCATTTTTCAAGAACAGAGATAATACCATCTTCGATGTCTCCTCCCTTTTTGCCTTCCAATCAAAATTATCCCTCCCTCCTTTTTTTGTATTTTGTTTGTTTTGTGGCACTTAACGGTTATGCCTTCTGCTAACCATTTTTGTTCCTTCCTCCTCTATAGACTGGGAGTTCTCAGAAGGCAGGGCCAAATCTCATTCATCTTTCAACTCCCAGAGCCTAATGCAGTTCCTGAGACAAATGGGGCAATAAATGTTGGTTGAATAAAGAACATAACTCGTCTTCTCGTGGAGCAGAAGTATATGCTCATGGAAGCGCAGATGGCAGAAGGCTGTGGTGGTTGTACTGGTACTAGACAGAAACATCGGTTCTTTTTCCTGGCTTGGCCCCTTGCTGTATAACCTTGACCGATTTGTTTCACCTCTTTCTGTCTCAGGTTCCTCTTTGTTAAGAGCAGAGACTCAGGAGCTAGACTGCTAAATTTGAATATTGTTTCTCGCACTTATGAGCTGTGTGATCTTGGTACATGATTTATCCTTTCTGCACCTCTGGTTTTCCAGCTGTACAATGGGCACAATAATACTACCCTCACAAAAATTTGCCATCCAGATTACATAGGTTTACATTTATAAAGTGTTTAGAACAGTACCTGGTCCATAGAAAATGCCTTTTGAAGTTACTGTTATATAAATAAAATAAATAGCTTTTGTTGATCTTATTTCAGCCCCAATCTACATATGTGGAAATTGATTAGTACACCAGTTTGTGAGGGTAGAAGAGGCCAAGAAGGACTTGTGTTCTTGGGAGTCTATTGGGAAAAGGGGACAGATGTATTTTAATCTATACTTTAATTGATATTCCAGAAACTACAGAATAAGTGTACTGATAATATAAGTTAATTCATGGAAAAGCCTATGTGAATATACTCAGCATATACATAGTTTCACAAGCCTCAGTTGTCTAACACATTGATATTGGTAATCTAAGAAATATGAGTCAAGTACTGTGTATTTCACATTACTCTTAAATAGCGAACTCATCACAGTCTTACACTCTGTCTCTCCCTCTTTGTTCACTCAGCATCTGTGAGAGACAATTTCCTAACTTACAGTGCTAGCTGGAGAGTCTTAGGACTTAAGCCCAGGCTGAATGCATAAATCTCTGTACTGTCCTGGGTCATTAAAAACTGGGAGGAGGGGTAAAGCATGTCAGCTTTGTTTTACTGGAGAGAGGGGATATAACTCAGTTTCTCCCATGGAACAAACTAATATAGAGATGAGTACACTGGCATGTTTCCAGAAAAATTTAAACAAACAAACAAACAAACAAACAAATAGCAGAAAGATAATTAGATGTGATCAGGTGGTGACCATTGGCAGTGCGATGGATATTTCCAAGAAATGAATTAATTACCTTTGCAAGGAGCTATCTAAACCATCCTGTCTCTATTATTGGGCTCCTTAGTATTTGGGGTTCAAAGCCATTGAATTTTCATCTAATCTAACCCTGTCTGTCCATCTCTTCAGGAGTCTGCATTTTTAGCACTTGTCTGATATATTTTCTTTATGTAATAGCATGAGTTTTGGGTGATGCTTCTGACAATAGAAGATTCAGTCACGCCACATAGGAAAGCCACTTGCTGAGATGGGAAGGGATTGATCCAAATGTCAGGAAATTTTGGTCCAGGCCTCAGTTCTGCTATCCACAACCTGTGTGACTTTCAAAAAGTCACTTTATGTCTCCAAGCCTCATGTTATTTCACATGACCTTTTTTGTTCTCTTCTACCTTAAAAGAGTCATAGTTTCATTCTAAGATTATTATGAGCATAGTAATAGTGGTAGTGGTAGAAATAAGTGTAGAAATAATAATAATAACAGTAATAATAATAAATAATATTGCTATCCACCATTTTTTTAGTGCTTACCACTTGAGAGACCCTATACCAAGTGTTCTGTACCTATTAAATGATTTAAAATGGTCTCCAATATACAGAGCCTTCTTGAGGCCCAGTTCCTTTGAATGACCTACCCCAGGAAGGATCCAACCAATACCTGCTAAACCCCAAAGGTGATCCTGAGCAGTGCTCTCTGGGAAGAATAGATAATGTTGTCAAGAAGAGAGAAATTCTAGTTTCAAGAATTATTTTTCTCTCCAGAGGGTTAATAAATTCTAACCTGAGGCCACTAAAGAGTAATGCTAGGTGAAGCAGTCATCAGTCAGTCAATTAGTCCATCAGTTATGGAAATTCAGTGACTTGGACCATGTGCTGACCAAGTCAAAGCCAAGGTCAGAATGTGTACATCACACACAGAGTTAGGGCCTGTGCTTCTGATATGTTCAGCCCATTCTTCAAAAGTTGTATTTATTTAAGTAATCTCTACACCCAATGTGGGGCTCAAACTCATGACCTCAAGATCAAGAGTCAGATGCTCTTCTAACTGAGCCAGCCAGGTACCCCCACCCTCATTTTATAATCATGGACACGTAGGCTACATGGTCCCTGCCCTCCAAGGGTGCTCATACTCTAACTTTAGGTACCTATTAAAGGCTTAAGGACAAGTGGGTTCCCATGCAAACCTAGAAGTCTCAGACAGATTAAAGGACAGAAACCCAGTTTCTTAAAATATTTGGGAGGGGGTTATTTAAAAAAAAAATACTACTAGGAGAGAATAGCTTCTATACTACTAGGAGAGAATAGCTCTATAAATACAAAGTAGTGTGGCCCTTCAGCTCTGATGATACCCCAGCAGAGAAGGCTAAACGTATCAGGTATGGTGGGAAGTACAAGAAGTTACCAAGCAAGATTGTCCCTTTTTTCATTAGCCTGTAACATAAAAAATGCAAGGGTAAACATGTAAATGTGAGTATTTGTTTTTTAGTCACTGGGTTTGTAATTCTTTCCTGCATCTCTTCCCAGAATTAGCATGGATTGGGTAATAGTTTCATTAACAATGTCCTTATTAGATTTTTGGGGTGCCCCACCCAGAATGTGTAACTGGAGTCTGTGTATCTAAACCAATCTACACAAAGAAGTCAGAAAATTATGAATTTTTTAATGCAATTAATCAGTACTTGAAAATGGCAAGACATTCATTAGGGAACAATTAAGCTATGATGCAAGAAGATAATTAGTAAATTGGGGACAATGTGGGTTCATCCATTACTTTAAAAGTTAAATAATGCTGTTTATCTGTTTTCATATAACAGTGGCATTTTTAAAATTAACATTGAGATTTAAATAATCACATATTCTCTTTCTGTGTGTGTCCATATGTAGCTCTCAGTTTTTCTAGGAATCAATGTGATTGTTTTCATCTCTCCAACTATCAACTTTTCCTCCTACATCTTCGCATCATATTAGGCTGTTTTTCTCAGTAAGTAGCTGTGTCTCATATAGAGTAGGTACATATTAAATTGTAGTTTCTACCATTTATTTTTAGCATTATTATTGTTTTGTCTTATGTGAGATTATCAGTTAGCCTTTGTTTCAGAAGACTAGAACTTGAGGTCTAGACAAGCAAGATTGCTTGTCTCTTCTACTGTCCTTTGATGCAATTTGCTTAGCGATAAAGTACATGCCTGAAGTCTTAGAAGGCTAAGATTTTTTAATTCAGAAGCCCCAGCCCTTTAATTTACAACAGTAGCCAAAAGACTTTAACAGAACCTTCAAAGAAGAAATTATCCAAATGGTCAATAAATATAGGAAAAGGTGATCAATGACACAAGTCATGAGGAAAATGCAATGAAACTACACATGCACCAGAATGGCTCTTTGAGAAAAACAGACAGTACCAAGAGTTGGTGAGGACACACAGAACTCAAACCTTTGTATTCTGTTGGTAGTAATCTAAATTGGTTATGACCACTTAGAAGATTGATGGTATCAACTAAGCTGAACATATGTTAACCCTATGATCCAGAATTCCAGATACACATCCCCCTAGAATAACAGATGTATGTTTATCAAAACACCTGTACAAGAATGTTAGCAGCAGCACTATTTGTAATAGCTGGTCTTTCAAACTGGAAACCACCCAAACATCCATTCACAGTGGAATGGTGCTATAGCACTGTATACCATGGCATGCAATACAGCAATAAGAACGAACAAACTCAAACCAAACACAGCACGGATAACTCTAACCAATGCAATATCAAGCTGATCACAAAAGGGTATACTCTGTTTCCACTCTCATAAACTAATAGACAAATCTCTAGTGTTAGAAGCCATGGAACGGGTTACTGTTTGCAAGGTGGGGAATAAAGGTGCTTCTGAGGGGCTAGTGATGTTCTTCTTCTTGTAAGTTGCTACTTAAAATGGTGTTTTTCTTTGTGAAAATTTATTTAACCTATTATTTGTGTCTTCCCTTTCACATATAAATTAATAAAATGATATATAAAAAGAAGTCCAAGTTCTGCAAATAAAAAGCCCTACTTTTAAATTTTAAAAGCCTCTTTCTTTGCAATTCTGCTGTTTGCATTTCCTAGAAGACTGTGATGCTAAGGCTGCTAGTAAGGGGGCCACATTTTGAGTTTATCTGCACTGGCTCTCACCATTTTCTTATTTCCCTTAATACATACATACAGCACTGCAGTCTCGATAGACCCCTGAAACTATGCTCTCCCATGTATCCATAAAGCAGTTTCAATAAACTCGTTCAGTTTCCTCACCCTACCACCATTAACCTCTCTGTGGTATTTGACTATATTGAAATATCTTTGAAACTTTTCCATTGGTTCCTGTGTCTAGTCTTACCCAGTTTTGCTCCTATTTTTCTAAACTCTTACTTGTTGATTTTTCTTCACCTACCACTAAATGTTGATATTGGCCAATGCTTTGTTCTAGACCACCATTCTCTTCTTCCTGGTGACCTCATTCTCTTCCTTGGTATTAATTACCATCTGTGCAATGATGACTCTTGAATCTGAGCCTTGAGCCTACACTCTCCTCTGAGTTCTGGCTCCATCTACATAATGTCTTCTAGACATTTCTTTTTGAATAGACATCCACAAACTCCTCATCTCAAAATCTCTTCATCCCATATCCGCTTCCTCACTGCTGTCTACTACTGAGTCACTCAGATCGAATTACTGCACAGTATCCTATGCTCTTCAGTCTGCCTCACCCTCAAACCAAAATGTTTTGCAATTCTATTCCTCACTTGTCTATCCCACTCCCATAAGTCTTATCTTGCCTAGACCATGGCAGTAGCCTTCTCCATCAGCTCATCCCATGGCCTACCAGTCTACAGTTCTTTTATGTTGCAACTACCTCACTGTTCTAAAACATGAATATGATCATTTTAATCCTTTGCTTGAAATAGAATGGGTTCTTATTCTCTACAGAGTAAACTCCAAATCTAGCATCTGACTTCATACCATTTTCAGAAAACTAAAAGCTTTTCAAACATCCAATTTTATATGAAAGGAGTAGAGAGATCTTGTTAAAATATGGATTATCAGTAGATCTAGGATGGGACTACAAATTCTGAATTCTAATCAGTTCCTAGGTGATACGAAGGCTACTGTTGAGCTAGTACATATAATATTTGGAACAGTAAGGCCCTAATAACCTCTTCACTCCAGCTACAATAATTGAATTACAGCTTCTCAATATAACATGTGGTTCATCTAATCTCTATGCCTTAAACTGGTGGTCTTCTGTGCTTGCAATGTTCTTCTTCTCTTTTCGAGCTACCTAAAGTCACCTTGTCTTTCAGAACACAACTAAAATAGGACTCCTTCAGGAATCCTGTCTGGTCTTCTTCCCCTCTCCCGCCAGGTTCTTTGGATGCCTACATCTTTGCTCTTACACCAATCAGTACCATTTTTAGACTCAGACAAGCAGGTTCATATCCTAGGCCCTGTGCTTCCATGAGCCTTGAACTTTGTAGTGGTTTCCTTGAAATTTTCCAAATGATCTTCCAGCACCTGGAACAAGCAATAACATCTAGGTGTGATGCCATGAAACTGGACCTGGACATACAGGGGCCTGATCTTCCATCTTTTTCCTTCAGAGAACTCTCCTACTCATTATCCCAGACGTGGGTTGGCTACATGCACTGAGGAATTCTGAGGGCCTCATGCCTGGGCTCTGGTTACAGAAAGGTGGCCTAGTGAGAAAAATGCTCCTGTTGACCTATGCAATATTTCTTTCACAGGCTAGCATGCAATTTAGTAGGTGCTAATATGCTGATCTGGGATGACTCTCACTCACATGGGACCCAGGACAAGTTCAGGACTCAGGAACTCTAAAACCTTGTGCCTTCTGTGTGTGGGCCTTTCCCCCCCTCTTTTCACTCATTTCTTTTCTAACCATGGTGCTGCCTCTAGTCTATAGCACCTGAGAGTAGTGGAGGTGGCAGCATCGTCCTTTACTCCAGGTGCTCCCTAGCCCTTGGCACCTAAGGAGATCATTCCACCCTCAAAACTTCCTGCCATCTGTCACTCCTCCAAGAGTACTTGGACCTATGTCCTCTGAGGACTTTTCTGCTTTGCAGTATAAACAGGCCCTCCTCATCAATGCTGTCTTTACTTTAGCCTGAATGGTGTTTGGGGTCAACTTAAGGGTGCTAAGTGAGGAACATGAGGAATAGACATTCCTTTCACTAATATGATAACGTTTTTTGCTCAACCATGGGCCCCCTCACTCCTCATATTTCAATGGTGGAGATATGTACATGTCATGCATACAATGAATGTTGAAAGAGATCATATTCCAGAAATGCAGTCAGTGATTGTGGCCTAAAGAGATGAGGTGTTTGGAAGATGTTTCATTCTTTGTTTATACAAACAAACAGTCGGCATGGGTTTTCTCCTCTGAATCTAGTGTGTGAGGTTACATATTGGTCTGTGGCTAAGATCTTAAGGTTCGGAGTCAGGCTCAGCACGGACCTGTGAACTGAGCCCCAAGGAGAAAAGCCGAAGGGAAAACTTCTGTGATTCCTCTCCTTTCCAGATGTGGGAGAGACCGCAGGGGGGATAGGGGATCACGTGTGAAATTCGGTTGTGTGTGTGGCTGTTGTCAGCGGTCATGTTCTGACTTGATGTGAGGAGGCTCTACATCTACCCCTCTACCTGACGTGGGGACCGGTGTCTTGTGAGGACATTACCCTTGGGAGGCAGGTAGGTCAAGGTGGAGCACAGCAGAGGCCCTACCGAGGCCCAGGGAGAGGAGCCAGTAGCAGCGGGGAGAGTAGTGCAGCCCTCCTCCCCTTCCAGCCTGAGGCGGAGGTGCCAGGAGGCTGCGCCCTCACCTCTGCTCAGGCTTGAGCGGACTTTGCTCTGGGGCCTGGCCGTACCCAGTGGCTAGGGCCCTGTCTCTCCACGGCTAGATGGAATCTGGAATCTCTCATCTACCTCTTAGTCGGTTTCTATGTGTGAGAAGCAAGCTTTTGGGCCAGTGTCCTCATACATGCTGTAGAACTTACAAAATAATTCAGAGGTTCCCTGCAAAACCAGTCTCAGGGTTCCTGTGATCCGAAGCTTCTGAATTATAACTGGCATTGGGTACCTGGATTTTGATTGGTTAGCCTTAATTACAGCCCTGTGTAATCCTTTCTGGTGATCAAATTACAAAGTTCTGTCAGGGCACCTATGTCAGTGGTGCTATGCTGGTCAAAATTTGAGATTTTGAAATAAAAAATTTGTCACATTAAAAAAAATTTATCCTGAAGGATAAATTTAACATAATCAAAAACCAAATTATCATTTACATTTTTCTGCACACTCTAGGTAAGACTTGAATTTGTTGTCATCATCAGTGAATCACAGCAACAGCTTTTAGGAAGTCAGTATTCCTGACTGGCCTGGTAGTTGAAAGAGTATCATGATTACTGTTGTAACCAGCATTGGATAACTTGTATTAGAGAACTGCAGAGGCCAGAAAACCTAAATTGGTTCAATGCCAACACTCTCTAACAGCCATGGCATTGTGAGGAACAACAACACAGCTATCTATCTTTTCCTCAAGGTGGGAATATCAAATTAGTCATAAATGGCATGTCTGACAATAAAGAATATGAAGAAATTGTGCCTGGACACTACAAAGAATCCTCCAGTGCACTGACTGGACACAAAATAAATACCTAGGTAATTTTTGAATTCCTGCTCTTCTAGATCTTCATCAGTAAGTCAATATACCTCATATTGGCTCCTATGCATGTGTGTGTGATTTTGTAATATGGTTTTTAATCAAACTGCTTATTATAGACTGAGTCCCTGAACAAACATATCTGGGGTCCTGCAAATCCTGGAGTTGTCATAACCCATAGCATCCTGTGCATAAGCTCTTATAATACACACCAAGTTGCAATGCAATGTTTCATCTCCCTGACTCTCTCTCCCAACAGTTGATCATGAGTGCTCTAGGCAGAGACTGTTCCCAACACCTAGCATTGTGTCTAGAGCATGGGAAGTTCTCAAAATAAAGCTTGCACTTTGCTGAAAAATAAGTGTGTTAGTACCTTTTTAACAGAGTGATGGTGATCCAGTGCCACTCAAATTAAATTAACATTCTCATCTCAACTGGTTCATTTGTTAAGGACAAGTCTGAAAGCCCTGATGTGGTTTGAACCCTTTTTATACTTAAGCTACCACAAAGTGTAGCTAAGAAGCATGGAGGAGAAATAGCTTTTCCTTTTTTTGTTGATTTCTACAAGCACATTCATTCACCTACACCTGGCATTCTGTGCAATGAAATGTCAGATGTTATAAAGGTAAAAAGAGAGGCAGTGGCAAAGGAAGAAAGGAGGGATGAAAAGGATATTTTACAATTTGTCAATTTGTGAATATTGGCATCACCTTTTTGACAGAACAAAGTACTGCCAAGGACTCTTGTCAGAAGTAAAATGTGTTGGCTCAAGCAAGATACACAAAAAGACACAAGAAGCCCATTGATTATTTTTGTTGTAAAATACACTTTTGATTTCCCTGTACCTTTTAAATGGAGAAGGTTTTTAACACTTTTTTCTTATAACATTCACTCTGATCTCTCTGATGCACAAAGAACCAGCTACTAAAAATGAGAGATGATTCCAATAGAAACTTCACAGTCATGCTTAAAGCAAGAAGAATTAGTCACTTAGCACAAACTTAAGAAGAGAAAATAAATGGGAGTGTGCTGGCCTTTTGTCCTTGGTGACTGTCCACATGTTTAATTTTTCTGAGTTGATGTTCATAGCAAATTTGATTTAGTGATTTTATGTACTCTTACCCACTAAAGTAATACATATTTTAAATCAACTGTCAGTAACCTTCACAGAGTGAAGAGCATAAATGAAAAGGACTTAATGAAATGCTACAATATGTATATCACTGCCCCCAAACAACACCATCTCACAAGGTATTTGCTTTGTTTTGAATGCAAAATAGGATATTACTCTCAATAATCATTTTATGAATTTTCTCCTTAAGTGCTTCTGACCAAGGAAAGATAAAACAAGAATTGGCAAGAGGGAAAGGGTCTTCACTGTGACTTTTAAATAAACATTTTATGATTAAAAAGCCAGGATAGAAATATGCCTGAAAATGGTAACTGCCCTCACTTTGATTAATGCAGAGAAAGCTTCCTGAATTTACTCACTACTGGGTCACAAGTTATGGATCATACAACCTGCACTCTCCTCCCCACACCCCAGAATAATTGCATGGAGCAGAAGTGTTCCAACTGAATTTCGTAGAGCCTGCAGATTTTTCTAAGCTGCCTTGGTGTCCAAGGGAGGGACCTGGGTGTTTAACTAAGAATTCAGCAGACGCACTCTGCTCTATGCTTTCCGTGCGCTTACCCCAGCCCTGCCAGCAACCTCCCTCTAGCTGCAACTAGAGCCCTCTGCCTTTTCTTATTGATGCATCTGGGTTCCAAGTAAGATTTCCTTTTTAATGATATTTTTGGTTCTAAACACAAAATTTTAAGACTGCTCCAGCTTGGCTGGGAAATTATTTATTCATTCAATAAATATATATTAAACATCCACTATGTGCAGAGAGCTGAGGATTGAGAACAGAGGGGTAGTGGGGGCAGGGAGTGGGGAACACTGTAGGTCTAGGGGACAGCACATAGTAAGATCCTGTGGCAGAAGGGGAAACTGTTCAATGGATGCAAAGACAGCCACATGTAAAAAGCTGAATGATAATATGAGATATTAAAGAAGCAAGTGATAAGTCAATTACGTTAACAATAAAAACATGGTAATTCCATGTTCAGTTGAACACAGTCATTTATTAAATATCCAATCTGATGTTCAGTATGTAATAAAAGGTATTAAATTCGATGATAATGAATTTATTCTTTCTTCTGTAGAAGCCAAAAGCTATCCGAGGTTTTTGAACAGGATTATTGAGGGTCAGCTTAGACTAGGAAGATACCTGCTTCAGATTCCAGAAGGCCTTAAATGCCATGATGACCTCTGTAGGCAAGAGGAAGCAATATGGGTTTTGGAATAGAGTTTTGAGTAATCAAATATAGGGTTATTTAGAAAAATAGCACTAATGGCAGTATGGAGAATATACTGGACAAATTAGAGCCAGAGACATAAGTTAAGGAGTCATTGCTAATAAAGACTAAATGTTTTAACTTTTCTGTTAACGATAATGCCAAAATCCTGATGGGGGAGCAGAGTTCCAGGAGACTCAATCACTGCTGATGGCAATCCAGATCACAGTAACTCTTTTGAGGAAGACATTACAATTTGTGTCAAAAAAGCCTTAATACTTTTTAACCTAATAATGCTACTAATTCTTAAGGATTTATTCTAAGAAAATAACCCAAAAGTTACAAAAGGCAATCATTACATTGTTTTTGGTAATCTCTTTAAATGTTACAATCAGAATTGAACTCATGGTAGATCATTTTTGTGTAATATTACTCAACTGTTAAAAGTGTTTATTAGAAAGAATAATGCCAGAGACTTAAAAAAATGCCTCAGCAGGATGAAGATTGAGGACTGGTAGATCAGGCACAGCAGAAACTCTGGTGGCCTTTCCTCTGATACAGTAGACTCTGCAAGGGGCAGAGGCTATTATAAACAAAAGATGAAGATTAATTTGGGGACTGAGGCAATGATTGTCTGAGCAGATTCAAGGAAAATTTAAAAGATACACTGGCAAGATAAGGGGTCTGAGTAAAGAGATGATAATAATCATGAAGATTTAATGTAGTGACTAGGATGATGGTACTAGCAGAAGGTTAGGGAAAAAATGATGAGTGGCATTTTGGACATATTGGACCTGAAGTCAGGTGAAATTGCAAGTGGAAAGATCTAGCAGACTTCTGGAAATACACACCCAGAATCCAGGAAACACGGCAGGGATAGAAGTATTTGGTTGGTATTTGGAGACACTGAAGTTCATGAAATTATCTGAAGAGCTAGTAGACACTCAAAAATTAGAGATTTTTTTTAATAAACTTTTTAAGTTAATTTATTTTGAGAGAGAGAGAGAGAGCACAAGTAGGGGAGGGGCAGAGAGAAACAGAGAAAGAGAAAATCCCAAGCAGGTTTCATGTTGTTAGCACAGAGCCCAACAAGCAGCTCAAACCTATAAACCATGAGATCATGACCTTAGCCAAAATCAAGAGTTGAATGCTCAACTGACTGAGCCAACCAGATACCTCAGAGATATTTTTAATTAAAGATAGAAGTATACCCATAAGTATCTACTAAAGAAATTCTATCAAGTTCTCTTACTAATATAAGTCCCTTTTTTTTAAGTTTATCTATTTTTTTTTTTAAGTAGCCTCTACACTCAATGTAGGGCTGGGACTCATGATCCTTGGATCAAGACTCACATGCTTTTCCAAATGAGCTAGTCAGGCACCCCATGCTCCTTCTCTTTTATATGAGGGCCACAAAATATGAGGAAAAATTTAAAAGCAGAAGAAAAGCTATGTAAGGACATTGGAAAAGAATGATGACAAAGGTATAGATGAGAAACAACAGAAAACTCAGATATGACTTACTTGTTGGAACAGTCAGACAAAGAATTTAAAACAACTATCATTGTTAAAGGCTTCTGTAGAAAATGGACAACATGCATGCATAGTTAAAGAATTTCAATAGAGAGAGTCACCTGGTTCAGTCAGTTGAGCATCCAACTTCAGCTCAGGTCGTGATCTTGCAGGCCCATGGGTTCAAGCTCCATGTTGGGCTCTGTGCTGACAGCTCAGAGCCTGGAGCCTGCTTTGGATTCTGTCTCCCTCTCTCTCTGCTCCTCCTCCATTCATGCTCTGTCTCTCTTTGTCTCTCAAAAAT
The DNA here is from genome assembly GCF_006229205.1 of Suricata suricatta. Taxonomy (NCBI): domain Eukaryota; kingdom Metazoa; phylum Chordata; class Mammalia; order Carnivora; family Herpestidae; genus Suricata; species Suricata suricatta. The sequence goes on along the minus strand of NC_043702.1, from coordinate 34,857,067 downwards.
AAATAAAAAATTAAATTAAAAAAAAAAATCTTAAAAAAAAATAATTTCAACATAGAGATGGAAACTAAAAGAAAAACACAAATGGAAATGCTACAAATAAAAATCATGGAAGAAATAAAGAATGCCTCTGATCAGTTCTTCAGTGACTTCAACTCTGCTGAGCTATGAAAAAAAAAGGCGTTAATTTAATGATGAGTCAATAGAAATTACCAGTCTGAAACATTAAAGGAAAACCTAAGACCTGCAGAACAATATTAAAAGGTCTAATATATGTGTAATTGGAATCCCTACATAAGCAGGAAAGAATGAGGCAGGATAAATATTTTCATAGATAATGGCTAAGAGTTTTCCAAAAAATAATGAACAACATCAAACCACAGATCTAACAAGTTCAGAGAACCCTATACATGATATACATCACCAGTAGCACTCACAAAAAACACCATACATCTTGGACACAATGTATTCCAACAGCTGAAAAACAAAAATAAAGAGAAAATCTTGAAGGCAGTCAGAAAAAAATGACATTACATGCAGAAGAATAAAGATAATAATTAAAACACATTGCTTGTCAGAAACTATGCGAGCCTCAAAAAATAAGTTGGAAAGTGTTCCTACCTCTTGTATTTATGGAAAAGTTTGTGTAGGAGTGGTACTACCTCTTCTTTGAATGTTTGGCAGAATTCACCAGTGAAACCATCTGGGCCCAGAGTATTCTTTGTTGAAAGGTTTTTAACTATGAACTCAACTTTTGAAATAGATTATAGGACTATTCATGCTACTCATTTATTCTTGAGTGAGTTTTGAGAATCTATATCTGTCAAGAAATTTGTCCATTGCATTTAATTTGTCCAGTTTATGGCCATAAACTTCCTTATAAATTTCCTCCTTTTAATGTCTTCAAGGTCTATAGTAATGTTCTCCCTCTCATTTCTGGTATTGGTAATCTGGGTCTTTTCTCTTTTTCAATGGTCACTTTAGTTAGAGACTTATCAATTTTAATCATCTTCTCAAAAACAAGCTTTTAGATTCATTGAACCAGGTCATTTAGAAGAAAGGATTGGAAAAGCAAAGGTACCCTGAAGAAGTAACAATGAAACTGAAACTTGAATGAGATAGTACCAGTATCCAAAAGGAAATAGAAGATGGGTGAGTTCTAGTAATAGCATTAGAAAAAGGGAGGGGGCAATGTGGTTGCAGTGTGGACAATAGAGAGGAGACCATTGCAGTACAAGAGCTAAGAGAAAATTAGAGCCTATATAATAGAAAGCCATACAGTCATGGTAAGGATTCAAGTGTGAATTTATACCAAAAGTGAAGGGAAGACCAGAAGGGTATTACCTAGCAAAAGAACGTGATCACAGTGTTTTGAAAAGTTCAATCTGACTGTATTGTAGGGATTGAATTGGAAAGGTGGAATAGAAATGGAGAGAAAGGTTAGGTGGTGACTACAGCAACAGGTAGAGCTTAGACTGGGAGACAGGAAATGGAAGGATTGGAATGATAATGTGTAAAGATTGGGACAGAATTGATCAGTTGCTTGATTACATTTTGTATTGGTGGTAATACAATATTGATTTAGCAGTTGCCATGTGCCAGCAACCAGTCTAAGCATTTAGGTGACTTAATACAAGATTGTGCGGCTAGGAAGACAAAGAGCAAGGCTTAAGGGTGGGCAGAGCCTATGCCCTAGGTCCTTGCTGTTCCCGCCTCTTAGATGATAGAATTAAAGAAAAGAGAGGATACAGGAGGAATTCTTGGGCTTTGGGTCAAACAACTGGAAACTATTTATTAAAATGAGAAACATTAGCAGAAAGCTAAGTTGCAGAAAAATCATGAGTTTGGCTTTAGACAAAACAAAGTAGACATATTTATTGTATGACCTTAGAAAGAAACCCAAGTCTTAGGAAGTCCTTTTTATGGTATAATGGTAAAGGGCATACCTTGAAAATTATTAAAGTGCATTTAGTTATATGTATGTGTGTGTGTGTGTGTGTGTGTGTATTAATTTCTAAAGGTAAAACTAAGGACACAAACAAAATGGTTTTTTGTTGTTGTTGTTGTTGTTTGGAATTCCAGTTCTGATACCTTGTATGGGAATAATCTATACTCCTGCAAATAACGTTTATGACCTCTGGACAATATATTAAAATTTGTTGAAGGTAATGGAGAGTGGCCAAAAGAAGGCATACACTGGAGAGGGTTTGACCCTTAAAAAAAAATGGAACCACACTGATTGAAATACATACTTATTAGGCTTATACCTGAAGGTACTCGGTTTATACTACATAGTCTAGAAATAAAGCAGAAAATTACAGTTCTTTAGATAAGAAAGGTTAGAAAAAGGTAAATGATACTTTCAGAATGGCTGTAAAAGAAGGAGGAAACATTATAAAGAAGGAAAAACAGAAGGGGAAGCTAAAAATCTGCATATCAGTTCTCCTGAACCCTCGGCTGATCCCTAATTTGCACCTGCACAGTTGGAACAACAAGGAATTCAAAGGGAAGCAATTTCTGGAAGACTGAAAGGCAGGAGCAGAATTTTCAGATCCCACCCAGGACAGGAGAGACAGAGTTTGAACTTACATCCTTCTAAGTTAGAGGGACTTGGTAAACATCTCAGCCTTTCTGTACAGACCCCAGGGGACTGTGCTTCAAGGTACAAGTTACTTCTCAGAACTTAAGGGATTCACTCTAGGACTAGGAAAATACTGAAAATAGACTCACCTTAAAAAAGAGAAACCAAGCCTCAAAGGTAACCTGCCAATAATTTAGCTGCTTTTTACACCATCACTTAACACTCTTTGGAGAAAGATAGCAGAACCCCAATCTCACCTACCCATTACTCTGAATATCCAAAACAAATCACTACACAGGGTAATTTGATGTATAGTCAATGGAAAAGTCAGTCAAAAGAAAAGTGCCAATAAATGAACAAGGAAATTAAAATAACTATGATTCATATGTTAAAGAATGTTAATGAATATAAGTTATTCCTCACAAAAATAGTAAAACACATCTCCTAAAGTGACTACTAAATTGAACCATTTTTTCCATATGCATAGTAAGTTCTGGTAACTTTTGCTAAATTTATCAAATTTACAAAAAAAAATCTACAATTTTCTGCACTGACACAGGCTTTTCCCTACAGTTTCAACAAACAGAGAAAGTTAATAGATGGTAGAATATAAACTGCAATCAAATACAAGCAGCAAGACTCAGAAATGCAATCATAAAAAAGTACCTCCAAAAAATAATTGTAGTAGAAGTGACACAAGTACATTCAGGAAACAAAGAATGAGATGGGGCATCAGTTAAACAATGGCATTTCTAAACAATTTATCAATTTTGTTATTGTTTGTTTATATTTCATGCTTTCAGTATTAATACTGTAGGAAGATTTAAATGAAGGATATGACGAGATTGTTTAGGAAGATTACAACAAAAGGATATGGCTAGATCATTACATTTCTGGAATAGTTGCTGATGAACTCTAGATTTGGCCAAGAGACCACTCTTCCTGTAGTTAGACTCGGCCAATCCAAAGAACCAATTACACGATATATTCTTGGGTTTGCATAAAGCTGGGTTTATTTGCAACCCTCCCCATTCCCACCCCCACCCCCCCTTCTGGGAGGTAAAGGCCAGGAAATGAAAGGTTATTTTCTGCTTGGAAGGTCTTCTAAAAGGAACTTGATAGTTTCACACAGAGGTGCCCCGTACATAATCACAACACCTAACAATGAACTGGCTGTTCCAAACTGCTTTAAATGCAAATGGTAAGTCCAAGGAACATCTCCAAAGCATTCCTAGCCCCCAATCTCTTTTAAAAATCAATTGTTTTCAAAACCCCTCCTTATGTTTCTATAGCAAACAGCTGCACAAGATAAACAGTGAAAAATCACACAGTATACAGACTCCGTGCAGGGCTTAAAGAAAGCTACAAATGTGAAGAATTCTTTCACAATTTCTAACATAAAACGCAGAACAAGAGGAGATTATACCATGTGTTACACCAACAGGTCTCAGAGCTGCACAAATCATTGAGTCTGATTCCAAGGTCTTCCAGATCTTGTGATTTAGGCATTCTGCCATATTACTCAAACTATCCGTGTAATATATACATTTTATACCACGTCCTTTCTGACTACTCAAAGTATAGCATAATAAATTAGAGAAATTTAATTGCAATGAGCATAATTGATACACAGTTTTCTAATAAATTCAAAGAGATAATCCCCTGGTATATTCTTTCTTTTAAATAATCAGTAAGAGAAGTATATTCCTAACACATTCTAAATGAGCCATGTTATTACAGCTGAATTATTACGGAAAGCTTCTTTTCATGTACTCATACTGGTTTCAGACAGCACGGAATCTGTGGCTCACTAATAAATGCATGGTAATCACATGTTTTCTTATTTTCTAGATGACTTCATGGACTATTTAATTTTAAATGTCCTCTACGCTTAAAGGTGATTGAAAGCCAAATACTGCAATAACGTGGAACAATGTATTGTATGGTTCATGTACTATGCTTACCGAGAGAGGGATGCTTTGAAATATCTAAGAAATCTAGAAAATGGGAAATCTTCTTGGAACTACAACTTTAGTCTTGAAACAATCAGGCCACAAGACCCAGTGCTTGTTGAGGTGGTACTCATAAACTTAACCTCCCCCTTCCTATCTCTAGTCATATGATTCCTACTGTTCTTCTCCTGTCATTCTTTTTAATGTTTTATTGTCTACTTATTTTATTCATTTTTCTTCTCCTTTTATGTCTATGCCTTAAGATTGCCTGCCAGGGAATTCTTAAGCATGACGTTCTCCCTTGTGGCCACCTCAACTAGAAAAGAGGGTGAAGTTGAAGTACTTTGATCCTCTGCATCTTGATTCTTTGATTCATTCTTTCATTCAACCTCTACAGCAAAACCGCACCCTGCCACGACACATGTATGTAACTATGATCAAGTAAGTAAAGCAGCCTCAGTGATGCTACATAACTGAATGGCCAGAAGGTCCAAAGATCTGATGGTTTGTGGATGGCCATCTCATCCTGTGTCTTCACATGGACTTTCCTCAGGGCCTCTTTTAGACAGTTATGGGCATGATTCAACTTTGTGTCCCCATATACCTCACCCCATGCCTGGCACACATTAGTGGGAAATAAATATATGTTTAATAAATGAATTTACTCCTGTCCTAAGTGCTTTTAAGCTCAATGAAGCCTACTGATTATTCTATCTTCCTGTTTAAATAGTTTTGTCATTTAATAGTAAAATATTTAATTTGGCCACATTGTAATGGTTAGGTTGAGCTCCTTCTTTCATGTCCTATATTGATAAATTAGTATCCATGTATTGTGAAGTCTGATAGTTTTTTTTAAACTTTTCTTTTTTTTTATATACAAGTCAAGTCTTTAGGGATTTTTATTGGTGTTTTTCTATTATTCTAGTTTAGGGGAGACTCTATTGTCTTAATTTTTACCAAATATACCTATATTTTTGAAGATCAGACTCACATATTTATGTAAGTCCTTTTCAGCATATATTGTACATATTTGGTAGATGACATCCCGATAGAAATTCTTACATGAATTCAATGGCTATTGACCATGATAAACCCAGGAAAATCATATTGTTCTATGTGGCAGGTTGTTAGAAAGGACCTAAGAGAGCTTTAACTAAGGGGCCAGGGACATTACTATGCATTTGTCTATTTAACCTTGATTCAAGCAATAAGAGCATTATAAACATTTCTATGGAAGCTCAACCACCCAACATAAAGCCTAGTAAGGTAATAATAAAAATCCTCATTTATCTCTACAGGCCTCTTAACACCTGCCACCCAGTGAAGATTCCTGTGGTACCCAACTCCCAATTCCCTCCTCACATGCTTATTGTCACTTACAACAAGGTCCATGAACCATTCTAAAGATGCTGTCCACCCTTTAATATCCTGCACAACCCTAAATTGCGCACAGCTGAGCCATCAGCAGCTAAGGAGAAGGTTCAAAGAATAGCTATTCATGGTAAAGCCACAAGATGCAACATGAGGACCAAAGGGCATCCAAAGAATGAAGCCGCAAAGAGCAGACTGTTGGAGCGAGGCAGAGAGGCTCTTGAGAGAAAAGGAAACTTTGAGAGGGCATTTTTACAAAGGATTGAGACAAGTGACCCTGTTTATCCACACAGAGGATTGCTTCCTTTAATTAGATTTCTCAACAGGAAGAATTTGTGATTCTGAGGACATCACAAAGGGCAGGTAATATTCAGATACATCTCTTAAGCATCCTGAAAACCTTGGAGTATCCAAATATAAAAGCAACTTTAGAAAAAGAAAAAGAAGAAAGAAAACCCTGACAATTTGTCAGAGGCGGAATTTCTTCCTGTTTACGTTCCCCCAGATACAGTCTCACTGTGTGTAGGTGGTATTTTTCCACATCTAATTGTTTGTATATTGAATTCCATGTGATATATTTTTGAGGAATACAAAGTAGTTGTTCAATGATAATAGTATTCAAATTGCATCCTTCTTTCAAAAAATGTATGTGCCACAACAAAACATGAGTTTAAGTCAAGCACAGACCTAAATGCTTATGATTTTACATGCAATCCATTGAACATTAATCATTCCAGTGACAATAATAGTAATCCCTTTTATTTTTTATTATACTTTTCAGTTTAAAAAGTACTTGGAGCAGGTGAATTTCATTTAAGAAGCAATATGTGAAGGAATTTCACAACATTTTACAATGATTATATTTGATGGTAAAAACCTTTTTAATAAAAAATGTTTTTTATAAAAAAATACATTGGAAGAATTTAAAGAAGATAATTAAAAGCACTTTAATACCACATACACACACACACAGAAACCAACAATAAAATGTTGGTAAATTTCTTGCTCAGGCATACCTCATATAATAAATTATATAAGTATATACTATACACACAATGTATAATTACCTGATAATCTATTATATTAGATATTTAGACTCCAATTAGTTGCTACTATTAACTATAATCACCATGCTGTACATTACATCCCCAGGGCTTATTTATTTTCTACCTGCAAGTTTATACCTTTTGACCATTTTCACTCATTTTTACCCACCCCCACCTCCCACATCAGGCAACCACCAATGGATTCTTTACATCCATGAGTCCATGAGCTGAGCTCTTTTTTTTTTTTTCTGGATTCCACATATATGTGAGAAAGTGAGATCATAGCTATTTGTCTTTCTCTGTCTGATTTATTTCACTTAGCACAATACCCTTAAGGTCAGTTCATGTTGTCACAAATGGCAAGATTCCCTTTTTTATGGTGAAATGTATATTAGTATTCATATAATATTCTTATTTATATGTGTTACATGAGATAAAATATATATATTTCTATCTCACATCTTCTTTCTATCACAAATATCTATATCTATATTTCTATATCTCATATCTTCTTTATTCATTCATTCATCAATGAAGACTTAGATTGTTTCCATATCTTGGCTATTGTAAATAAAGCTGCAATGAACATGAGGGTACATGTACACTTTTGGGTTAGTGTTTGTGTTTTCTTTAGATGTATACCCTGAAGTGAAATTGCTGAGTCATATGATAGCTCTACTTTTAATTTTTTGAGGAAACTCCATGCTGTTTTCCATAGTGGCTGCACCAATTTATATTCCCACCAACAGTGCATAGGGTTTCCTTTTCTCCACACTTGTTATTTGTTGTTTTTTCTTATAGTAGCCATTCTAACAAGTATGAGGTGACATTAGACTAAAAGTTCTATGAGAGGAAGTCTTGTGCCTTTTACTATTCAAGCCAACACTGGGTGATAAGCCCTGGACCACTTTTTCTGGGAGCATATACTAAAAGGGGCTTCTAATTATAAATTCTCTGTCTCTTTGAGATGTAGGGTGGTATCTCCTGCAGCTTCAGAGTGTCTTTCTCAAACACCTTCTCAAAGCCATTCCTTTACAATGTAATCATCAGCAGAGTGGAGGAAATAATCAGCAAAACTAAAAGGCAATTGATGGAATGGGAGAAGATATTTTCAACTGACATATCAGGTAAATAGTTAGTATCCAAAATCTATAGAGAACTTATCAAACTCAACATCTAAAAAACAAATAATCTAGTGAAGAAATGGGCAAAAGACATGAATAGACACTTCTCCAAAGAAGACATCCAGATGGCCAACAGACACACACAAAAATGCTCAACATCACTCATCATCCAGGAAACAGAATCAAAACCACACTGAGATACCACCTCACACCTGTCAGGATGGCTAACATTAACAACTCAGGCAACAACAGATGTTGGCAAGGATACAGAGAAAGAGGATCTCTTTTGTACTGCTGGTAGGAATGCAAACTGATGCAGCCACTCTGGAAAACATTATGGAAGTTCCTCAAAAAATCAAAAATAGAACTACCCTATGACCCAGCAATTGCATTACTAGGTATTTATCCAAGGGACACAGATATGCTGTTTCGATGGGACACATGCACCCCAATGTATATAGCAGCACTATCAACAATAGCCAAAGTATGGAAAGAGCCCAAATATCCATCAATGGTTAAATGGATAAAAAACATGTGGTGTGTGTGTATATATACATATATATACATATGTATATACATATATATGTATACATATACACATACATACACATACAGTGGAGCATTACTCAACAATCAAAAAGAATGAAATCTTGCCATTTGCAACTACGTGGATGGAACTAGAGGGTATCATGCTAAGCAACATTAGTCAGTCAGAGAAAGACAAATACCATATGACTTCAGTCATATGAGGACTTTAAGATACAAAACAGATGAATATAAGGAAAGGGAAATGAAAATAATATAAAAACAGGGAGGGGGACAAAACATAAGAGACTCTTCAATATAGAGAACAAACAGAATGTAGCTGGAAGGTTGTGGAAGGGAGGATGGGCTAAATGTGTAAGGGGCTTAAAGAATCTACTCCTGAAATCATTGTTGCACCATATGCTAACTAACTTGGATGTAAATTATAAAATATAAATAATTAGATTAAAATAATAATAATAAAATACACTTTATAATTTTTAAAAATAAAATAAATAATAAAATGTAATAGGGCCTGTGTATCTCACCTCTGTGAGAGGATAGAATCCCAACTTTGATAACTACCAGCCAACAGACACGACTGGCCAAATCAGCATTTACACTAACCAATGCTTTATAATGTTTTCACTTCCCCTACTCTACTGAGCCCCCCACTCACCCCCTCCCTACTCCTTCATTCTCTTTAAAATGCCAGGTCAGCATGTACAAATGGAAGTTGAGTTCAGTTCACATTGGGCCCTCCCCCCTTTTGCAATAAATAGTATATTACTAATAAAAATCTGTCCTCACCACTTTAGTGTCTGACTTTGTTTATCTCTGATAAAGCTTATCCTTGTCATCTCTATCATTTCAGCTACTATTAGTGAAGCAAATACTCTAACTTAAGCCGTTATAACATGTTTCTGCAGGGTTTTATAACAAGGGTATCAGTCAACTGGCATTTTATATGTGGTTAGATATTTTCTTGCTTACATCCCCCCCAGAAACATTGGGCTTATATATGGTTATAATTTGAATAACATGTTAGACAACTATTTCCAAGCATGATACCCCAGTGGCTATTAAAATCTATAAAAATTTTTTAGTGAACGCCTAAAACTTAGTATCAGTCTCTTCATTTGTGCCAAAAAAAGTATATCTGTTCTAATCAAAAAGGTATCAAATATCATGACCATCTTTTTAAATCTTTTCCATATTATATATTCCTTGTTTTGTACATCTGCCTCTATGTTTTAGTTGTCCACCCATATATAGTAATAAATGGCTACCCTCAGCAAGTGCCAACAGAGTATCACGATCTGTTCGAGGTGCTCCATGTGCTTCCTCTCAAAACGTCCAAGAACACAGTAAAATTACTGTGTTCTTAAAGATGAAGAAACTGAGGCTCAAAGAGGCTCAACAAATTGCCAAAGATCACAGAGCCTGTAGATAACAGAGCTGTGATTTGAACATGGATTGTTTGACTTCAGAGTCTGTGCTTCGCAACCTAAGTGGATATAGTCATACATAGATTTTTGGCTCTTTCATATTTCTCATCTTTAATAACTAGCATGCAGTCAAAACAAAAGTGAATATGAAGGAAAATTATATACAGAAGAAATATTGTAATTATAAAGAAAGAAAAAAGAAAAAAAAGAAAACAGTCAAGCTGTGGCAGAGCAAACTCCAAAGCAATCAAGAGGCTTCTACACCCCTAGTTTTCTTTAAAGGCGATGTATTACATTCCTTTGAAAACTCTTGCTTTGGAATGAAGGTGGCATACTGTGGGAAGACCAAGGAAATTAAACTTTTTTAATCTTATTGATTCCTATTCCTTTCATTCCATCTGTTTCCTTGGCATGGCAAAGGGGGTGACGATCAATGCAGAGTAAGTCGGCTCTGTCAGTCAGACGATGGGAGCTGACAAACCAGACACAGGCTTGGGAAGGCCTTCCATGAAGGAAAGAGTCTGTGCCAGATGACAGGACTCACGGAGAGTCTGACAAAATGTTGCAGACAATCAGGAAGCGTCTGATCCAGATTTCATAGATAATAAGCAGGCTCTTTCCTGCGTGCATGCGCATAGATTTGAATATTTCTGGTCAAGTGCCTCATTTTTGCATAGAACAGGAAGTAAATAGAACAGTAAAAAAATAAAATGAAAGGGGGCCCAAAGGAGGGTCAAAAATAAAGGAAAAATAAACAATTAAATTGGTGGTACAGAAACCTTGAGCATTTTGAGTTCACAGTTTATAATGTAATGATGTGAAGGAGAAATGCTTCATAAGTTAATATTTCTGCTACCATTACAAGAGCACAAACACACTGGGATTTCAAGAGTTTTCTATAGATTAGAACCTTCTTTAAAATCATATAGCACTCAGTTGCTGTTCTACTATCAGAGCATATTTTGCCATTTCTATAAAGTTGTCTCCAATGTAAACTCTAAAATAGCCATTAAAAATGATGACTTTAGCACATGAAAGAATCTGAAGCAAATCCCCAGTCTTGTGATTAAATTCTATTAAGACATATAAATGCTATATGTTCTTAAGAGCCTCTTGTGAAAGGGGCTTCTACTCTGGCAGAGAAAACACTAAAATGGAAAATCAGTTCATCACAGGAAGTTCATTTTGTTAGGAGCCAGAAGACCCATATATGGCAAGGCTGGAAAATGAGTCAGTTTTACCATTTTGTGCTCTCCTCTCTTCACCCTCCCTGTGAAGCTACTATCATCAACAAAAGGCATAATGTTATCTCTTTGCCTGCTTTCTCCTGGAGTTGGAGACTCTCATCAAAACAGATAAGAAATGTCAAAAACTGTAATCCTCTGAAAGCACAAGACTGATTTAGAAAATCCACAAGTGCATATTTTGGTTATAAACCCTCCTGATCAACCCTTACCATTCAACTGTTATGGAGGATGATAGAATCTTAACACCCGATACCTCAGCATAAGACCTTATCTAGAGATAGGGTTTTAACAGAAGGAAGGAAGTTAAAATAACATCATTAGGGTGGGCCCTAATCCAATATGATGGGTGCCCTTATGAAAAAGAGGAATTTGGATGCAAGGAGAGATATCACATAGAGAGGATGCCTTGTGAAGAGAGAACCATATTCTTCACAGAGAGAACATGATGATCTATAAGTCACGGAGAAAGGCTTAGAGCAATTCCTTTCCTTACAGTCCTGGAGGAACCAACCCTGCATTTCTAAACCTCAGAACTGTGACAGAATAAATTTGTGTTGTTTGAGCCACACTGTTTGTGGAACTTTGTTATGGCAGTCCCAACAAATTAATATAGATTATAGCAATGGGAAGTGGGGTGCTGCTGTAACAAATAGCTATAAGTATGGAAGTGCTTTGGAATAGGGTAATAAGTAGAAGCTGGAAGAGTTCTTAGCTGCAAGAGAGAAGAAAGCCTAGATGGCCTTAAAAAGAATGTTGCTAGAAACATGAATGCTTGGGGTGCCTGGGTGGCTCAGTTGGTTAAGCGTCCAACTTCAGCTCAGGGCATGATCTCACCATTCATGAGTTCAAGCCCTGTGTTGGGCTCTGTGCTGACAACTCAGGGCCTGGAGAGTGCTTTGGATTCTCTGTCTCTCTCTCTCTCTCTTTCTCTCTCTCTCTCTCTCTCTCTCTCTCTGCCCTTTCTTAGCTTTTTCTCTTTCTTTCAAAAATAAAAAAGACGTTTAAATAATTTTTTAAAAGAAAGAAACATTAATGCTCAAGGTGGAAATGAGGAGCATGATATTAGAAACTGGAGGAAAGGCAGTCCTTGATAGAAAATTGTAGCGCAAGCACTTGGCTGGGTTGTGTTCCCTGGAATGGAAAGCACGACTTAAAAATGATGAACTTGGATATTTAGCTGAAGAGATTTCTAAGCAAAGTGTTGAAGACACAGCTTGGTTTCTCCTTGCTGCTTATGGGGAGATGCAAGAGGAGAGAGATAAATTGAAGAAGCAAAAAGGAACCAGAACTTGAAGATTTGGAAAATACTCAGCCGATCCATGTTGTAAAAAAATGACAGCAGGCTCTGGAGACAACTCCAAGTATGCCGCTGGACAATCATTTGCCACAGAGATTAGGCATGTGACTTGTGTATCTAACCACCTATCACAGTAGAAATAGCACCAGCCTGGTCTGAAGGGGACAGTACCAGGAGGAAATGAATGAAGGCTGTCAGACCTCTGGGATTCTACTGGCAAGAAATGGGCTGACAGACCTATCCAGCAATGAACATGTATTAATGGTCAAGAAAGAGAAAAATGCCCCAAGGGCAGTCAGAGGCCCAGAGGGCAGACTCAGGAGGTGTGGCTGTCTCCTCCTTGGTGCCAGAGGGCAAGGCCACCTCCTCCATTTCACTTGGCAAAAACCAGCTTCCTCATCATTTCCAGCTCCCCTCCCCTTGACTTTCTTGTTTCAGTAACCCAAGTTCCAAACCTGTCATCAGTGACCCCTTTCCTTTCACTCATATTGATTTAGGCATCTGGTCCTGTTGATTCTTCCACTCTTCCCAATCACTACTGTTGCTAAGGACTGTACTTTTAGTAATAACATGTATTCTTTGCTCTCTCTGCCATCTTTCCATGCCACAACAATGGCACACATGAATGTCTTAGTAGATGTTCTAAAAAGCATTAACAATGCTGAAAAGAGAGGTAAACGTCACTTTCTTCTTAGGCCATCATCCGGTTTCTAACTATGATGAAGTAAGATGATGGATGATCACAAAACTGGGAAAATTGTTGTAAACCTCACAGATAGGTTAAACAAACAAGTGTGGAGTGATTAGCCCTAGATTGGATGAACAACTCAAAGATCTAGAAAAATGGCAGAATGATCTGCTCCCATCCTTCCAGTTTGGGACAAAAACACACAGGAGAGAAATACTGAGACTATTTTTCTAGAGGTGTAATGTATATGTGCAAATAAAATGCCCCAATGGGCAAAAAAACAAAATGTATTCTTAACTAGTTTTATAACATTGAACTAAGAAATTTATGTGACTTTTGTTCTTTAATCCTTATAACCATGCAATGTGATCATGCACTATTCATATTCATTTTATAGGTAAGAAATTGGGGCTCACAGAGGCACTGAATAACTGTATTTTCCCAAGGTCACACAGCAAAGAGGCGTCTAAGAAGCAAAACTTGAACATATCTTCCGGAGCCCAGAACCACACTCTTAACTGATCCACTCCCTCCTTTAAAACATCTCTCATATTTGTTTCTTCCTTTCCACTCCATTGTTGCCAACATAATTTCATAACCTTTTTTATTCATAAACCACTCCCTCACTCTTTCATTACTACAAAACATTCCTTACATTTCTCCCTTACTCCAATCTATCCTCCTTCCAATGGTCTTTTTTATCTCATCTGAAAAAAAAATCTGTCTTTAAGTTACTTCTTAGCTCAAAGACTTACAATGACTTCTCATTGCCTGTAGGATAAAGCTGAAATATCCCAGACAGCTATTTCATGGTATCTTTACTCATCATGACACCTGTTAAAATCTTACCCACCTATGGGTGCCTAGGTGGCTCAGTCGGTTAAACATCAGACTCTTGCTTTTGGCTCAGGTCATGATCTTATGGTAATGAAATTGAGCCCCATGCTGGGCTCCATGCTGGGCTCCATGCTGGGCATAGAGCCTGCTTAAGATTCTCTCTCTCCCTCTTCCTCTGCCCCTCCTTTGTTTGCTCATGCTCTCTCAAAAAAATAAATAAAATAAAAATCATGCCCACCTAAATGTCCAGTATCTTTGTGAAAATTTACCCATTAAACTTTTAGCTGAGCATTTATTAGAAAAATGCTTCCCATTCTTGAAATTCTATCATTTTTAATATTCATCTAAACCAACCTCAGGTTTAATATGCCAACCAAGAGCCTGTGATGATCATCTTCCCTCAAAAGTTCTTCTCCCAGAGTTCTCTGTCCACCTTCAACTACTCAACATTCACCTGAACCTGATGCTGCTTTTGACTACTTCTCTTCACTTTATCTGCTGCCAAATCCTTTTTTTTTTTTTTTTTTTTCTACCATTAAATGTCTCTTTGGTCTAGCCCATCCTCTCTATTGTCACTATCTCAGGTCTCAGCCATGCCCTTTGGACTAGAGAACATAAAAGATCTATCACTAGATTAAATTTCTACACCAAAATGTACAAAGATTGATAAGCCAGAGGGGCCAGAGGAAAAAGACTTAGGAGAGAGATGACAACAGCCTGCCTGGAAAGAGCTAGGCCTACAGAGAATGAAGGCAAAAGAATAAAATCCAAAGTTTCAGCATAGGGGTGGAACATGGGAGGTGCTAAAAGCTTGAAGATGAGGACTTTGAGAAGAAGAAAAGCCATGGTAGGAGAGAGGTCTCTGTGATTAAGAATCAGTTCCCTTTTATTTACTTTGGAAGACAAGCAAAGTTTGGTATTCAGTTTAAGTCACATTTTGGCTATTAATATCGTGCATCTTTGACATAGCCGTCTTCTCTGAGCCAAGGTAGAGTCTTTCTAGCTCTATCTTCTCTACAGCTCAGCTCTCAAATGTCTACTACAACTACTTCTGCATGGTATTTCAGGCTCTGAACCAACGGCTCCAACCCACCGACTGGCTCCAGCCCCCTCACCCTGCCAGCCCCATCACTGTGCCCCCCACCCCCCACTG
>NC_043702.1:34817147-34841701 GCF_006229205.1 Suricata suricatta | reverse complement strand
CTATTAGGCAATGAGAATGAGATGGGTTTCCACTAGGTTTCTACATGAGGAAACTTCTCATGGAAAATGTTAGCCTCTTTGTTATAGTTGAAGCATCAATTAAAAAGCACAAGGTGACACAGTCTGACCCTAGAATATGTCCTGGGGCCCAGACCAAAGAAAGAGACAAATTTAAAGTTGTACAAACCAAGAGTGGGAGGACCGTCTGTACTTAGTGACTAGTCTGTCAGAGAGAAAACCTCAAGTGGGTTGTAAATATAGGGTTGATTCTTTGGGAGATTTTTCTTCTATTTGCTGATTCAGCTCCTACAATCAAGAGATTTTGTTGTTGTTCAATTTTACTTAAGGCAGACTAAATCAACTGATTTCATGTTTACTCCTGAGTTTTGTTTTTCTTACCTTGGCTAAACCCTGTTTTACAAGACCGTCTTCAGTTTCAGTGATCAGAATTATGCTTTCATCCTTTAAATTTTTTTTAAGTCATCTACTTCTTTGCCTGTGTCTTCTATGGAAATCCAACTAATTTGTTACAAAATGGTTTTGTTGTTGTTGTTGTTGTTTTTAATTTTCAAGAATCCACAGGACTCTTGCCTTCTAACATTCTGATTGGTGATATTGATGGATTTTCTTCCCAGCATTCATTAGGGCCCACTATGAATTTATGTCTGCACAACGTTTAGATGTCTCACTGGTTGGTATAAAACAGTTGTTTAACATTTTGTTATTTGTATTCCCAAATAGACCAGTGTAACTCCTTTCATGATTCTCATTCCTTAGAAATAGAAGGTAATATTGAAAGCATATCTTTCAAGGGACTGCTCATTTCAGAAAACCCAGTCTACCCAGTGTTTACTTACGTATGATGACCTTAAATGGGGAAATTAGCAAAACAACAATGATTAAAGTTTCCCAAGCATTGATTGGGCAGAGATTTTAAAAGGCTTTCTCCTAGAGCTACATGATATGGTCATTAGGCTTTTAGGGGAATAACTAGAAGATTAGACAAAACAGACCAGCACTCCCCTCCACTAAAGTTCTAGGCCAAAGAAAGAAAAAGAAAATAAAGGAAAAGGAAGAGCTCTTTTCTGTTCACCATGTGTTAATTACCAACATCCTATATTCTTCTTGAACAATTGCTGGCTTCCCCACCTTTCACCCATCTCTCCAAGTTACAATCTCCCAAAGCTATGGCTTTTTTTTTTTGACAATCTATCCCTATTGCAGGTCCCCGCATGCGTGGGCACACATATGCACACACATGCACACATTCACATACACACAGAGTTTTCTTTCATATTTGGATTTGCAGAGGGGTCAGAGGAAAGGGGGAGGAAAGACTTAAAAAAAAAAAAGAACCACCAGTAAGTTTGATCTAAACAAAATGGTTATTCAAATGGGTCCCCTACTAATTTCACAAAGATGCGTGATAATATCCAACATATGGCTTTAACTATGTTTTTTAATATTAGAAATTGAATGCACATTTTAAGACACAAGTTTTGCTGATATGCTGCTGATAATATGGGAGAACTATTTTCCATTTGTTTCTAATTATCTTAAAGACAGCCTAGGGATCATTTACCCATGGTTTAAGAGCACTCAGATAAGTCCGCAGATGCGACAGGCGGGCATGTGTGGCGGCTACTGCAGCGGGGCTGCGTGAGGGCGGTTTAGGAAAGACTGTCCTCTTACTTCTGAAACCACTAGATACGGTTCCCAAGGTCAACCAGTACCAAAAACTAAAATCCTTCCTTTGTCAACATTCTTAGGGTGTGGGCTCTTGAGCCAGACTGCCCGGCTCCACCATTTAACTGGCTGGGTAAACTTGATCAAGTTAGTTAACCTCTCCTTGCCTCAGTTTCCTCATCTGAAAAATGGGGATGCACCTACCTCATAGGACCATCATGAGGATTAAATACCCAGAATGGTGCTCCAAACATAGAAACACTTGATACTTGACCTGGCACCAGTTTCTCTGCTTCTTCTGTCTCTGCCTCCCCATACTCAACTCCTATCCCTGAATCTTACCAGCTAGATTTCGTCCAATTCTTCCAACATGCCCTCCCTCACCTCTCCTGGAACACTTTCTCCTCCTCTGGCTGACTTGTGTTCCTCCTCAGGTCTCCAGACAACACTCAATTCTGAGTTAGGTGGTCCTCACCTATGTGTCCACAGCCCCCCAGGTTGCTTCCATCATGTGGTGTATGACCACCATTTTAATGCTTATTGGTACCCCCTTCCCCCACTGGACTATAAGCGCTGAGGCAGGAATTGAATCTGTTCTGTTCATTGTCATTAACCCCACCTTGTTCAAAAGCACTTTACACTGGAACTAACTGGATTTTTTCTTTGTAAAGCAGAAAAAAAACCCTCCTCTATCAGTGTACTCATCTAAATAGATCATAATACAGAGGAAGTAGGGGAAAATTATATGCTTACTTGAGACCGTTTTTAATTTTAATTCTTCTTGAGATGTGATGACCCCTTTCAATCTGAAAACTCAAGTGTTTGTTCAGTGCAGGGACTCACATACGAGTGGGCACGCACACATGCGTGGGTACGTCCAGGCACTCACTACTGTTATTGCTTCATTTCCATGTCTTGCTTTTTCTCCCTTGGGAATGGTTATTAGAGCCCCTGAAGTTGTCTTTCTTATTTATTAGCCCACCTCTCACTCATGATTTTCATTTCTTCCACTTTGTTTATTTGCTACTTGTTTGAAATTGTCCTGTCCATTTCAGTGGAATGGATTCTTTTTCCCTTCCACTAGGGAATTGTTCTACTTTGAAAGCTATGATATTTCTTTCTCATTATTTCCTAAAGCATTGCTAAAGCACTCCTCATTCTCTTTTTTTCATTTGTTTGTTGTTTCAGTTCTCCTCTTTCTTAAAATCTTCACCCATAAATGCCAGTATCTCATCTTCAAGTAATGGAGATCCCTTTGCTTGCTCTGCCAGCTTGTGTCATGAAGTGGGTCCATGAGTGCCAAACAGCTCGGGTTTCTGGAGCCCAGGGCAGTGCGAGACTGGCCGACTGTGAGGAGTACAGTTGGAGTCTCTCCTCCAGGAGGTTGGTCATGGAAGTGCCAGCAGCCCTCAAGGGTCTCTTTGCTGATCACAGGGGCCTCTTGCAGCAGCCACTGGATCTGCCTTCTCCCCCCAGGGCCCTGGCACCAAGGCTCCCTGCCACCGATGGCCCATGAAGCATTAGTGCCCTCCACCTGCAACCCCCTCAGCCCAGGTCCTGGCCTTCTTCTTAAGGACCCCAGATCTAGAGTGGTTGAGTTTCCTTTCAACCTGAGTATATCCTCCAGGGATCCTAGAAGTAAGACGGGGGTCATGGGTGCATGTGAGGCTGCTGCCATTTCCTCTCTTTTCTTTCAAAATTATCTGAAGGGATGAGGGTCGGGGAGGACCATGTCAAAGCTTTTACTGTTAAAGAAAACTTTTTTACACTCAAAAAAGTTGAAATGCTCAAAGCTAAAACAATCGATTAGGAGCAATGTCCAATTTTTAAGAGAAAACTGCAAGATTAAAACTTCTCTGAAGTTTAGTAAGATATCCTGCAAGACACCCAAATTCATATGGGAAAAATTAGCCTCAGAGCTTGATGTGCTCTTTGAAATACAGCATGGCTCTCCTGCAACCCTGACTATAGACGCGGTGCAGTGATTGAGAACACAGACTCAGGGTGTGTTGCTTTCTCTCTTTGCCTCAGTTTTATCCTCTGTAAGAGGGAGTTAATAATAGTACTTACCACATATAGTTCTGTGAAGATTAAATAAGTATCGACTCATTTGGAAAGTGCGTAGCATAGTACCTGCTATAAGGAGTAAATACTACAAAAATGTTAAGCAATATAAAGTAAAATAAGTACAAGATTGGTATTTAAATCTGTGAAGACTATAGGAAATTTTGATATCTGGGATGTCATGGAATTTTTTTAATCCTTTAAAATGATATTTGCCATCAAAACAGGTCCACCATTGCCTATTTGAAAATGATGCTCTGATAGATGTGACACAGACCATGGCACAGACAGTTCTAGAACATCAAGAGTCTCTGATGAGAGGAAGGATGAGGAATGAAGTGGAAAATATCACTTGAAAATGTTTATTCAGGTAATGTTTTTATTAGAGTTCATTTTCAAGTTTATGGCAGAATCACAGTCTTCCTATCAATTATCTAATATCCGAAAGAGCCTGCAGTCTCACACGTTTTAAAGGCTGGTATACCCTCGAGACACAGCAGAGGTATATTTGCCAGGGCGCCTGTTCGTAAGCAGACGTGTATAAACAAAGCGACCAGCCTGCTGCCCCTTTCCAACCTCTACAGGCACAAAGGTGAGAGGAAGAGGAATGAATTCTCAGTATCTGAAGAATGACAGAAATGCCCCAAATCCTACAACAATTAAAATTTTTTATAATAATAAATAACAAAAGCTAACATTCACAGAAGCACCTTGATATGCACTTTACATGCATTATTTCATTTGATTTTCCAATAAGTAGGCTCTAATATTTTACTTCTCTGATTACCACTCAGCTCTCCAAGGTCTCTCAGGTTGGCTGTATCTTTCCTATCCCTACAGGCTAGGAAACAAAACAATGAAGTCCATTAATTTAGTTTTAATAAATTTGATGAGCCAACGTACAGCAGAGTTTTGAGATAAAAATGTATTTTTGATCTGTGCAGAAGAAGGGTGTTAAGTGGCGAGGCATAAATGGCTGACTATGAACCCCTGAATAAGCTTCAATCGGCTGTATAATTCACGCAAAACATTCAGCTTAATCCAGACAACCAAGGACAATGTGGGATTTGATCCTCCTTGATCCAGAGTGGAAGCATTGACTCATTACATTTATTGTCAGCCTTCCATGTTACTTAATGTCATGAGGAATCCAGTTCAAAGATAATCTTTTGGTAACAATTTTTTTTTTTTAGAACAGCTGAGGCTCATGCATTGGAGAGAAAACAAATGTATGTGACACGCAGAGCCAGGGAGGAGGTTGAGTCGACCGCAAATTTGGATTTTCAAAGCTCCACCATTGCCCAGGTCCTGACCCTAACCTTCTGTCTCCCACTGGCAAAGAGAACCAGAGTATTCTGCCTCACATAACACGAGAAGACACTCTTCTGTGTGAAATCCCCCATCAATTTTGCAGAGGTTTTCTGCCATTAACGTAGTCCAGGTAGGCAGTTGTCATGACGCATTAGAGCTGAAAGAGGCTGACAGCATAACTGCGGGCGAGCTCAGGGCTTAGCCGGGGCCAGCACCTGCCGCCTGCTCGGGCAGGAGTGTCCTCTGTCAAGACACAGCCTGGCAAGTGGCTGCAGGAATCACTTTGTATCAGTGCCCTTCATTGACAGCATGCTGGAGGGCAGCCTGTCTAGCAAAAGCAGGACAGAAACCTTTGCCAGCCACCTGCCTGCCCCCATATGGTGGCCATTTAAAAACCCGTCACTTTTATAAAGAAGCTCTCGAATTATTCATTCATCAAGTGCAGTTTTGACTGGCCCAACTGCCTCAATGTATGATCACCTGATTCTGTGATTTGAAGAACTTTGTTTTCACAGGACCACATGTGGGTGTTACTAAGGAAGAGATGGCTTAAATACAGCTGGGTGAGCGAGGCACATCCCTTCCACATACTAAGCTCCCACTGCTCCAAGAAGGGCATTCCTGGGGAGCAAGAGCACTGTCACACCCAAGTGGATTACAGCCATGTGCCCAGAAGCCCCACGCAGGCCCCTGGAGCGAGTGTCTGGGCACTCTCACAATGTCTACCTTGTTTGCTCATTCACCTGAACCAGAGGCAGACGGCTAATAGGAGAGGAGGTGCGGGGAGTCTGTTCAGAAACCACAACAACAACAAATCAAAGGCACCTGAGTATACACCTGGGAAGTCAACAAATTCCCGAAAATTTACCCTCTGAAATGTCTTTTAAAAGCTCCCAGAAATCCACTACTACTTGCACACAGGTCAAAAGTCTACCAACTTTTTTCTTTTAAATTCATTAGATAATGTAGGTATATGGCAATATTCCAGTATCATGTAAACTCCACAAGAGTAGAGGCCTTGTCTGTCATATACCACTAAACCTCAAGGGCCTGAATAGAGCTCAGTATATAACAGCTGCTCAATAAATATTTAGAAGGAAATGGGACAAATAAATGCAAAAGAGAATGCATGAATGAATGAATGAATGACATCTGGAGTAAAGCATATGGCTTTTCAAATATTTTGCAGGGGTTGTGATAGAAGAAGTTGAGTACAGTTGAATGATAAGAGTACTAAAGATTTTTTAAAGTTTAAATTTGGCTTGATACATTTTGGTTGAACATTTAAAATTTTATTTAAAGCCTGGAATAATAAAGAATGAATGAACCAGTCACCTGAGAGTTTAACATAATTCTCTGCTGTTTGAACATAAGGCTCATTATACACATCCCACCTCACAATGAAGCAGCTTAGAGAAGGCAAGCAGGTGAGTTTTTACATCCTTTCTTCTAAGGCTAGCTGCTAATTCCCTGGTTCTTTTTCGTCACTCTCTTCCTGCCAGTCTTTTCTTTCTTCCACTGACACCTGTGTTCAGAGGATTTCCACCCTGAGCTTCCCTTGTGAGATTGAGCCCCTTCCATGTATCTGCTTCCTAGTCCTCAAGCTCCACTTGAGGGGGAGGGTCCCAAAGACCCTCAAATGCAACAGAGCTCCTGACCATCCTCCCACACCAAGTCCTCTTTCCCTGTCCCACATCTCAGCAAAATCAACATCACCCAATCTAGAACTCTGGAGACACCCAGGATCCCTCTCAGACTCCACTTCCCACACTTCCAACCAGCACCAAGGCCAGTGGATACTATGGCCTTAACATCTCTCTTCCATCCTCTCCTCTGCTTTACTTCAAATACTACCTTAGTTCAGGTTTTCATTATCCTCTCTGGCATTCTTGCAATAGTCTGTCACTGCTTGTCCTGCCTCCAGTTTTGTCTGAGTGATCTTTACAAAATGAAAATATGCACATTACTCCACCTTTCCACCCAGATTGGCTTAAAATCTTTTTATGGCTCCCCATTGCCTGACGGTATATAGAAGAACTTTCATGATCTAGACATTGTCTTACCTCTTATCAAGACTCTTCCTTTGCTCTCTCTGCTTCAGTCACATAAACTACCCAAAATTTCTCAGTGGGTAGGGTTGTTTCATCTATCCATCCACCCAACTAGCCATCCATCCATCTAGCCATCCATCCATCTATCCACCCATCCACCAGGTAAGGCTCTTGCTGATGTGTCTCCCTGTAATTCAACATGCCACTTCTGCCTTCATTACCACATGAATTAGGAAATTTCCTTGCAAAGGAAAGGCAGTATCCCCCAAGGTGCTGGAATGGGAGAGGTAGATGAAGAGAGAAACATGGCTAATATTGGGACTGCTTGCTAAGAAACCCCACCAAGTACATCAAAGTATTGGTCAGAGTCTCATGATTTTATACCTAGGTCAGAAAAATACCCTCTGAAGTGTCTCATCTTCAGTCCTCCTAATCCATCTTCATACTGCTGCCTACCATGTTCCCCAACCTGTAAGTAGGTTCCCATCATTCTCTGGCTAAAATGTCTCCAGTAGCTCCTTGTCTTCAACTTGGTTCCTGAGAATGTTTGCCACATCTCCAGGGCAGTACGAGGCACACTCAGCACTTCCTGTTGAATGTCAGTGTATTAGCAACTTGAAAACTGATCCAACTGTTTAATTTTTGAGTGAGAATAGACAGATTTAAAACAGCAACAACAATAAACATTGGCCAGTCAGAGTTTGTGACTCTGTGATATGTGTTTAGGGTCCATGGTTGAGCCGCAGACCTGTCTCTTTGCTTCCCCCAAATTTAAGGAGCAGAAAGTGTGTGAAAAAACTGTAGGCTTTGGATGGCATGGACATGGTTCCAATTCTGGCCCTACCACTTATGTGTGATCATGTACAAATGCCTTAATCTCTGTGAGCCTTGGCTCCTTATCTGTAGGTGGAGATCATAATTCCTACATCATAGATCAAATGGCTATTATGCCCTTTTCAAAGGAAACCTAATTCCTCTTCTCTACTAACACAATATGGCTACCTATTCTGATTACTTACCTCGAATTTAGAAAGCACTATGGTTTTGTTCTAGTTAAATACTATTGTTAAAATGACATAAGCAAAAAGATAACAATGAAAATGTTTCGACCACAGCTTGAGGTAAGATTCTGAGGCTTTGAAGGATAGGCTGGTGTTTGAACTGGTTCCTTCTCTTGCACAGATGTTGGGTTGTGAGGGACCGGCTAAAATGGATGCTACAGAGAGATCATGTGATGGAAGGAGTGGAATCCAAGGGAACGGAAACCTTGTTTTTAATTCTTTTAAATTCTTAAGGTCAGCTTCAAACAGGGATTAGGAATAACTTACCCAAATTGGCAGTGACTAGGAAGTGACCCAAGCCAGGGAGCAAATTACTAGCTAGGAGAACCTAGTCACCTTTCTTGCAGCCTCCAGCTGAGCTCTGGCTTTGTCTGCCTGCACTGACGGTGCAGTGGAAAGTGTGTCCTCAGAGGGACCACCTCCCACAGAGGCCAGCTCCAGTTTAGGGTTCAGATGGAAGGTATTTAGATAAACTAATAATTGCATGGGGATGTGGTTTGCTCTGGAGAAGTCAAAACTGTGTTTAAATGTCTGAAATTCCTGGTGTCGCTAATAATTGTAACCTCTGCTTCAATAAAACACACAAATGATGTTACTGAAACATTTCCAATCACAAGGTATTATTTTTGGTCTAAAACAGATGCAGCCCTCGGTGCTTAAAAGGAAGATGTCTGAATGGATTTACCTCTGCTTGAAGGGAAACAAAACTCCTGGAACTTTGGCCAAGGCCCCAAATGTGAGAAGCATCTATGAGAATGATGGCAGCTTAGCAGTGTGACTGAGGTGCCACTTCTAACACAGTAAGGATCGCATGGGGAGACCTATTTAAGGTGTCAGAAGGAATATAAGCCAGTAGTTCCAAGGCAAATGAACTGGCATTTTTGAATACTTACTTGGCAGGTGGGGCATTAATTAATATGGGTTATTTCATTTAATCCTCTCAGCAATCCCATTTTACAGATGTTGAAATTGAATCCCAGAAAGGCTAGATCATGGATTCAAAGACATCCACATATTAAGCACAGAATTGAGATTTGACCCAATTACAGGCTATACATGAAGCCTATGCCCTTTCCATACTATCATATAGCTTCCCTCAGGAATTATAAAGAGTAGACCCCAAACAAATGTGTACCTGGAGGCAAACTGTCAGGGTTCTCCCCCATCATTTGCTATCTCGGTGACCAAGGCATTTAACCTCTCTGCCCTTCAGCTTCCTCATAATAAAATGGGAGAGTAGACGAGTACCGACCTAATAGTACCCTTAGGCAAATAAGAAGAGATAGTACAGTTGCAACACTCAGTGCCATGCTTCTAGCACTCTTGTCCCCAAACCAGACACTCAGACATGAAGCCATTAAGCAAGCAAACTTCAGCCTAGCCTGCTAGGAAGAACCTCTGGGTTAGCCCAGAGACCAATGCCTAGTCCAACAGAGGACCCAAATTGCCGCCAATTATCCTGCAGACAGCCATGGTTAAAAGCCAAATGCTTCATCAACCAAAAACCAGTAGGTATCTCCCAAGTTAGACATTGAGTTGCCCACCTAGGCCTGCCCTGAAGAACATTTCCCAGACACTGCAAACTCCTAGCCTAGTTTCTTTAGTATTTCACATCATGCTGGAGTACACCAATAAAGATCTGCTGGGCACATGTGGAAAACATTAGTTGCTATGTGGATTCGGGCAAAAGGTAGTTAGTATCCAAATAAATCAGATTGATGCTTTATCTTAGAACCATTAAAGCAAAGCCTGAATTCAACATGTTCTGGCTGTGGACAAGGCTTAATATAAAAAAACAATCACCCCAACTGGAAAGAACTAAAGTCTTTAGGTACGGTAGTGCTTTCTCCTTAGCCAAAAATTCATGTACACCAATGCAATACAAGTTAATATCTTGCATGGGATATATTAAACAAAGATAAGGTACACAGCAATTGTACGGAATTATGAAAAATTAGGCAGTGGGGTAAAAGAAATTCTTCCTTTTTCAAGTTAATCATTAACATTTCTCCAGGAAACAAACAACTGAGACTATTGTCTTATTTCCAAAGGTTGCCCAGGGGTGACCAAAAAAGCTAATTTCATTAGATGCAATACATAATCCAAGGGTGGTCATACAATCATTGCATGCATATGTGCCCGACCATAAAAATACCTCAAGGACTGGGAAGTTTCAAAGTAAATGTAAAAGTAGGATACATAAGGACACTTTCACACAGTGCTTAAACATGTATATGCTTCAATAAATGACACAAATAATGTATTCATTGTTTAAATACAGCCAACTGGCTATTATTCAATGTGTGTCAGGTGTTAGGAAGGGAGAAACTGACTTCCTCTTCAGTCCTATTTCTTCATTCTTCGAATGAGAAATACAGACTCTGAAAACAATTCATCATACAAAGCAACCAAGTAAAGCAGCAGAGAAGGGGGGAAATCCAGAATGTTAAGTTTTTTAAGTGGCCAAGAACTTTAAAAAAGCAATCTTTCTGTATTTATTCCCAAAGTTATATGGTCAATAAAATTATGTTTTTCACCACTCCCCGTAATTAGATTCCACTGACTTTAACAGCAATGAGTGCAGGGTTCCATAATGTAAGGAAAGCCCTTAGCACAGTGCCTGACATGCGTAAGAACTTAGGACCCTTATTAATTAACTACTGTGCATTCCCTTTTCCTGAAATTGATCTTAACAATGATGTATGTACCATATTTGTGTGTGTGTGTTTGGATATTTCTTCATTGGAAAGCAAACGTTAAAGGAAGGTAGCTGCCTCTTTAGGATAAATCCTGGAAAAAGAGATTCAAATCACGTTAAGTTGTGAGGATACACTTGACTTCCACTCACAGGCTGTGGCCACATCCATTCGTTGAGGCTCCCAGTGTGACAGAAATGCCGCAACCGGACTACAAAATTGGTAGTGAATTCTAGATGTTTACCCTTTGCAAATTTAAATTTTTACATAAAAATTGCAACAGCAGTGTGCCATTCACAATATCACAACATGGTTTACTTTTAAGAAATCGAAATGTATGGCCCTGTGGTTGAAGAGACATTAAAATTTTTCCAATCCCCGTTGTCCTCTCTCAATTGCCAAAACTGTATGTAGAGCCTCAGAGTTCCATCCAGTCTAAATATGAGGACCCCTGGTCTTATGGGATGAAATGTGTTCCTCTATAAAAATATTAAAAAGATACAATGAAGCCCTGACCACCAATGAGTTAGAATGTGACCTTCCTCAGAAATAGGGTCCTGAATTAATTAGGTTAAAGTGAAGTCTGATGGGTGAGCCCTAATCCAGTATTCCTAGTATCCTTATAAAAGGGGGGAAATTTGGGGACAGAGACAGACACACACAGAGGGAAGACAATATGAAGAGATACAGGTAGGATGCCATGGGAAAGAAGAGGACAGGAGGGATATATTTAACAAGCCATGAAGGCCGAATTGCTGGCAAACCATCAGAAGCTAAAAGGAGACAAGGGAAGATTCCCTATCAGTTTCGGAGGGAGCATGGCCACTACCAACACCTTAATTTCAGATTTCCAGCTTCCAGGACAGTAAAACAACAAACTCTGTTGCTTTAAGCCATCGTGTGTGTAGTACTTTTTCATGTAGCCCTCAGGAACTATATACCTGGGAATTCGAGGCCTTAATTGTGGCTTTCATGGTCTCTTGCCCCTGCTTTGATACTGACCACAGGAACCCTCACCTCAGACCCAGGAGGCAGCACGTGATTTCAGTCAATGACCAACCTGACTCCAGCAACAAGGCTGGACTTTGTCTGCAGTGTTATGAGATGTGCTGTGCACATGAGCAGAAATAGTCGCTCACGAGTGCATTTTTGTACGTTACAAAATGAAACTTCAAAAAGAAAGGAGGTAACAATACCCTGTTGTATGTTCATTTTTGTTACAATGTTATAAATTGTCATGAGGTAGGTCTTCAATCTTTCTGGGATGATCAAACTTAACATAATTTTCCAAGGTTAAAACAATTTCCACATGGAGAGTGTGGGCAGAATATAGACACACATCCATATCACAACCTACGTCAGATCCATATGTTCATATTTGAGTGTACATTCAGTTCTTCATTGTTCTTCTCTTTGACTAACTTTTACATTTCCTTTTCCCTTGAACTTCCTCTTCCCTGTATCTGATATAAAAATGATGATAATAATAGTGAGAATAGCTAATATGTATCACATGCCACCCACCATGCCAAATCTTTTATGTGCTTCCCTTCATTTAAGCCTCAGAATGGTCTTTTGAGGTAGGTACTATTATTTTTGCAGATGAAGAAACAAAATTGGAAGATATTAGTCACTTGCTTAAAATAAGAAGGTGAATGCATGTAGGGCCAAGCCTGAGCCCTGGTCTGCTGACCTTTTAAAAGCCCCATTCTCTTCAACACTGCACAACCCCTCCTCTGTTGGACATTTCCACCTCTGATGTCATTTAGATGAGGCTAACTGCTGTGACAAAGATGCCTGAATGCTTCCTGTTTAGACTGACAGCTCTTTTTCTCAAGGAGTCCACCTTGAGTTCTGAGCTCTGCACAAATCCCAACAAAACTCTGAGTCATCACTGGGTAGTGTTCATCCTTTCTCCACTCGCTTGAAGTACTTCATTTTCTAAACTCTTAGTGAGACAGTTGAGGTTATTTACAGTGTCATTTGATAATTTATACATACTTAAAAGCACCTAGAGAGTTGGTTTTGACTTCAGGCCAGCTATAGGTATTAAAGTTACCATTCTCCTCTATGATAAAAGGCTCAAAATAAAATTTACAACAAATGCCCAACAAATACCTTACATGTCAGGTCTTTGTTGATTCATGACATCAGGCCAAATCTGGGTCTATTTAACTCTGTTGCCCAGAAATATTACATCTATTGGCAGTATAGCTTTATGGGAAATAGGAACAAACAGTTTAAGAAAACAATAGGAATTCCTGCCATTAGTAAGGCACCTACCCAACCAACCAAGGTGCCAGTACCAGAACTGTGTACAAAACTAATCATAAGGCGGCGCCTGGGTGGCTCAGTCAGTTGAGTGTGGCTCAGGTCATGACCCCAGGGTCATGGGATTGAGCCCCACATTGCGGCTACGTGCCTCCCCCACCATTCTTTCTCAAATAAAAAAACTGATTATAGGTTTCTCACTTCACAGATGAAGCACCTGACACCCAGGATGTCAGAACTTGCCGGAAGCCTCACAGTCAGCACTAGAATTTTAACAGAGGACAGTCTAACCCTTAACCACCTTGGTTCTCTAGCCACACGTCAGGTGCTCACCTGGGGAACAGATAAAAGAAAGTAGTTTAGGGTGCCTGAGTGGCTCAGTCGGTTAAGCAGCCGACTTCGGCTCAGGTCATGATCTTGGGGTTCGTGAGTTCAAGCCCCACATCAGATGCTGTGCTGACAGCTCAGAGCCTGGACTCTGCTTCAGATTATGTCTCCTTCTTTCTCTGCCCTTCTCCCACTCACACTCTGTCTCTCAAAAATAAATAAACATTTAAAAAACATTTTTTAAAGTAGTTTAGTCACCCAGGCAGCCTTTGGAGTCCTGCCTCAAACTCCATTTAAATCATTTTTTCTACCTGGAAATATTTTTGTGTAGAGACAAAATGAAGAGAAAAGTCACCATCAATCATGTCTGTAATTCTCTCATTAAATAATCCTGCATCTGGAAAATTTGTGAGTTTTAAATCGAGATTATCCAAAAAGACCAGAAAATCACTCAGGTTTCCTCATTCAGCATCTTCTCCAAGGACAAAACAGGAATATCGCTTTGAGGGAATCAACAGTAAATACTTTTTGATGGCAATATCAAAAGTAATACTTTTATTCATCAAAAATACATTTACTCCAAAGTGATCCTTGGGGCTGTTACCACATAAGTGCTCATCCAGGTCTTTTGTGGATGCCACTGAGCTCAGAGTCAGATTCCTGGCCATGTTACCCCAGGAAAGGCCCTCATTGTCTCTATCCCCAGTTTACCAATTGGTAAACAATACCTCCCTGTTTCAGGTGCTAATATCAACAACTATACACACTTGAGGAGCCAATACCACCACCATTTCCTTTTCTTTTTCTCATCATTAATAATAACATACCCTCTGTAGTCCACCACTAAATACTAGGAAAGCACTATTTATTCAAATACTCTTTCATTTACTTCCAGTCACACCTCAATTAGAAAAACTCAGCAATTTTTTCCTACGCCTTCACCCTGACATTGTTGGCAGCCAGCAAAGAGCCCTCCATTGGCAATGGGACTTCCCTACTCGCCACTCTGCCTTGTCTACCCGATAATGAACATAGAGTGGATGCAGTGGATACACTGTTGTTCTGAAACCCTGTCACTCTTGGCTTGCTAAACACTGTCACAGGGTTCCATTTTAATTCCTTATCTCCATTACCTGTCAATTTCTTCCATTTAGTATGACTGACAGCCATTCTTACTGAGAAGAAAAACCAATTAGCTCCTTTTCTACTTTACATTTATTAAGTGTATTAAAATTTGTTTATTTTTAAAATATTTTTAAATGTTATTTTTGATACAGAGAGAGACAGAGCATGAGCGGGGGAGGGGCAGAGAGAGAAGAAGACACAGAACCGGAAGCAGGCTCCAGGCTCTGAGCTAGCTGTCAGCACAGAGCCTGACGCGGGGCTCGAACCCATGAATGTGAGATCTGACCTGAGCCAAAGTCGGCGGCCTAACTGACTGAGCCACCCAGGCACCCCAAAATTTGTTTATTTTTAATTGATAGGGCCAAACCTCTCTAGAACCTCCTTTAACCTTTTTTTTTCCTCCTTTATTTGCTTAATGTTTTATTTACTTTTGCAAAAGAGAATATGAGCAAGGGAGAGACAGAGAGAGAAGGGAACAGAGGATCTGAAGTGGGCTCTGCACTGACAGCGGAGAGCCTCATGTGGGGCTTGAACTTATGAACCCTGAGATCATCACCTGAACCAAAGTTGGACACTCAACCAACTGAGCCACCCAGATGCTCCTTCATTTTGTCTTTTGATGGAAAGGTAGGAAAACTAGATCAATTACATCTATTAATTCATTCTTTTCTGACAAAGAACAATTATTTTAGTATTGGCAAATCACTGCCGAGTATGAGGCTTATTAGCTAGTTACTCAGAGCACTAGTTCTCAAACTTGGTGGCCCACTGGCATCACTTGGGGAGCTTTAAAAATCCTGATGTCCAGATGCCATCCTCAGAAATTCTGATATAATCGGTCTGGTGTGTGGCCTGGGCATTGGGATTTTTAAAAGTTCTCCAGGGGATTCTAAATGCAGTCAAGTTTTGAAAGCTACTGATTTAGAGCTTTGGAAAAGCTAGCTTGAGTAGATTTAACAAGTCAAGAGAGAAAATTATAATAATCATAGGGATGAAGCTATCTTGCTTTCTCTCAGGCAGGGCACAGACTTATGACTGGCAATTCCTGACATTTTCCAGTACACAGTCCTGCAGAGTCAGAGGGTTCTACTTCCCCTACAATTTCCCTAATAGCCTCTTTTCTTTTGGAGTTTACTCCTTGGGTTTCTTTGATTTTTATTTAGAGTGGAGATATTTTTTAAACATTATTGAAATCAATTCTGATCTTTCCTTTGGATTGCCACAACTTTTAATAAAGAAGATCAGCTTTCGAACAAAGTTGAAGCAAACAAACCGTTCTGTTTGAAGTTGCTTAATAAAAATTCTTCTAAATACCAATCCCAGCAAAGAAAACAGAAAGGACAACCTGAGGGAATGGGCATCATTTCTCTATGATTTGTGACTAAGTTGCTGAGTGTCAAAATGACAAGCCAAGAAAACACCAGGTGAAGAAAGAATCCTGGTTGGTAACGCTCACATCAATGCGGCTAAAAAGACCGTGTGGTCCTGAATATTTGGCCTTAATTTGGAATTTCCTTGTTTTGGTGAATTTAAATCCTTAGCATTAATGTCAGGCAGTTATTTTTGTATGGTTTATTTTCTTTTTCTTTTGGTCATTCAATATTCAAAACAACATGAAATGTACATTCTTCTTCACACGGAGAATGAATTCAGCAACAACTCAAGCACATAATTCTTCTCTGCATGGAAGGAGAAGCTGGACATCTGCTCACCCCAGATCTGTAAAATGTGGTGCATGGAGGAACGGAGGGAAGAGGTCTCCTGCGAGGCCCCTCACATCACACATTTAAGGAAAGAGGCAAAAATACCAGCTATATTAGAGGTAAAGAATCTATAATTACCTGAGTTTTTAAAAAAATCTGTTTATAATTTGTCTGTCTGTCCCCTTGAGAAGAGACCTGTAGAGTCTGTAAGATGTATCCCTGGGCTGAAATAATGTCTGGCATAAAATAGATACTCAATAAATATTTGTTAATAGCATAAAGTGTTTCGACTTCAATTACCAAATCATGAAATGAAGAAAAGGATATGTATTCCCTTCTTACTCTTACTGCAAAGAAATGGGATTAAAATGAGTGTTTTCCTCCTCATGGACAAGTATGTGCACACGGAAGGGCACAGATTCTATTTTCTGGTTACATCTGCAAGCATCCTGCACCTTCTCCAGACTGGTCGGTCTCAACCACTCTTACATCACTTCCAGGAGTGATCTTGTGGGACAGACAAGCTTCCATCCAGAGCTGCAGTCCCCCCTCCGTCCTCTCAGACAAAGCCTGCCTGCACCATGCTCCTGACTCCCCAGGACAGTGGTCTTCCAGCATGAGCACACATCAGAATCACACGTTGTTAAGACATGGCTCTGGGACCTCGCATTCACACCACAGCAGAATACCCCTATTTAACTAAGCCCTGCATTTGCACCAGATTGGGAAACTGGTTCCTGCTTTGTGCCTTGGCTCCTGAGTTCCCACCTGAGTAATTTACTTTCACAGCAATTGCTCCCAGTGTGGCTTTCATTAAGCTCCTTTACTTCTCTGAGCCCTGAGCCTCAGATTTCTCAGAATTTCTTTGATATGGGTGCATTTCTTTAAAAAAAATTAATACAGAGAGGGAGACAAACCATAAGAGACTCTTAAATACAGAGAACAAACTGAGGGCTGCTGGCCGCATGTTGGATGGAGGGATGGGCCAAATGGGTGATGGGCATTAAGGAAGACACTTGTTGGGATGAGCCCGAGTGTTATATGTCAGTGATGAATCACTAAATTCTATTCCTGAAATCATTATTACACTATATGTTAACTAACTTGGATTAAAATTTTTTAATCTAAATAAATAATAAAATAATAAATAAAGTAATTAATTAATTAATGGACTGCTTTTTAGAGTGGTTTTAGATTCACAGAAAAATTGAGCAGATAGTACAGAGTGTTGCTATATATGCCTCCCCATCCACTCTCTCCCGTATTATTAACATCTAGCTTTAGTGTGGTACATTTATTATAATTAAGGAATTGTTTCTATGCTCATTAGGGATACTGGCCTGTGATCTTTTTTTTTGTGTGGTGTTCTTGTCTGGTTTTGCCATAAGCATAATGCTGGCCTTGTAAAATGAGTTTGAAAATGTTCCCTCCTCTTCTACCTTTTGAAAAAATTTGAGAAAAAATGGTATTTATTCTTTTTAAATGTTTGGTAGAATTCACCAGTGAAGACTTTTGGTCCTGAACTTTGAATTGTTGGTAGTTTTTGATTACTGTTTCAAATCCTTACTTGTAATTGGTCTGTTCAGATTTTCTATTTCTTCATAATTCACTCTTGGTAAATTATATGTTTCTAGGAATTTGTCCACTTCTAAGCTGTCCAATTTGCTGTCATTTAGTTGTTCAAAGTTTCTTATGAGTCTTTGTATTTCTGTGGCATTGGTTGTAACATCTCCTCTTTCATTTCTGATTTTATTTATTTGAGTCCTCTCAGTTTACTTGGTGAGTCTAGCTCAAGGCTTGTCTACTTTGCTTACTTTAAAAAAAAAATAGCTTTTAAGTTTCATTGATTTTCGCTATAGTCTGTCTTTTAATTCCTATATTTAGACCACTCACATTTAATGGGATTATTGATATACTTGGATTAATATCTACTACAGTCCTAATTGGTTTTTATTTATTGTTTTTATTTCTTTTTTTTTTATCTTATTCTCTCCTCTTTGTCTTCTGTTTTTATTTGAGCATTTTATGTGATTCCTCTTCTCTCTTCTCTTGCATATCAATTATATTTCTCTAAAAAAAGTGTTAGTGGCCACCCTAGAATTTGCAGTATACATTTACAATTAATCTAAATCCACATTCAAGTAACATTTGGCTTAATAGTACAAGCATCTTATACATGAGTGTTCCGGATCTCCCCTCCCATCTCTTGTAACATTGTTATCATTCATTTCCTTTCTCCATGAACCATAATCACCCAATGCATTGACGCAGTTTTTATTTCTGAACAATCATCTGTGCAAGTAATTTAGAATATTAGTGGATTTTTTGTACCTGTATCTATTCCTTTCTTTTTGTAGATCTGAGTTTCTGATCTATACCGTTTTCCTTCTTCCTAAAGAACTTATTTTAGCATTTCTTGCAAAGTGGCCATACTAGAAACAAAATTGCTTCACATCTGTCTCAGAAAACCTATTTCTTCTTTACTTCTTTTTCCTAAAGTAAAATCGACATACAATATTATATTAGTTTCATGTGTCTCTCCTTCTCTTCTGAAGGATAATTCCATTAAATACAGAATTCTAATTTGACGGGCTTTTTTTCTTTCAACACTTTAGATATTTTTCTCTATTCTCTTTTTGTTTGCGAACAAGTCAGATATAATTCTTATCCCTATTCCTTTATAGATAAGGTATTTTTATTCTTTGCCTTCTTTCTTACTTTTTTCTCTCTTTTTACCCCTCCTTGCAATTTGAATATGATATGCCTACAGGTAGAAATTTTGAATTTATTTTGCTTGGTGTCCTCTGACTTTCTGAGTCTGTGATTTTCCTGGGTCTATGGTTTCAAGTTCCTCAATAACTTTTGAAAATTCTCAAGCCTTCAAATATTTCTTCTCCATCTCTCTCTTTCTTCTCTTTCTAGTATTCCCATTATAAGTATGTTACACCTCTTGCAATTGTCTCACAGTTCATGATACTCTCTTTGATTTTTTCCCTTCTTTTTGCTCTTTGTATTTTACTTTGCAAAGTTTCTGTTGACGTAGCTTCAAGCTCACTAATTTTCCTTCCTTTAGGGCCTGCATTATCTACTGAGGAACCTATGAAAGGCATTCCTCATTGCTATTACAGTTTTTTGATTTCTAGCATTTCTTTCGGTTGTCTCTTAGAGTTTCCAATTCTCTGCTTACATTTCTACTTTTTCCATTAGAACACTAATATACTAATCATATTTTAAAATGCCTCTCTGATAATTCCAAAACCTGATTTTGATGGATGTTCTCTTTTTTTCAGACTATGTTTTTTTTCTTTCCTTTCCTTTTGGCATACTTTGTAATTGTTGTTGTTGTTGTTGCTGCTGCTGCACCGAAACAGGACACAATGTATCTGATAATACATTGTATGATAACTGAGGCCATCAGACTTTTAGTGTAGGGTTTTAAGTTCATCTGGCTAGTGGCTGGCTGTGAACACTTGCTGTGCGCTGGTGCCAGAGGCTGCAGTTTCCTCTGGCTTCTTCCTTGTTGTCTTCCTCTCTGTTGTCCCTTGAGTCTCCCTAAGAAGCTCTTTCTTAAATAGTGTGTCTTCCAGCTCTCCCAGCAGTTATCACTGTTATTATAGCACAGTTAATACGGTGATAAGGTGTCAGAGAGGGGGAGCCTCTTATTGAATTATTCTACGATTCAATCTTGTTTCTTAGTGGGCCTGAGTCCCTGAGCTGTGACATTCAGAAGAATTTCTTAGCCTTATTTTTTTTCTTCCACAATGTAAAACAAGAAAGTTGTGGGAGGCTGGAGTTGTCTAATTGTCCTTCCCCTGATCAGATTAGGTCAGATAAGACTCCATTCAAGTAGTTTGCCTTGAGAGGCACACCTTTGTTATGGAAGATGCTCTGGGCATATTTCAAAGTGGTTATTTTCCCCTTCCTCTGCTGGAAGTAGGAGGAAATTTTTCTTCTGTCTTCACCTTAGACACTGGAAGAGGTGTTTTTGGAGGTAAAACCCACAAAAGCATATCCTTTCTGCCCCAGGTCTGGGCCTCCTGGGGTTTTAAACTCAGTCCATTTTCGGTCCCCAGTCATTCGTCCATTGCCATTAAAATCTCCTGTGACTTGCTGGCCCCAACAGCTTCTGTTCCCAGTAAGGCCCTCTGAAGTGTCATTTTCTGCATTCTCCTCTCTTCCCAGCCTTGTGGGGGAGCAGTTTGCCCTGTGACCCTGATTCTCTGAGGAATCTAATAAAAGTCCTTGGTTTTTAGTTTTTCTTTTTGTGATAACTCCAAGTCCTTTACA
This sequence comes from Suricata suricatta, assembly GCF_006229205.1. NCBI lineage: Eukaryota > Metazoa > Chordata > Mammalia > Carnivora > Herpestidae > Suricata > Suricata suricatta. The sequence continues at coordinate 34,821,119 of NC_043702.1, read as the reverse complement.
TACTGGAGACAAACACATGCCTTAATTCACACTACTGTTGAGAAAGCTGATGTCATAATGTGTATGAACGGCCTAGCTTGATACCCATCAATTAGCAAAGAATAATAATTATAATAGCAGACAACCGCATTCAAAAGTACTTTACATGTCTTAACTCAACTAATTCTCAGGGCCCTGTAATATGGCAGAATTATTCCCATTTTCTCCCTGTGGAAACTGAGGTATAGAGAGCTTTCACACCTAGTCAAGGATTCTAACCTGAAGAGTCAGGTTCCAGGACACAGGCATAATCAATCCCTTCTCTTCAGCCACCCCTTCCCCAGACTCAGCCTTGTCCTGACCAGTTGCCCCAGGGACTGACTCTTGCCTCTCCATCTATCTCATGGCTCAAGTCCTCTTATTGCAGCTAGATCTTCCCAACTCCATGTAGATCCTAAGTGGATGGCTCTAGAGCCTTACTAGCCTTTCTAGATTCACAAACCAGGCATGTCTCTCCCCTGATCTGGCTCTCACCCCGATGAATGGTTTGGAATTCCTATCCCGACCTCACTCAAGTCACAGACAGAAAACTTGAAAAAAGACATTTATATACATACATATACACACACACACACATTTTTTTAAGTGGGGTTCAAACTCATAACCCTGAGAACAAGAGCCACTCACTCTTCCAATGGGGCCAGCCAGGCGCTCCTGACAAATGACATTTAAAAGATGAGTTGTCCAAAAAATTAACAATAGAACTCCCCTATGACCCAGCAATATCACTGCTAGGGATTTACCCAAGAGATACAGAAGTGCTGATGCATAGGGGCACATGTACCCCAATGTTCATAGCGGCACTTTCAACAATAGCCAAATCATGGAAAGAGTCCATCAACTGACAAATGGATCAAAAAGATGTGGTTTATACATACAATGGAATACTACATGACAATGAGAAAGAATGAAATCTGGTCATTCATAGCATGGATGGAACTCGAGGGTGTCATGCTAAGTGAAGTAAGTCAGGCAGAGAAGGACAGATACCATATGTTTGCACTCATAAATGTAACAGGAGAAACTTAGCAAAGGACTATGGGGGAGGGGAAGGAGGAAGAATTGGGGAGAGGGAGAAAAACCATGAGAGACTCTTGAATACTGAGAACAAACGGAGGGCTGATGGGAGAGGGGGAGGGCAGAAGGTGATGGGCATGGAGGAGGGCACTTGCTGGGATGAGCACTGGGTGTTATATAGAAAACAACTTGACAATAAAGTATAAAAGAAAAAAAAAAGATGAGTTGTCAATTAACAAAAAATACACATTAACATAAGCACACACAGTCACATAACAAAGTCTGTGAATGGTTTCCCTGTAGTACCAAGGGGGATGGCCAGAGATTTGAAGAGACTGTTCAGTCACAGCTTTCCTGGGACCAGGAATGATATTGTGTGAATAAAGACAAACAAGGTAATTAATTTGACATAGCATTAAATTAAGAGTCTTAATGTTCCTGGCTAATTGGAGGCTGCTCTGCTCTCCATGGTGAAAGGGAAGACACTCTTGTTCAGGGAGAGGCCCCCGGTGATGGTGAAGGCCTCTTCAGGTCTGCTGACCTAATGGCTTCAGCAAACATGGTGTTTTCTTGGTTCCGTCACTGTGGATAGCACATGCTTTCTGTGAATTGTTCTCTCCTGGGAACTACAGGGGATGGACGGTGTTCAGGAACTCGGCTGTGCTCTCTCTGAACCTTCCTTGCCGCCTCTCTGGCGCAGGCTTTCACCACGGACGGTTCTGGCAGAAAGTGGCTCACCCATTGATCTAACCCGCCCTTTATGAGGGATCAATTTACATCAGGAGATCAGTATTGCAGCATTGCTGTTCATTAGAATTCATTAACAGTTCAAATCAATTTCCCATTCTGTGACTTTTACAGCCCTGAAATCATCTGTCCAGCATAGCTTTCTAATAAATTTAGGTCAATTTAATACCTACTATCCCACTTTTCCACTATCAAAAAGCAACAATGTCCAACCAGTGTCTAGTGGTACATGTTTAAAAACCAACTCTCAAAAAAAGGGGGGTGGTTGCTGATTTGTAGCATTTGCCAATCTGTATGGTATAAAAACTGCCACCGTGGCCAATTTCAAGCAACCGACATGACATCACCAAATGTAAACTTGAGGAGGGAGACAAACAGCACAACATTACATAGTATTTCCACCACACACAGGTGGAAATGACTCAAGAGCCCCAGTGATGCTGGCCAGTAATCACGTAGTGATAAGTTTTGAGTATAATGTTTATTTTAATTCATTTAATTATAAGTTGATATAGTTTAATATTTAATAATGGCTATGTTTAGTCACTAGCTCACAGCATTCTAAAAAATGTAACCAGCCATTGCGTTGGCTTGAGTGGGCTCCTATATGGTCTTGAAAGGCAGCATGGTGGAGAAATGCAAGAAGCCGTGGGGTAAAAAGGGCCCTAGAATTTAGCCAAGAGATCCTAGGAGAACTGCTTAACTTTTCGGGCTTCAGTGGCCAGAGAAGGTAACCTCTTAAAATATATCCTACTCAAGGGGCGCCTGGGTGGCTTAATGGGTTGAGCATCTGACTTCGGCTCAGGTCATGATCTCACAGTTAGAGCTCCATGTCAGCTTCGTACTGACAGCTCAGAGCCTGGAGCCTACCTCGGATTTTGTGTTTCCCTCTCTTTCTGCCCCTCCTCAGCTTGTGCTTTGTCTATGTCGAAAATAAATAAGTAGACTATATATATGTGTGTGTGTGTGTATATATATATATATAACCTTCTTAAGCTGTAGAACTCTGATTAACACTGCCATCACCACCTCCAAGAACTCTATTCTGTTGCCCTTTGTACTTTAAACTTGTAAGTTCCATTCTACCAAACACAAATGAAATTAATGAATAATAGTTTTCAATAATAATAGCTCTGTGTGCCAAGAATATTAACTTATTAAGTCCCTACAACTCAATGAGATTGATACGATGACTATGACTATTTCAAAGATGATGAGTAAATGAATATGCTGAGAGGTTCAACAAATGCTGAAGGCCCACACCCTGACCTCTTTGCTTTTAATGCTTACACTCTAAATAAATACACATGACATTTCCATTATGGAAGGGCCTTTTTTAAGGAATATCTGGAGTTCTGATTTCTAAAGGTAAACCTGATAAATAAGACGGGTATCTCTGGGAGCAGATACACAAAAGGGTAATTTTTTTTTAATGGCTTAAATTTTGAAAAATTTATTACCATGGTGCATGGCCCTTTTGTCTTTTAATCTAATATTTACAGTAGTTCCTGAAAAAGGAAAGAATTCTTTATTAGTTTTTTACAAATACTCCCTTACTATACAATGAGAAAGATGGCAGCATTGAGTAACACAAATTTCCACAAACAAATTAGATATTCCTTTACCCCCCAATAAAATCTTATAAGAAACCACCAATTACTGTGAGGATTATCTTCATTTTAACCATGTGGTTCTTTTGAATAGAGAGAGTGTATGCACATGAGCCTGAGAACAAGACAGAGAACTGTTGTTATCTTGATACCTTGCAACATGTGAAAATAATTGCTTTTAGTGTGGTTGATACTCATATCACATAGAATACAACTTTAGGGCAAAATTCTTGTGTGTGTTCCATATAAATAATTTGACTCCAACATTCAATTCTCCTTATATGTACAAAACTGACTAGACAGCCTAAGACTGACTTAATTTTGCATAAAATTTTCCAAACTAACTCAGTAATGAAAACTCATACACAAGAAGAATAGGGAGTTAGTTTGTCGATTTCCGTAATATTCACAAACGTGTGACTTGAGTTTCAAAAAACAGATCAAGTATGTGTACTATCTGGGCTGGTTCTTCTCTTTCTTCCCCTCAGATCTATCCCCCACACTCCATTGCCGGGGCCTGTGCCAGCAGGATGGCCTCTATTGTTTCCATCATCTAGAG
>NC_043702.1:34815573-34817047 GCF_006229205.1 Suricata suricatta | reverse complement strand
CCCCCCCCCCCCCCCCCCCCCCCCCCCCCCCCCCCCCCCCCCCCCCCCCCCCCCCCCCCCCCCCCCCCCCCCCCCCCCCCCCCCCCGCCTTCCCGGCTTCTTAAATACCTGCACATGGTAACGGCTTCCCCTGTTGCTCCTCGCCTGGGTGCCCAGCGTCCCTTCCTGATTCCTTTGACACCAACCATAGCTCCATAAGCAAGCCCTTCCTTAACCTCATTTTAGTTAAATACTTTGCATGTTCCATCTGTTCCCCACCCAGATAGTCATGGAAACACCATACTTCAAAGAAATTAGATATGCATATTAAAAAAGTTCTAAATGATGAGCTTGATTATTTGTTATATATGATAACTTCTCATTTGTGTGTGTGTGTACACATAGATCCACATATTTTCCCTTCTCAGTATTTCTTTACACAGAGCAGAACCCCGAATTTCTTGATACAGGTGAAACTGACTTAAAGCAACTTTTCAGGAGACACGCTTGTTGCATAAATAGAGATAACTGGAAATTCAGACTGTAGTTAGATGCTAAAGAAAAAAATAATTTTTAAAGATACAACTTGGTCTCCAGCCATAGTTTTTGACTACTAAACGGCTACTAAAACCTACAGAGTACAGAAGAAAACAGGATCCATTATATTCCACGGTATAGGACTTTGATTTCAGTTTTCAGTCATCTCCTCAAAAAATTTTCTTTTGCTGCCTTTTGCACTTTATATCTATGGATTCCTTTATAGACAACACAAGTAAAATGAATTAATAATTTTCAATAATAGTTATACCTAACATTTACTGAATCAAATATTGTATGGTAGGCAAATATTGCATATGTGTGTTAAAATTGTTATTTACTTTGAAATTAAAATTTAACTATGTCTCCTGATTTTTAAAAAATGTTTTAATGTTTACTTATTTTTTTGAGAGAGAGAGAGAGTAAGAGAGAAAGAGAGAGAGAGAGAGAGAGAGAGAGAGAAAGAGAAAGACTGTGAGCAGGGAAGGGGCAGAAAGAGAGGGAGACACAGAATCCGAAGCAGGCTCTAGGCTCTGAGCTGTCAGCACAGAGCCTGACGCGGGGCTCAAATTCATGAACCACAAGAAGATGACCTGAGTCAAAGTTGGATGCTTAACAAATGCCACCCAGGCTCCCCACTATGTATCCTGTTTAAAAATTTTTTCTTTTGTTTTTGCTACATCTGGTCCCTCTACACATGTGTGAGGTGCTACTACATTAGACAACACAGACATAGAACATTGCTATCACTGGTGAGTTTTGTTCTAGATTATTATGAGCTCAGTTTACATCATGTGCTAATTAATAAAAATTAACAATAATGGTATGCATCATCCTCTCCCCATCTGAAGAACAACACATTTTGGTAAAAACAGACCTTCATGTAGTTGAAATCTTGAATAGTTACATTTACTTTATTTGCTTTGGGGTGAAGTAGCGACTGAGCCTGTTGACTACC
>NC_043702.1:34810646-34815473 GCF_006229205.1 Suricata suricatta | reverse complement strand
TCCTTCCAATATCACATGAGGTATTCTTTTTAAAAAATATGTATTGCAAAATACTATCCTCATACAGAAATCTACGCAGTACGTTATTTGTATAGTTTCAAAAATACTCTTAAGTCTTGGCATTCCTTTGTGGTGTGTTAGAGGCTGGTTGCTCTTATGGGATCATTCCAGTTTCTTTCCTTATCCTTTTCTAAATCTGGCCAGAAATATTTTTCTTATGTTTTAAATACCCTTTCAATCGGTACCTGGTAAATATGTTGTTAAACTATTCATAAACTAAAGAAACAGCTTGTATTAAAGGAAGGTATTAAAAAAATCGACCTCTGTTCCTCTAATAAAAGTGGGAGAGACAGGATCTCTCACCCAATCAATGCCATTAATTGGTTATTGGAGCAAATGAATGATTCTCTTTACCTGTTCTCCTCCAAGTTCAAGAGGAGCGAATCTGCTCAATTAACCTTTACCATCATGCATTTGAAGCAATTTGGGAAAAGGTTATTTTTCTTTCCCCTGGGCTATTCTTGTGTCCGATGCACTTTAAGAGAAAACTCTATCCAAGACATTCCAACAAATCCAGAAGGAAAAATTCTGATTCCCCTGATGCTTGAGAAGTGAGAATCACAAGCAGGCCTTGGGCCTTTATTTCTGGAGGGAGACAGCTGGGGCTAGCTGTCTCTGAGGGGCTAAGAGCATCTTGCTCTTTATTCGGCTTCTCTGATCAGGCCTTCAGTTGGGCATCAGTTTACCCATTGGTAAATGGAGTTGAATAATATATACTTACCACTCCATAGTAAATGAATATTGAAGATCTTTGGCTAAAGAGGGCTATGAATATGTAAAAGCACTGTGAATACAAATCAAGAATTCATGACTTAGTAAAAGCTCAATATGTTGATAAATCTTGAATTTTTGCAAATGCTGAGATGTTTCACTTTTATTCAGAATATATAATAGTTAGGGATTGAGGTTTAGCCAGAGAGGCTTTATGCAAAGGACACATATGTAACTACATACAGTAAAAAGCTGTACATCTGGCATGTTGGGGGAAATTGGAGGCACCAATCAGTCAAAAGTTCTGACTAACAATTTTTTGTTGCTCTTGGTAGCTCTCTTGTTTCTTATCTTGGCCTCTTTACTAAGGCTTAGAGGCAGAAAAAAAGGTGGAGATTCTACTGAGGCAAAGCTCTGTTGTTGCCCAGAGTCCACTGCCACAGAGATGTAGCTTGGCCTCACACCCGTGCAAAGCTCAAGACAGCCGGGGACAGCTTCTTGTTCACAAATCACAAGATCCTTAGGTGTGGGATTCTGACGTCAGAGGGTAAAATGGATACGCATGTGGGAGTGGATTTGTGTGTGAGGGTGGGCAGAAGCACTCATGGCCTGTTCTACACCTTGGTGCTAATTAAAAAATAGGGCCTCTTTCTCTGGACAGAAGCAGACCACACAACAAAGCACACGGTTTGCTGAGCCTCTACCTGCCTCTTACCTGGACACAGCACACCTGTGCTGGGAACAACCTGCCTAATCATTATGAGGTGGTCCTGAATATGACCTTGGGGAGTTCTTTGGTCTCTTCAGAAGGATGGATTTGCCTATGTGAAGACATTTTATTAATTTTTAAATAACTTGCTACTAAAAGCTCTGTCCTCTCTAAGTTCGGGCTGCTGGGTAATTTCAGGTGTCACGTGTTTCCTATTTAGAGGAACAGGGTTAATTCAGTAGCTACGAGTAACATTAGAACTAACTCTGAGCTTCCTGGTAGCTAGGGCATAAAAGGCAACTCAAAAAATTCAATTGTTCTCATTATCAGCAAAAGAATATAACGTACCCATTCCACTGGAGAGACAATGATCTTTCTTACTTCCAACTTTAAAAAAAAATTCTCAAGTGGAATTTCTCTTGGGAGCTAGGGACAGACATTACAGGCAAGAGCTGCATCATTAGTTTAACAGCAAAAGCAATGGGAAGGTTCACGAGGCAGTGGTTTCTTGTAACAAATCTTGATACCAGCAGAGCAAAGTTGAGCTCATTCTTAGAAGGCTGAGCTCATTTTGGTTTAAGTGTGGATCTTCTAGCGCCTGACTTAATCAAAGAGTATCTGGGGAAGTAAATACCCAGTGTATTCCTCAGACCAGCAGCTCTCAAATGTCACCTGCAGTCAACTTCTTGGCTGGGATAGAGTTTTCACTGTTCCCCAGAGAAAGGAGAAAAAGAAGACCAAGACATATACATTTCATTGCAAATAGGTTAACTTTCCTCATGCTTTATTCTAAGATTATGCCCTCTCAGCTTTGGTAGGGATTAAAAACCCTATTTCTGATATAATGTTGGTACAGCAGATGTCATTTTATATTTAATACTGTTTGTTTAATATTTATTTGCCAATATTAACTACACAGCTCTCCATTGGTCCCCACATCTTGGGGAGTTGTTTATTACTGATCCATGAAGTCCTAAAGTCTGGTGTGACACCATGGACTATCTTCCCCAAATAGTATTTTCCAAAGAAACAGAGAGTTGAGAGGCATACTTGCTGAAGGCTTCACATAAGTCTTTCTGTTCTATGCTGATGTCAAAGATTACAGAGTCTTCCCACTATTCCCAATTCCATAGGCCTCCTCAGTGACACTAGAACTGGGCCTCAAGACTACATGCAGCAACTTTGATTACATGCAAATATTTTGATCAATAATTGGTTGAAACCCTGCCGTTCCACTGTTTCAGTCTGGAGGCTTTCAAAGCCGTGTTTTCTGTGAGGTCACTTTGAGATAAAGTTCTCTTATCTTTTAATGGTCCTCCTGATGTTCAAGTACCCAAACTTGATGTTTGCCCACCCTAGAATTACTTATAAAATGTGTTCCCAGATAATCTGATGAGTTGGCCTGCAATTGGGAAATATTTAGTAATATCCAACTGAATGCAGAAAAATGAATAAAGATTGATGGATGTGATTTTACCCTTGACCAAGTTCACACTTAGTCACACTTTACAGTAGTGAAATAGCAGGACTAAATATAATCTGAGGCTACTCCTGGTTTCTACTGATAAAAGCAACATCAGCACCTTGGGGGGCACTGACCTTCCCATCCGCAGTAGTTTTAAGTTGTTCCTCCTTAGGTTTTAGTAGCTTAAGGTTTACATGTTACCTACCCACTGACATATTTCTTAAAGGGAAATACCGTGACTGGCTTAAACATTCCCACATTTACAAAATCGACCACTATACCATCCTTGGTGATGGGAATATAAAGATATGGAAAGAAACCCATGGTTTATAGGAAGACACTATACTTTGGGTGATTTAACTTTGATTCTCATACACAAAAATACTGCAGACTAGATATTATTTTCCTCTTTTTATTGATGTGAAAACTGAGGTTCAGGTAAAATAATAGCCCAAAGTCATAGAAAGCTAAGAAGTGGAGAAGTCAGGATCCTTCTGATTTCAAACCAAACACCATGTTGTTTGAATAAGACACAGTATCTTTCCTCAAAGCGTTCACAGTCTAGCAATCCCATTTGGCATGCTTTTCAGCCTGGAGTACTTCTGACTATGTCTCCTGTGTTTGGCGAACTTCCCACCTATGAATCCATATTGCCCCGAGATAGAAGACAGACATTCACATTCCCCGTCTTCCCTGCACGTGACTTAGCCTCTTTCAATCAGTTACACCTGCATGACACTTTGATTTGGGAAGGAGCACAATAACAAAGATTGTGCCATGTGGATTCCATTCTGTTAAGGGAAATGGTAGAGGCACCCAGGCTTCAGACGCAGGAGACACAGACACTCCACAGGCAGCATCCATGCTCAGGATCAGGGGACCAAGTCCCGACATCTGTGTCCCCTGGGGAAACAGTGTGGTCTCCACTAGAGAAGTCTGGGACATTGACTCTAACCTCTAACCGTGATTTTCTGACTCTCCCGGGAATTCTTTGAGCACTGTAATAGCTTCTAGTAAATTCCCTTTTCTGCTTAAATAGCTTTAGTTATTTCCATTGTTGTCAACTAAAGATCCTGTTTCCCTCCTAGTGATTTCAATATAATAGACATTTCATCAATTTGATTTGTTGGTTGATGAATAGAAAGAACAAGTTAATGTAAAATAAGCTTTCAAGGCCCTTCACCATCATGGTTACCTTCTGTCTTCTGAATATATATCCATTTACCAATATTTTTCCAAACCCATCATCTAGAACTGAGAATAATGCTGTAATGTGGCTTGATTAGCCTGAAGAGGGTAGGATGATCACTTTTCTTGATCTAAGCTGTATTCATTTGGTTTGAATGACATAAGCTTCCTGTATTGCTACATCACATGATTAATACAAGAAATCTAAGAAATTGAGGGATTTTGCTCCACCATGAGCTCAAATATGTGAGGTGGTTACCAGAAGGGCAAATGCAGTCTTGGATGGCACCAGTCATAGCTCAGGGACAGCAGGGCTGAGCAAGGGTGGAACGGGCTGATTTCCAAAGTCCTAAGCTCCGAACCAGGGGGGGACGACGCTGCATGGCCTCCAGCCAGCGAGGCCTCCAACCTGAGAGGGGATTTCTGTTTGAAGAAGAGGATGTGCTAGACAACAAAATCTGTGGTTCACTGATTCTGTCTTCCAAGAAAGCCGACAATCACAGACCCAAATCACTTTACCCAGCTGTGGGCTTACAAATGTCAGCCTTAGAGGTTCCTGAGGCATCAAGTACCCTAGCTATACATTAAAGAAATATTCAGATGAAGTTCATCTCTATAAAGTAATTCAAATCATTAATCCCAGCTGAAGTTGAAAATGGAAAAGTCCAACTAGATAAAAGCAGATTTAGAAAAG
>NC_043702.1:34798674-34810546 GCF_006229205.1 Suricata suricatta | reverse complement strand
TGTTCTTCAGATGGGGAGAGGATGATGTATACCATTATTGTTAATTTTTATTAATTAGCACATGATGTAAACTGAGCTCATAATAATCTAGAACAAAACTAGATAAAAACTAGAAAATGTACCCCACTTAAACATTTATTGGTTAAAAAAAAACAGGCTTTTGTGTCCTCCTGGTATTTTCATTGGAATGGAGAAACTGACAAACAAAAACATGGAAAGTAAATCAATTATAGATTTTGTTACAAGCTATGAAAAAATTAAAATATGATAAGATAAAAAGGATCCAGAAGGAGAGGTGGGGTCAGTTTGCAATTTTATTTTATTATTATTTTTTTATTTCTTAAAAAAATTCTTAATGGTTATTTTTGAGAGAGAGACAGAGATAGAGACAGAAGGCGAATGGGAGAAGGACAGAGAGAGTGATTCACAGAATCTGAAGCTCATGACATGAGCCAAAGTCAGATGCTTAACTGAGTGAGCCACCCAGACATCCCATTATTTTTTAATTTTTTTTTTACAGTTATTTATTATTGAAAGACAGAGAGAGACAGAGCATGTATGGGGTAGGGGCAGAGAGAGAAAGAGACACAGAATCCGAAGGAAGCTCCAGGATCTGAGCAAGCTGTCAGCACAGAGCCTGATGCGGGGGACTAAACCTGCGAACCGCGGGGTTATGACCTGAGCCAAAGTCGGTCGCTCAACAGACTGAGCCACCCAGGCACCCCACCCATTATATTTTTAAGTGTTTGTTTATTTTGGAAGAGAGAGAGATTGTGTGCATGAATGAAGGAGGAGCAGAGAATCTTTAGCAGGCTCCACACTCAGTGTGGACCTAACACAGGGCTCAATCCCACGACCCAGAGATCATGACCTGAGCCGAAATCAAGGGTCTGACACTTAAGCCCTGAGCCACCCAGGCGCCCCATACTTTGAAACAAGGTAGTCAGACTAGTCTTCACCTAAGAGGTGATGTGTGAGCAGACTGGAGGGGGGGATGAGGCTATCCAGGGGAGAGCTCTCAGCTTTAGCAGAGAAGGGGTAGAAAAGCGAGGGGGAGAGTTGGCCTGAGTATTTCAGGCAGGGAGGAGGTTCATGTGACTAGAGCCCGAAGCAGGGGGAGGGTGAGGGGAGGAGGTCATGGAGGGTCAGATCAGGTAAGACGATGGTGGCTCCAACCAAGCTTGTAGCAGTTCTGAAGCTGAAAGGTTGTAAGACTGTGAATATACTTTGCAGGCAGACCTCCAGGAACTTAGCTGCCAGACTGAATGTCAGGTGGTAAAGAAACAGAAATAAAGAAGAAATCCAAAGTTTTAGGTCCGAGCAAGTGGAAGCTTGCAGCTGCCATCAGCTGGGTGGGGCACCTTTGGGAAGAAGAGAAGGAGGTCATTTGAACTGTGTGAAGTGTGCCATTCATGTGGCAGTGCTAAGTGGGCAATAGAACCTAACACCCTAAAGATCTGGAAAAGGTCTAGGCTGCAGAGAGTGTTGGCGGCATATGGGCACCCTAAGTATCAAGACAATGAGTGAGAGAGAGGGAAGAGTGTAGATCCAGGAAAAGGAGGACCAGAATGGAACCCTGTAGTCCGCTGGACAGAAGAGAGAATCAGCAACACACACTGAAACAAGCCGGACTGAGGCGGGAGGAAAGCCAGAGCTGGGTGCCACCGTACTGAGACATCTCATTGTGAAAATCTCAGAAGGCTACTGAAACTTCACATTCACTTTCTTTCTCATTTCAAAAGAAGACCATATTCTAGCTCTTGACAGAAAGGAGAGGAAGGGAGGTGGGAAGGGAAGAGGCTGCAATAAAAGAGAATGGAAGACAGAGGGAGAAATGAGAGACAAGGCTGCAGCACAGTAGCCCTTTAGGCGCCGAAGCTTTAGATCGGGTAACACGAGTTTTGAGAACATCAGAGTGGATCCCACTTTCAGATTCATCTGAGTTATTTTTTAAAAGTCATTTATAGCATTTTGTTATATCCTGCTTCTCCTTCTCTTTTAGAAGGATGGAGGAAAGGAAGAAGTTGTTGTAGATGCTTCTATCTATTCGATAATAACAGTTCTGAGAGATATAAAAGATTAGCTCCATTCCCCACAGAGGAAACTGTGGGTCTGAAAAATAACTTAAACTGCAAAGTTGGGGAGGATAGGCATGAGGTCAGTTCACTGTGCTTTACAGTCAACTGGAGACAGGACGAGATGATAAAGAATTTTCCCTTTGCCTCTTTCTTAGGCTGAGGGAGGGTCCCTAGGACAGATCAGCCCAAAGCCGTCACTGAGCCTCCCAGAATTCCTTTAATCTCTGCTGTTCTACATTAAAAGAGAATATGCCTGTTAATGGATAGTGAATAAATTATAGTTCCCTCTTTAATTAATCATTACTCTGAACTATTTATTACAGTGTTAATGGAATATTTTTGTAATTATTTCTCCGTATGTGAAGGTAACACTTTAAACCTTTTAAAATGTTACTGAAGAAGCTGCTTCTAGATTCTTCTGGGACAGTTTTACTAGCAAAGCATGGTGTTTTTTTAAAAAAAAAAAACAAAACAGGCTTTTCTTTCAGAACAAAATTCTATCAGAAATGTCATTCTCAGAGAAAATTATGAAAAAGTGTGTTGAGAAGTGAAAAGTTCATCTCATATAAAGTATGTTGGCCAATAAATTGATGTTCAGTTCATCCAGCCTTTCTAGGACATTCTAGGACACACAGGGAGAGGTGGTACGCTCCGAGGGAGCAAATGCAAGCCGTGGAGGCAATGCAGACCTGGCTTTCGATCCTGGCGCTATTTCCTGACAACACCGAATCAGCAGCAAAGTCCCCTGCCCCTTATTGCACACTTCAGTCTTCATTTCTGTCTCTGACTCAATAGGCCAGTCCTGGAGACATGCTTATCCAGAGAAGACACTGTCACACCTATCTCCACAGGGCCTGTGTCACATCCAGCTGCCCACCTCTGTCCTCTGCGTGGGTGAATGCAAAGAAAGACTTCCCCCGTTCGTGCTGAGCAAGCACAGAAACGCAACCACAATGAGCCACAAGTTCTGGGACAGCAGTGGTGAGGCACCCTGGGAACTCTGTGAGCACAGAAGTATTTGTAACCACACTGGCAGAGCAGATGCGGCGGATCAAGAAGGGCTTCCTGGAAGAAGTCATGCTTGCTTGGGCTGATCCTTCAATTTGGCAAGGAAAAGAACTCAGGGTGGTGAGGAGGGAAATGTGCGAGGTACAGGGAGTAACAGCAGAGCAAATGTGCCATTTCACTTACCTTCTTCCCATCAACCATGTTCAACACCTTCCCTCAAACCCTCTGTGGCAAGAGGCTGTTAGTTGCCTATCCCAATATCCATCTCCCCTCCCTTTTCTGTGAAATTAATAGAACAGCTAGAAACATTTCCTAGTCTCCCTTGCATTCAGGTGCAGGGCTTGCAGAAGTCTCCACAAGAGAAAGGGAGTATGCCATTCTTTATTCCTCCTTCCATCTTGGTGTCTGGAAGGTGGGTGTGACGGGGAGAGCTCTAGCAGCCTTCTTGAACCATGAGAAAGGAGGAACACGGAAACACCAGGAAGAGTCAAGCTGGGAGTGTGTGTGTCCCTGACAACTTCATGCAGCCAGCTTGCTCCAGCAATTTCTTTCTTGTAAGAAACAGGTAAACTTTAATCTTGTCTGCGCCATTATTACTTTGCAATTTTTATCTGTTATATGCAGCCTTCCCTAAGTTATCCACCTTTCAGGACCATTCCAGCTCACACATAATTATCATTTTCTTCCCCAAATTCATAGCACGTGTTTGTACCACTCACTAAACAAATGGAGAACATCAAGTCCTATATATTCCCTTGTCAGTTCCTAGCAAATTATCTGGCATAGGGTACATGTTTAATAAATGTTGACTGTCTGATTATGCCATGGTTGCCCTTTAGAAAAAGCGTAGGGACTTTTAAGTCTTGGTCCAAACATTTACAGAAAGGGGAATAATAGTGTAAGGGGAAATACCTCCTCTAAGAAGAACTTTAAAAAGACAAAAACTCAACCCATGAAGTGATTGCTCTGAGGTGCTATAATATGACAACGTACAGAAGTCAAGAAACCTTTACTCTTTCTTGGGAACAGAAGTTGCTCTCACAGAGCTCGCCGTCTAGAAGCAGAAGCCAGTCCGTGTGCGGGCAGAGCCTCACTCTGGAGTGTGTCACCCATGATGAAGTTTGACCTCTAAACACAACCTCATGCACACAGAAGCTGCTTGTGCCACTAGTCAGATCCTCTCACACGCTTCCTTCCAAGCCTTTACGTATCCCAACGGCAGAACTCATCCCCATATGCATAAGTGATGTGTTTTGCTGTGTATTGAGCCTCTAATTTTTCTTTAAAAACCTTCAGAACTCTGTGCTTTGGGGCTGTCTGCTTTTCTGCAAATATCCAGCATCTGTCCTTCAAGCCTATCTATATGGTCTGTGAGCTGTTAAGTATCATGGAATAAAAAGGCAAGTGAAACTAAGGAAGAAAGGAAAGAAAAATTACATCTGTATGTTAACCAAATGCAAAACACACACACACACACACACACACACACACACACACACACACACACAGGAAAGACAATTTACAATATCAAAAGAAAACAAAATCACTTTTTAATTGACTTTCTCTTTGCCAGTTCTGAAGCTAAGCACTTGCTCCTTCCTTATTAACTTTAGTCTTTTGAGCAATATTTTCCATTGTAAGCACTTTCTAAAAAATCATTTTCACACATTTCTCAGATACATCAATCCTTCCGGCATTCCTCTCTGTGCACATTATGGTACCCCAGCTCTAAATATAAAAGACTTTTATTATGTCCATTAACCATGGACATATGTGCTCCAAAAGTTTCCTGACACGCAGTCATTTGTGGGTTTTTAATTATAAACAGAAAATATTCACTAGAAAAATAAAGAAGCAAGCCCATAAATATATCTTTATACATTGGAGTTTTGTCTGTATACGATGAAACGTTTGGATACATGGCGTTCCCCATGGCCAGCTTCAGAACGCAAGCCCACGTGCATTTATGAACACAGAGATGTACATTCACACGTACAACTAAATCCAGGCACCGTACAGGACTCCATTGTGGGTACTGCTGCCTTATTTCTAAAATAAGGGAGCGATGTTTCTTACACTCACCAGGTCTCACTCCACACGAAAGTTTAAATGGGAAAGAAGGCAATGCCCAGTAACATACTTGACAAACGAAGTCATATTTATTGAATGCGTTTTATTTTAACAACCAAAAAATTCTAACAGCCTAACAATGCACATAAGTTAAAAATTAATTATCACTTAGTGATAACAAAGATAGTTGATTTACATGGAAAAAAGAACATTTACAATATGTTAATCCTTATTCACATTGTTGATACCGCAATAAAACACAATTTGTTTTTTCATTTCACAAAAAAAAAAAAAAGGCGGGAAATTGTGCTTTGTCAAGAGGCACTACAAGAGAAAGTTTCTTCTTCCAAATAGATATTATATGACAGATATTGAATAAATAGACATATATGCATTGTAATTCGCAAAGATCTGGCAAGACCACAGGCTAAAATGCCCACAGATTCACTTAGAATCACTGCAAACTTGGCAGTGAAATTAAAAAATAAAAGGCAAGACTTAGCATTGAAAAATACCTAATAAATTTTTGGTTGAAGTGTAAAAGATACCAAATGCGGATGCCATCGATAGATGAACCACCTTGTAAGAGCTTGGCAACATCAGTTTCCATTACGTGTACAGAGTGACCTTCAGCAACAGTGTAAGAAGACAATTTGGAAAGAGTAACTCGGAGATCAGGAAGCAGCGAGCGTGGACTTTCAGATTAAAGCTGCAGCATACTACGGCAGCAGAAGGATGGGCCCGGGGCGTAACTGCAACAACCATCCTTTTGCAAAAGTATGTGACGCTCGTGTCAAGATAATTTTTTCAACATCATTATTTGAAAAAAGTACAGGAAAATGTCCCTTTAAAAACTCCAGAGGTTACTGAGCAGCTAGAATTAGCTTGTATTGCAACATGTCTTCTCCCTGTATATTGTAAGTTCTGAGTTAATATCTACACATAGAGGTTTTTTTTTTAACTCCTACCTTTTATACCTTTCAAATATATAAATAGTATTAACAGTTATATTACAATGTTTGTGTAGTAAACAGAAAATAACTTTCAAAGTGATATTGCATGAGGTCTTTGACAAGGTTGCATGAGAGCAGAACTCCAAAAAAATCCAACCGTGTGGGACTGTCTGGCGGCCACGTTGAAGCATGGGTTAGGGTTGCGAGGCCAGTCCTGAAGGGGAGGTCACCTCTTGCAATTACTCTAAGTACAAGTGGGAAGTAATGCTACTGGTGCTTCTGAGAGGAAGCTACAGGAGGTTTGGAGAGCTATAGTAGGTTGCAGCTTTAATGCTCATTCCACTAAACAGCCAGTCGGCATTAGTTCTGCTTTACGTAAGGTAATTGCTATGTCGGTAACTGAGAAAATGTTTCCGTTTACGATGAGTAGGTGATTCCACTGAAATCGCTTCGCTTACTCTATTGCCTGGAGCTGCACAATGATTCAGAGAAAGGTTCTTATTAGGGCTGCCATACCAGGGAAGGGATGAGGCATGTGAAAGCAGGGATTCTAGAAGTTTGGTCAGGTGGATGGAATGTGGACGAAGAAGAGGAAGCCCAAGTGAAACAGAAATAGGAAACACCTTTTGGGAGACGAATGGATGGAGGTTTATTTGAGAGGGAACCCCATTAACCGGGTGGCAACTTCTTTTCTAACTTAACATTACATTGAACTATTTTCTATTAAAAAAGAAAAGGAAAAAAGAAAAAGAGAAAACAGCAACAACAAACAATTTTTAAATGAGCAGGCTTATTCATTTTAAGATCTGAAGCCACAAACAGGTAAATAAGTTTCACAATAAAATGTGGCTCATATTATGAATTCCATACGTCCAAGGGCAAACGTCATTTTATCAAGACAAGTTTTCTCTGTACTGAATTTCAGTTTTATTCATTTGGAATTCCACAGAAATGCATCTGTTCACTACAGGAATAACAAGTAGAATAACGGAACATGTCGAGTCATTTTAAGTGTGCATTGTGTCTTTAGAGCAATTTGACTTGTATCATTTTAAGGTGCCCTGATTTTTTTTCCCACTTTCCTTTCTTCATTCTTTTTGGCAGTGTTGATTTGTTTAAATACATACCTCAAAAATTACCCATCAAGCTGCCAGATAGGAAGCCATAGAATTAAAAAAAAAAAAAATCAGGGACAAACACAGAAAATAAATAGGAATTCAAAAATAGTCACCCCACCCTGAGAGCAGGCCGCAGTTTATCAAAAAGCCAAAGCGACTCACTGTGAAGTGGTTTTTTTTTTAATACATAAACAAGTCTCTGCTTTAAGAACTCATTTCACAGTCTATTCTTTCAGATTGTAAAGTTCTCTGTCCCATGCAATTTAATATATATATGTAAATATATAGATATATACATATACATATACACACACACTTGTGGCTTCCTTCATTTGTTTCGTAGATCTTTTCATCCTGGAACTTGCCTGATGTCTCTTCTGTAAGTGCAAGGATAATGAAGGCAGAGTCTCCTGTGATTATAATTACTATGATCCAGTCAATTGTAAAAGTGTAACACTTTAGTGTCTTTGCCAAGGCGATGTCTGATTCGGGAATACTGAACTTACTCAGTTTATAGGTGTATCCTGTGCAACAAAAAATGTCCAAAAAAGGTAAGAAAAATAAAACAGACCAAAAAAGGACAAAAATAAAATAAAACAAAGCAAAAAAATTTTTTTTAAGAAATTAAAACAGAAAATCCTTGGACTGATGTATTGCTTTGCCTGGTAAGAGTTCACATTATCTCTGGTCAATTTCAGCAGGCGTGGCCTTGCTTTTCTCGGCATTTTCCTCCTCGGCCTCTACTTTGTACATCTCCTCAGAGCCTTCCTCGCTGTCGTTCTCCTCGGACTCCGTCAGCAGCTCCTCGTCCTTATACTCCGCCACGTCCACCGCGGAGCCCAGGTGCTCCTTGAGCTTCCCGTGATGCTTCACGTGATACCGCTGGTTCTGGAAGAACTTGATGATGGTGTGTTTGGGGAGATCCAGCTGAGCAGAAAGCGTGTGGATGGCTTCCTGATCAGGGTACAAGCCTACATCATGGATAAAGCTTTGGAGGATCCCCAGGGCTTCCAGGGAGATCTTGGTGCGAGACCGGGGCTTTTTGGCACAGCTGTCTTCAGTCGGAGGAGGTGGGGGTGGAGCTTCTTCTCTGGGAGGGGAGCTCTCCTTGGCTGGCTGCGACTGCTGTCTATGAAGGACCTGATAATTGAAATTAAGAAATATATATATATGTTAACATTTGATGCAGGATCTCACCTTTCAAAAGCCATCATTCCTCTAAATATGTGTTGTCTATCTATCTTTGCAGTTGTGCTGTAGTCATTTGTCAATTCAGGTCTTTCGGGAACTTAAAAGAATTTCTGGAGATTCAGAATCTCATTTTCAAAACAAAATGTTAAAAATAAGTTTGCTATATTCTGAGGCACAGGGAAGTTAAAGTCATTTAGTGCCCAAGGTCATTTGCATTCAAACAATCTGCTTCCAGAGCCTTCCCTGCTATTAGCCAGCATGATATGTCTCCTCTCTAAAGCCTAATGGCAAAGAAACTGGACTCAGTGAGAAAGTACAGGCTCTACAATCAGACCTCATGGGTTCAAGTCCAGAGTCTTTCACTTAGCTGGATGTCCCTGTATGAGAGAATAACTTCTTTATGCCTCAATTTCATTATCTATAAAAGAAGGGTAAGTCACTGACTTCCTAGGGATGTTGTAAGAATTAAATAACAGAATGGATGTAAAGAATAGTGCTTACCTTAAATCAGAGGTTGACAAACTTTTTCAGTAAAGGGCCAGATTGTAAATACTGGAGGCTTTATAGGGCCTTAGAGTTTTTGTTGCAATGACTCAACTCTTATCTTTGCAGTTTGAGAGTAGCCATGACTAATATACAAGCAAATGAGCATGGTCGTGGTTCCAATAAAACTTTATTTACAAAAGTAGGTGGCATATCAAATTTGGCTATGGGCGATAGTCTGTCCTCCTCAAGCTTAGGGCAGACATTCAATAAATGAGAGTAATTATTACCATCAACCTCATAATTACTGTTAAGAGTATAACAGAGGAATAGTTGACATTTCAGCAGAAAAATCAACACTTTGCAAAATTAGGAAGAACTTGTTTATTTTCTTTTAGCCTTGACATCAATCCTTAATAATGTTTTTAAAAAATATAAAAACTTCCAAATTAAAGATAAATAATGTTTTTCTTAAATTAAGAATTTTAAATGACTATTTTATACTCTTAGATAAGCCTTCTCAATATTACTTTATAAACTATTAAAATTCTGTTTGCACACACTCCCTAATTTGTTTTTTGAATCCTTAATGTTAAGGTTTTCTAGTTGTAATTAATTTAAATTTATATTTTATCTCTATATATTTTCCACTCGTTTAAAAACAAAGGGATGCCTGAGGGGCTCAGTTGGTTAAGCAACTGACTTCAGCTCAGGTCATGAGCTTGCAATTTGTGAGTTCAAGGCCCGTGTTGGGGTCTGTGCTGACAGCTCGGAGCCTGGAGCCTGTTTTGGATTCTGTGTCTCCCTCTCTCTTGCCTCTCCCCCACTCAGACTCTGTCTCTTTCTTTCTCAAAAATAAACATACACACACACAAATAAAAAACAAAAAACAAAAAAACTCTAATGTTTAAATAGATTTCTAGACCCAAGATAGAGCTGCTCTTGCCTGTGATGCCATAATGGTCAACTGAACTTCCGAGTTCCTGTAAATGTTCCACTTGACCAGAAGCACAGCACATGGTACAGTGGGACAATCCCCAAATCCAGTACTCTATACTTATTTTCTTGTTCTTCGATCTTTCTAAATAAAGTCAGATATGCAACCCCAGTCAATCGTGCTCTGTTTGTATTGCCACTGCTAATGACTCAGAAAACTTGATCTTACCCAAATGCCTCAGGAAGAGTGTTCTACTGTATGTGAGGCACTATACTCCCCCAACCCATGGATTGCTTTCCTTGAATAACAGACACCAAACTCATTGTTAAATCATTTTAATTTTGTCATTTGACACTAGTTAGGCAAGCTTATTCTTGATCTTCAACATCATCTCTCTACATGACATAATTTCCCATTTTAATATTAAGTTAGTGAACGTCTTCAATCTGACCAAAGAAAGGTATGCAGCGGAGACTGTCCTAATGATGTGCTCCTGTTGCCATCACAGGCCCATGTGCCATGGGCTTCTTGGACAGGGGAGAGGATCACTGGATCCTAGGGAGGAGCCTCAGCCATTGCTCAGACATTGTAACACCAGCCCCAAAATTCGATAATTAAAAGGCTACTGTGATAGTCCTCACTAAAAAGTCCTCACCAAAGACAAAGACCACATTTCCTATACTTGGATCAGTGCTTAACTTTCTGGGTCCTCCCAAACTTTACGAATAGTGAGTTCACATTTTTAAAAATACACGTTTCTCTTTTATTCTCCCTCATATTTTATGCAGTCTCTTTCATGTTAAAGCAACAAATTAAACACTTTCCAGAATTCAGGGGGAAAGCAATCCAATGAGTACAGAAGAAACATGTCTGGTGGCATTAAAGAATTAATGGTACCACCATCCCCACCACCACTACTACCACCACCACACACTACCCATAGGCCCATTTTCTTCTTCTTGGGCTAGGAAATATCAGCATCAAAGCAAGAATCTAAGAAAAAAAATCCCTGACATCTATTTCAGTCTCAGAGACCACCTGATGAAAAAAAATTTCCTACCAATATGAAAATGTCAGCCTTTTATCTGGAATTTAATAACAAGCAGAAGAGGATGAAACTTTTCAAATAATAATTAGTAATCACGTAACAATCAAAATAATAATAAAAAGATAATCAAATGCAAATAAGAATATCCATCATAATAAGCTGACAGCTGGTGGCAGAAAGAAATCTAAAATACGGGACCATAAAACAGTGGCACTAAAGGTCCATATAATGTTGACCAATTAAAATGAATGTTCTTGGCATTTTCTTTACTACTTTCAACTAAGAGTAAACTCATGTGGTCTGCTGTGGTAAGCTGGCATCAGCGAAAAAATGAGAGCTCTGTTACTTCAACATCCTAATTATAGCCGGAAGGAAACATAGAGCTGCACTGTGGGCCTGTTCATGGCACTTTGATGGCAGAAGATATTTGCTCTGAGGTCATAATCTGGGCCGCCTGACCATTGTCATAAATGAACCACTATGTCAACAGGTGAGAATTTTGGTTTTTTGGGTGAGAAAGAGAAAGATAGACACTGAAATTATATATGAACTATGTACTCAAAGAACATACATACTCAAGCACGAGTACCCCCTATTAGAGCAATTGTGTTAATTGGAAAACAAAAGAGAATTAAAATGCCCCATTTTCTAAATTATGCTTGCCTTCTGTAGTAAAAGCCAGCATAATGGTTCCATTTAGTTAAATAATTAGATTGGTTCTTTAGGGGTTTTCCATTTTGTACTGGTTAGATTTAAAGAGATTTTCCAAAACTATACTTTGAAGTTACTATAATCTTTCTGCATGATAGGGTTTGTTCTTCTCCTGGGTCCAACCCACAAGCCTACTTCACCTCCCCTTTCACAGACTCGAGCAGTCCTAACACATGCGTGCAGGGAAGCCGCACATGAAATAGTGGAACAAGAATAGCTACCCCTTACTGAATGCGTACTCAGTGCTAGGCGGGCTAAGAACTTCACACAGATCA
>NC_043702.1:34797443-34798574 GCF_006229205.1 Suricata suricatta | reverse complement strand
ATATAAAATAATTTTTTAAAAAAAAGAAATGATAAACAAAAAGAAATGTTTTACTTCCGGTCAGACAATATGTTATAGTGAGTTGTGTAGCATGACAATATTTACATGAAGATTAAGTGACATTTCTAGCATCTTCAAGCACATAAGGAGAAGGCAGCCAGAACAGAGAATGAAAAATGAGCAGCTTTCAAGTGCAACTGTCTCACAAGTTACTGAGAGGGCTGCATGAAGTCTTCCTTTTCTTTGGCTGTAATTCCCTTTCAACCACAGTATGCATAAGACCTGAGTCAAAGATTCTCCAGGTTGTGTCCTAACTATCTTCATTCCCCCCAAATGTTCTAAATACTCCAAGAAGAAAGTTTTTTTATTGTCTCTAGATAATTTTTAGAAAGAAAAAAACCAAAAAACCCCCCCAAACCAAAACATAACAGAAAGAAAGAAAAAAACACCCTTGCATTTCTTCAAAAACCAACTGCAGTGGCTTATTATGACAATAAAGGATTTTTTTTAACATTTTAAAATTCATTTTTGAAAGGGGCAGGGTGGAGAGAGAGAGAGAGAGAGAGATAGAATCTGAAGCAGGCTTTAGGCTCTGAGCTGTCAGCACAGAGTCCAACACAGGATCTCACGGAACGGGAGATCATGACCTGAGCCAAAGTCGGACACTCAATGGACTAAGCCACCCAGGTCAAGGAATTCTTAATGTCATGCAGTGCTTCCTTCCAGTGGTGTTAAATACTCTAAACAAAAGTACAATAGAGTCTAATGCTTATAAGACAGTCTTTCTGAGACAAAGAGATCAATGCAAGCCTCTCTTAAAATCCTCCCATCTAAACAGCAGGGGTAGAACATTTCATTTTCTTACATTTTTTCCCCATTTTATTTATTTTAGAGAGAGAGAGCATGAGTGGGGGAGGACCAGAGAGAAGGAGAACAGAATCCAAAGCAGGCTCCAGGCTCTGAGCTGTCAGCACAGAGACTGACATGGGGCTTGAACTCATGAACTGTAAGATCATGACCTGAGGTGAAGTCAGATGCTTAACTGACTGAGCCACCCAGGTGCCGAGAGAGAGAGAGAGAGAGAGAGAGAGAGAGAGAGAGAGAGAGAGAGAGGGAGAGAGAATCTTAAGC
>NC_043702.1:34620545-34797343 GCF_006229205.1 Suricata suricatta | reverse complement strand
TGAACTGTAAGATCATGACCTGAGGTGAAGTCAGATGCTTAACTGACTGAGCCACCCAGGTGCCGAGAGAGAGAGAGAGAGAGAGAGAGAGAGAGAGAGAGAGAGAGAGAGAGGGAGAGAGAATCTTAAGCAGACTCCATGCTCAGGGTAGAGCCTGGGATGGGGCTCTATCCCATGATCCTGGGATTATGACCTGAGCTGAAATCAAGAGCCAGATACTCAATCAACTGAGTGACCCAAGCACGCCACTTATTTTCTTATATCTCAAGTAAGTATCGTCAGCTCTTCTGGCCTCTTTTTCATAGGATAGGTTTCCACTTAACTGAATTTTGGTTTTTCTGTTTGAATTTCTCAGTGATGCTCAAAATTCCTTGTTGGATAACTAAATGAATCAAGTCTGGTTCCTGTCTCAACCAAGTACCCTTAGTGACTTGAGTGTGAGGCCAGGCTGCTGATTCCTGCTTACTGGACCTATAAGTTGTCCTGACCCTCAGCTCATCTGATAATTCAGGCATCTATTTCTGGCTGATGACTGTTTTTCTAAAACCCAAATTTACAATTACTTTAACCAAGATGGAGAATGCCCTGCCAATTGAATAAAGATCTATGTTCTTTTCTAACGAGTTCTTCACACAACCAGATTATTGTTTTCTGAGATTTTTCAACTAAGGTTAATGGAGTACTTCCCAGGATTTATGTAAAAAAACTGCCCACGTCCACAAACTTTCCAGCCTCATCCTTTTCCCTCTTCTTCTAAATGGGTCCAGTGGTTGATCTTTTCTTCTTTTCTATTTGTAATACCCACCATTTCTCTTCATGTGATTTTTCTAAGTAACAGAATATATCTTTCTGTGGAGATAGCCATCCACCCTTTTACTCTTGTTCTTTGCAAACTAGACCCTTCACATTCATTCTAGCCTATTTTGGTTTAGATTTTTCTCCATCACAACTGAACTTAAATTCATCTAGTCAATAATTCGTCTCTGATAATTTCAGCAAAGGGTTTTATTTCATAGTTTCTCTTGTGGATTTTTCAATATCACAGTTAGTGTTCATAGCACTGAAATGTCTAAGTAGCTGCAGTAATCACAGTCGTGGTGGGGGCAGCAGCAGCAGCATTCGTATAAAGTTTGTGAGCCAAACACTGGCCTAAATGCTATAAATATGTTAATTTTATTTATTTTCACAATAATCCTGCAGACAGGTATTTCACCGCACTTCATGATGAGAAAACTGGAGTTCAGAGAGTATAGGTAATTCGTGTGAGGCCACATAGCTTATGAGTAGCAGAACTGGTATTCTAAAACAGCTTTGTCTGATTTTATTTTATTATTTTTTTAATGTTTATTTATTTTTGAGAGAGAGAGAAACAATGTGAGCAGGGGAGGGGTAGAGATTGAGAGGGAGACACAGAATTTGAAGCAGGATCCAGGCTCTGAGCTGTCAGCACAGAGTCTGACGCAGGGCTAGAACTCATGAACCACGAGACCATGACGTGAGCCGAAGTCGGATGCTTACCCAACAGAGCCACCCAGGCACCCCCAGATCTGTCTGGTTTTAAATCCCATCAAACATTATGTTCTTCTGTCTTCTATGAGCAAGATTACATAAGAAAAGTGAACAAAGTCTCTAGATTTTGAGATGACAGACCATAAGTAAAGTATCAGGTAGTAAGAAATACTATAGGCAAAAAATTAAGTAATGCATAAAGAGGAAAACCAGGGGGAGAAGAAGTCATTTTAGATATGGTGACTCAAGGAAGGCTGCTTAAAGAGGTAGTACTTGAACAGAGGTCTGAAGGAAGTGAGGAACAAGCCATGCAGAAGAGCATTCCAGGCAAAGGAAACAGGAAGCAAAAAGCCAATAGGGAGGAGCATCCTTGGTGTATTTGAAGAACGTCAAGGAAGGCAGCATGTTAGAGCTGTGCCACCTGGTACAGCAGCCATGTGCCACATGCACCCATTCACATTTCGTTAGGTTAATTAAAACTACAAACAGAGCAAAACAAGACTTAGTTCTTCAGTCACATTAGCCACATTTCACGGGCTTGATTATAGCATTGTGCAATAGCATATTGGACATTCCCATCATCACAGAAAATAGTATTGTATAGCCCTATGCTAGAGAGAAATGACAACTGTCAGGATGCCAGGGCCAAAGCCCTGACATTCTACTGTCAAGGTGACAGAAAGCCCTCACAAGGAATTGCAATCATAATCTGATATAGCCAGAAATATAGTAGAGCTTGAAACTATTACTAGAAAAGAGAGAGATGTTCATACAGTAAGAAAACTGAAGGAAGAAAATTCAGCTTGTAATATATTTCTGGACTTTCCACAGACTATCACAAATAGCAACACTATCATTAAAACAAACAGAAGGATGCACTGGTACTTCTATCTTCAAGGGAATAGTTACTTTACATTTGACTGATGGCTGCCTTCTTCATCAGAAGTGCTTATCATGTCTAAAAGGAATATGCTGAAGACAATTCATGCTGGGTTTCAAAAAAAAAGTTGATTTATCAAGTATTTATGGAATGTCTATCATATCTGGATGTATTAGTTTATAAAACTTTCTAATACGTATTTCTGTCTCCAACAATTACATGTTGATGAATAAGTTGTGGACAGGATATGAAGAAATAGAAAGTTAAAAGTCTAACAAACTTTTTCTTATTTTTTTGCTGAAACCTCTTTGGGCTGAAATATGACATACATGTACATATATGGACATAAAGATAGTGATGAATAAATAAAAGTTGTAAATATATTCAAAGGAGACATCGATTTTAAAATAAAACCCCAAATTTCCTTCCCTGGTGACAAAGCACAACCATAATATGGGCACATATTGTTTGCCTTCAAAACTAAAAAGTTTGAAAACACAAGGACAAAATGGTACCATGACAAAAGTCTACCAAGAAAGATAAAGCAGCTCTTCTTAAACCTCTCAGTGTTCAAATAGGTTTTGAAGGCCTCAATGAAAACCAGCTGGGAGCCATGTGTAAAATATAATGGTTTTTGCCTGCAGGGAAGGAAGTGAGATCTTGAATGATTAAGTTCAGGAAAGTATATAATTCACTGTATCATTATGGGGTGAACTGGATTACTTATAATAAACCAAGACTTTGTGGTCTTTTTTATATAGAGAAAATGAGAAATTATTAGAAAGGTGACTGTAGAGGGTGGCTGATCCAGGGTGGTAACAGGTTAAAACAGAAGCTTCCCAGATGGATGCATCCACATCTCTATGACAAGTCCTACCCAGAGGACTGAGCCTTCCCCAGAACTCCAGGTCCTAAGGGGTGATGCTCAACAACAGGAGCTGAGAACACTAACAAGAAGACTTTTGTCTCCATTTATTTTGAGCTAATATCAGAATTATTTTTACTTGTCTAATTTGCTTCATCTATGACAACAGAATGTAAAATACTTGATCCAAAAAAGGAAAACATTCTTCCACTAGAAGTCCTGAGAAAATATATTTCACAGGTAATGAGAACAATTGGTTGGAACAACTGAAAAGTCCCTGTGCCAAACTCAATTAGAATTTGTTAAGTAAATAAATGAATGGTGCTTTTTAAAAAACATAGATTATATATAAAATATCATGTAATGGAGATATTTGTCTTAAGTTTCAACAATCTAGCTCTACCCCCTAGTATTCCCTTTTCCCTGATATCAGCATTTAAGATAATTAATTTTCTCAAAAATTCAGAGATAAGAACTTAACACTAATGATTGCTAACTAATATAAATATTACTGTAACCATTATATAGTTCACTTATTGGACTGTGAGCTACATATCAGCACACCATATGTCTGGCCCACAGTAAGTGGTCAGTATGTCTTTGTTTGCTCTACTGGATTAATTCCATATTCTTTCTTATTTTCAGGCCAGTTATTATTCTTGCTTTGCATAACTTGTTATTATTTTTCTTGTTATTTTTTCATTTTAGCAAAACTATGTTAAAAAGTAAATAAACTGTTACTTGTTATAGAAACATATCTAGTGGGTATCTGAGAGAAGATATGTATATTTTTTACCATTCTTTATTTTTAAAAAAAATTCTAGGCATTGTATAACCCAAATGATGGCATGGTGTATAAATTGTGAGCAGGAGTTTGGGGGTCACAAAGTTCTGAGTCCAGTTCTTACCCTGAAAAGCACATCTGCTTACTAGCTTTGCAGTTCTGAGCAAGTTACTTACTTTCTCTGAGCCATAGTGCTTGTCAATCTGTAAAATCTTCCTTCTAGGGTTGTGAGGACTCAGTGAGATAATGCATGTTAAGTACTTAGGAGAGTGCTTGTCATAAGCAGGATTTCTGTAAGTAATAACTACCATTAAACACTGAGAGGACGATGTAAGAACTAGTAGTATAATACTTCATGTATTTTTCTATCAGTTATGTTTATTATAAAAATCAGCAACAAATTCAGAGATCTGTTTGTACTTTTTGCTCCAAAGATTTACAGATCTACAAATGGGCATGTCTACCAGCAAGTTTTCTTACTTCTTTCACTCATATTTTACATATATCTTCATCCTTTAGCATGACACCTAATACACAGAAGTTGCCTTTTAAGCATTTGTCACATGGAATTATCTCTCGTAGTCATAGACCCGTTCAAGGTGACACCTTCTATATGCACAGTCTGGGATCCTTTTAGGAAGACATACTTTAACAGTGGTTCTAAAATATCATCCATGGACCCCTGGGGAAATCCTGATTTCCCATCAAGAGGTCTAGAACATCAAAATGAAGACATTATATGCTTGTTTTGGTCAGGCTGAAATTTGTACTGATGGTGCAAAAGCAAGGGTGGAAAAACTGCTAGCCTGTTAAAATGAATCAAGTCAATGGCACCAAACTGTGTTGGTAGTTGTGGTCTTCACTGCCATATGCACACAGTAAAAATGTCACTTTCATTTAAGAATGTCCTTGATGATGGAATAATATCTTATTATTTTTATTAATTCTCAACCCTTGAGTACACCCCTTTTTAAGAGTCTGTATGTGGAAATGGGAAGTACACAGAGAAATTCAATAGACGACTGCAGTTAGATGGCTGTGATGAGAAAGAGTGCTTGTGTGATTATGTGATTTGTGAGCTAATCTAGACATCTTTGCCATGGAATATCATTTTTGCTTGAAAGAACAACTAACAGACACACTATGGGTATTCAGACTCAGGTATTTGGCATACATTTTCTTAAAAACAAAGAGATCCTGCCACTTCAAAGAAAATAATCTGGTATTACTTTTGCCAATGATAAAATTTGACCTTTCAAGTGAAAATTAGAATTTTGGAAAACATGTAGCTGCTACTAAAGATGATCCTGATGATATTGGTGGTAATTTAACAAAATTTAAAAAATATGTCATACTAATGTGTCAGCATTTGGAAGGTCTGCATCATTTGGTAGATCATTATTTTCCAAATGATCAATGTATGACACTGCAAAATCACAAATAGGTAAAAGATCCATTCAAAGTGCAAGGCAGACCAATAAATTATAAAATATGAAAGTTTATCAATATGACTTTATATTCCACTTTGCAACTAAGTCTTTTAAAATGGTTATTTATTTTGAAGAGAGAGAGAGAGCATGCTCGCATGTGAGAGCTAGAGAGGAAGAGAGAGAATCCTGAGCAAGCTCTGTGCTGACAGAGGTGACTCTGGGCCTCGACGCAAGACTCAACCTCACAAACTGAGATCCCGGCCTGAGCCGAAATCAAGAGTCCAATGCTTAAGTGATTCAGCCACCCAAGCACCACTGCTTTTTAAGAAACTTTTAAGAAACTACCATTTGCAAAGTTTCCCTGTAGTACCAAAGAAAAATAACACAATTACCTGGAGAGGCTATTAAAATATTCCTCCCTTTTCTAATCACTTGTCTATGTGAGGCTTGACTTTCTTTCACTCCAACCAAAGACACATATTGTATCAGGTAAATGCAGAAGCAATTATGAGAATTCAGTTGTTTTCCATTAGGCCAGACATTTTTAAAATATTTGCAAAATATATATACAAACAGTGGTACTCTTCTCATTTTTGTTTTGCAAATATAGTTATTTTTCATAAAATGTCTTATTTATATGTACATATATTATTTACAATAGTTTTAAATTAATTAACATTGAAAATTTATTGAGTTAATTTTGAATGTCGCAAATATTAATAGAGACATATTACTACTGGAGTCCTCAATAGTGAGATAGCCCTGTCTTTCTCCTATGAAAATAAAGCATTTAATATAAAATACAAAAATGTACTCTATAGTTAAAAACATCCTTATTTAAGCCAAGACACCAAGGAAGGTCTTAGATAATGAGTGTAAGATAAATTACACGTGCATTATGATTTGTCTCCTGATTTTATCAAAGACATTTTCACAGGCAAAAACATTCTTTTAGATACAGAACTCAGCACTATTTCTAACTTCAAATGATGTTACTCGAGTTCAACTCTTACAGTTGTAATTTCAGATCCTAACACTATTATAAGACTTATTAAAAACCATGGTTTAGTTTAGTTGCTTTTTTTGGATTATACAGTATCCTAAGGTCAAAACTCAGGAAATCTGTTATTAAAAAAAAAAAAAAGTATCCATGAAGTGATGACAAATTGCAGACTACAGGTGTTAGATTACATTTTGACTCCAGGCAGGTTTAATATAAGTTGGTTTCCTTTTACAATTGCTCTTAGCACATACAGCTATAGGAAAGGGATTTAAAAGAAAAAAAGAGAGAGAATAAGAAAAAAAATAAAAATAAAAAAAGAGTGGTGCTCAATAAAAGAAGAGCACGTCAAGAGAAATCAATACAAACAAGCAAAATGGTAGGAAGTCTGACATGGAAATATGTGTTCAATTTCATCTAGCCTTAGTCTGAGTTTCCTTTAATATTGTAACCAAGATGGTATTGGAACATCGTGTATGTTTTTAATGCAGTTTAATAATTGTTTCTCAAAATAAACACTTTGGTCAAAGATAAAAGCATAAAAACACTGTGACACAATAATCTGTTAAAATAAACTTAGGGGATGGAGGAAGCATAGTTCTTAAAACAGCCTTTGGCTTATATCATTTCCTCTTTGCTAACAAACTGAGAACAACTATACCAACAATTCTGGTATGGTTTGTGGGGAGTGGTGGGGAAGAGTGTCGCAGTCATTGATCTGACTATTGGGAGTGCCAGAATATGCAAACACTGGAGGTGGCTGGATGAGCGGCTTCTTCAAAATAAGGAGACAAGCTGACAGAGAGTAAATTGAGCAGGCTTCAGATGACGATCTCATTCAAATAGAGACCACACCAATACAAAACAATCATCTCTCCTGTCAGAATCTAAGAAATGTAAAATATGGCCATATATTGAACCTAATGGCAATGATATCTTTCCCTTCATCAATATCACCTGTTAAATAAGTTTATTTGATCATTTGGCACCTAACATTACCCAAACCACTTCATAAATGTACAGACATAATCCATAAGAGGTTCTAGGAGGGACAAATTCTTTAGGATGGTCCAGCCCACAATTATGTGTCCTGTGTGGGAGAAACCAGGTCCCAGCTTACTCACCCCAATCTCATTTGCCTGATACCCATGAGCATTCATTTCCTCCCTGTTGCCATACACCTCCACTACCTTTCACAATGTCTTCTCGAAACACAAAACTTAGCCTAAAAATTCACAGAGAAGGTCTATCTTTTGAAGACCAGATTCAAGGTACAGGTATTCAAGTATTTTTAGAGACCTTATATTTGAGTTACAATGAGATAAGAGTAACATGGACCTGACCAGAGCTGGCAGTTACCTCTCGGATTCTGATTTTTAAATGAATGTGTGATTTGTCTCATTGGTATAATCAAGAAGAGAGTGGCTTTTGCACCAACACAAATAAAAAACGAGCTCTTAAGTCAAGTTAAAGACACTAGGTAACTAATGAAATGGGTAAAGGTTAGGTGACTTGAGTACCAAGAATTCATTATGGTATTAGAAGAAGAAACCTGGAAATTCATAATACCTCATCAATGGCAAAAGGCTAAGAGAAAAAGACGTGCAAAGGGTTCAAAATAAGAACAATCCATTAGAAGTCTTAAACAGTCGATACAGTTAACTAAGTAAGGAAGTCTCAGGTTAAGTACAATGCAGCCCAAATGAAAACAACTTCATCAAATGCCTGTAATACATGACCCAGTGAAATCTGAAATTTGACTTTTTTAAAAGAAATTCAAGGGGTGCCTAGATGGCTGAGTTGGTTGAGCGTCCAACTTTGGCTCAGGTCATGATCTTACCATCTGTGGGTTTGTCAGGCTCTGTGCTGATGGCTCAGAGCCTGAAGCCTGCGTCATATTCTGTGTCTCCCTCTCTCTCTTCCCCTCCCCCACTCACTCTCTGCCTCTCTTTCTCAAAATAAAAAATAAAGACATAAAAAATTTTTAAAAATAAAAGAAATTCAAGTAAGTTTAAAAGGATACAGAGACCACTTTGGATAAATAAATATTATGCAATAAGTTTAACCACAGCAGTTTTGATTCCTTTTAAGTAAAAACATGTTAAGTTAAATGGAGGTAGAGAACATATATATTTTGTAAGAACAGAAGCCATGTAGCCAGCCAAGGACTATGTCCGTGAAGACTTATATAATGATTCCTAAGGTAAAGCATTAGAGGGAATTCAAACCACATCAAAAGCACTGAAACAAAGCCTTACTCTTCCTGACTTACATACAGATTATATAATGCAGCATGTCAAATTTCTATAATTATTTAAATCCTATAATTATGGTATTATCAAAGCACTTACTATCTTTTGGACTTATTTATTAAAAACAACAAATTAATCTCACAATGTCAATGGCTACTGTTGCAATTACTTTTCAGAGGATGAAATAAATATATGAAATTGACCTCTGAGAGTAGCATGTAACAAACATGCTTACTGCTATTTAACTGGTAAATGGGGAAACGTGAAAAAATATGTTTTGTTTAAGTGAAAGCTTTAACACAAATTCATGTTAGTGTGAATAATGTCTAATTAAAATTTTATAATTAAAATATAAAAATGGCAGAAGGTACTATTTAATGTTTCAAATGTAGAGTTAAAAGTGAAGACAAGGAAGGAAAAATTAGAATACATTATGAAGAAGTTCCTCTCCTAAATGTTAATTTTGAGTGGGTTATGAAGGGATTTTTACCTTGTGTATACCATTTTTAAAAAGCATATACCCAATTTTGTCAAAATTTGCTGGTATAAAAAAGAGATACTCTTCTTGACAAAGTTCAGCCAAAACGTGGTTTAAAATTAAAAAACAAAAATCTTAATTGTGATGGCGTTTATGTATTAACACAACTCGTGACACTGCAAGTATGCTGTTTTCTAGTATCATAGAGAAGAGGGTTTAAATTACTTATGAAGGGTGTATGGATTAGATTCTTAAATTGGGGGGAAAAAGAAGAAAGGTAATCCACGTGCCTCAGGCCTCACATGGGCTGTTTAGAATCCCATGAGAGGCCACATTTTCTGTATAATTTTTACAGTTGGGGCACTCAGAAGTCAGAACAATCTGACAGTTATGGTTAGTGAAAATATTAGATGTTCACCAATAAAATACTACCTCAGCATATTTTTCACTTTCTGAATGTAACCACTTAATAACAGGACTTGAGAAAACTGTACTATGTGAATCAAACACATAAAAGCACAAATATTCCTTTTATAGAAAGCAAACTTTAAGTAGTGCATTATAATCAACCATTCTGGTAAAGGACAAAATATCTAGCATTACCACACCACTGACATATTATGGTTTATTATACCCTAAAGTCCAAACTGGGTAAACAAAGTCAAATGATCAATGAGGGTTTTTTCTCCTCAGATTATGAGGTGGAGCCATTGATCTCTATGGAAAATTCCATATGGTTTACCAATGAAAAGGTGTCAAATGAGAGCTTATCGAACACCTTAAGTTTTCAACTTCATTTAATTTAATCAGAGATTGGCTTTCCTTGGTATTATTTTCTTTCAAGAAAAAAAGAATATGGAAAAATAAAGTGATGTGAGGTAAAACTTCCCAAAGGTCAATCCTAGAGTATTTTAAGTTCTATATAAAACATAAAGCACTTATAATTCATTATGAGGACACTGGTCTTACATCCTCCACATTAATGATCTTACTAACTGAAACCAAGTATGGGAAAACTTTTGCTTCTAAAGTTTGTGGCAAGTACATGGGGTGAGAGGTGGAAAACAGACAGGACCAGGCACTCAAATTTAGACAGCAGTTTCCTCAAGAAAATAAATAGGTTCCCAGAATATCAAGGATGGTCTCTGGGAAGAGAAATCATAGTTCCTAATTCCCTGGAGCGAAGTAACTAGATTGGCAATTCCTTTTCCCACAAGAAAGATTCCAGTCTCCAAGCTGCAGATGAACTATTATATTTCCAGGAGGCCAGTCAGCAGCATCCTTATTTACCCTGATTCATCAAGTAACTCCACGTTTGTCTCTGTGTCACATCGCCTTGGCTTTCCTAACCATACTTGCCTACCCTGTGTGGGTCGTCCTCAGACACAAGAACTGTCAAATCATCATACTTTCAAATGTGAATTTGCTTCGAGGTGGACTTACTTTAATAGCTGAAAACTCGGTACAAAACAAACATACTTACAAATGACATTAACGGAATTAATCATTAATGCTCTTAGCTGGTGCCCTAAGACCTCTCAACCCAAGTTGCCCCAGCCAGGATCTGAGCGTTCTAGCTGCCTCCTCCCGCTTGTCTGAAACTCCACATCTACTCAATCCCATGTGCTGCTGACTATGGCTTTTAAACAGTCCTTGGGTTAATTTTCCCTTCTATGTACCCCATTGCTGTTGCTCTGTCCTTTATAATCTCTCATCTGAATTACTACAACTTCCTCGCAATAAGCCTCCTCCCAAGCCAACAGAGCATCTTGCCAAAGGCCTTCCATGGCCTTAAGATGGGTCAAAGCCTCTTGCACATCCAAGAGGGAGCTGTGACCTGACTGTAGCTTTTTGTTCCTGTTCCTGTCCTTGTTCTTCAACTCTTGCCTTTTGGGCAGTGCTCTAAAGCTGGAGCCGCACCCTCATGCTGTTTGGTCCCTCTTCCTCACTTCCTCCTGTCCCCTTTACCCAGAAAGCTCCTCTAATGGGGAATTCTCTAAGGGACCCTGAGCAGCACTACTTCCTGGGAGCCTTCTGGCTCCTCCTGCTCACCAGGTATGGGCCAACATGCTCCGCTGTGCTTTTCTTTCTCTGTACTCACACACTATTACAGTCATCTGTCCTCGTACCTGCTTTTCCATGAAACTATGTGCTCCTTAGGGGTGGATTCTGTGTTACATTCCTCTCCACACACTCAGCAAAGGGTCAGCACATTCAACTGAGTGAGCAGTTGAAACCTAAACTTTATCCTAAAATTTCCAGAATTGTTCTGTATTGGTAATAGCCAATCTGGTTATACAAACCAAAAGTCTTCCTAAAATTTAGAACACATCTAATAGCTTTAAGGGTTTGGGAAAAGGGGACAAGTTCACATAGGCACTCATTAAAAAATAGTTATTACTGACAAGAGTTGAATTCCAATAGTTTGTAGTAATGTATTAAATTCACAATACACTTTGCATGGCTAACAATAGCATAAAGTGGCTCATGTAGTTCTTTATTATTTTTTTAAATAGTTTATTGTGAAATTGGTTTCCATACAACACCCAGTGCTCTTCCCCACAAGTGCCCTCCTCCATCACCACCACCTCTTTTCCCCCATCCCCCTTCGTTTTCAGTATTCAATCATCTCTCAAGTTTTGCGTCCCTCTCTCTCCCCAACTCTCTTTCCCTCTTCCCCTCCCTCTGGTCCTCCATTAGGTTTCTCCTGTTCTCCTGTTAGACCTATGAGTGCAAACATATGGTATCTGTCCTTCTCTGCCTGACTTATTTCGCTTAGCATGACACCCTTGAGGTCCATCTACTTTCCTACAAATGGCCAGATTTCATTCTTTCTCATTGCCATGTAATACTCCATAGTGTATATATACCATATCTTCTTGATCCATTTATCAGGTGATGGACATTTAGGCTCTTTCCATGTTTTGGCTATTGTTGACAGTGCGGCTATGAACATTGGGG
Source organism: Suricata suricatta (assembly GCF_006229205.1). Lineage (NCBI taxonomy): Eukaryota > Metazoa > Chordata > Mammalia > Carnivora > Herpestidae > Suricata > Suricata suricatta. The sequence continues at coordinate 34,785,184 of NC_043702.1, read as the reverse complement.
TACATGTGCCCCTATGCATCAGCACTTCTGTATTCCTTGGGTAAATCCCTAGCAGTGCTATTGCTGGGTCATAAGGGAGTTCTATGGATAGTTTTTTGAGGAACCTCCACCTGTTTTCCAGAGTCGCTGTACCAGTTTTCATGTAGTTCTTTAATTTCCCCCCAAAATCATCTGAAAATTACTAACAATCAGAGATATACCTTTACTGGTTTACTATCCTCAAAACTGATATATTCATCAGTTTGTTTCACTTTTCTCCTCCCCATTCTGTAGAATATTTCTACTATCAATACAATTCAAAAGGCCTACAGCAGTTTCTATGGCAAAATAAAAGTTGCAAGACAGAAAAGAACAAATAGCAATGAGAGAATCCATACAAGTCAAAGAAAGGGAAGCTTTAAAAAGAATATACAAAAACTAGATATATTTGCTTTAAAATGGATCATATGTATCCTAAGAAAAGCCTGAGACAAAAATGGTTCTTAAATGAGTGAAATGTGAAAGAATGTTGCCTACCTACAAAATGCTATTGAAAGCCCTATAGGTCTTTTTTAAAACAAATATTAATACCAAAATGATGATCTTTGGAGTAAAATGAATGACATTAACCCATGTGTGAAGAACCAACAAAAAAAAGTAACAAAATTAATTTAAAGTCTTTATTTTTGTCCTCACTTTGATTCAATCTCTGTAGTCCCAATACCGCACAATCCAAAGTAAGACAAATGGCTTAATGTTAGGGCCAGACACTGCCTCTGCTGCTTCCTACCTGACTTGGTAGCTTATTTAGATTTTGTTAAAATTTGTTTTTAAAAATATTCAACTAAAGCTGGGGTGCCTGGGTGGATCAGTCGGTTAAGCGTCCGACTTTGGCTCAGGTCATGATCTCATGGTTCAGGAGTTCGAGCCCTGAATTGGGTTCTGTGCCAATAGTTCAGAGCCTGGAGCCCGTTTTGGATTCTGTGTCTCCCTCTCTCTCCCTCTGCCCCTCCCTGGCTCTCACTCTCTCTCAAAAATAAACATTACCAAAATTTTTTTTAATAAATGAAAGAAAGTGAAAATATTCAACTAAAACTAAATCATGGACATACAGAAAAATGTAGAAGCTAAATGTAAGGCTGATATCACACTGATACTTACGGAGACCAAAAAGCATTTGGCTCTAAAGAATGTTGTTGTTTTAAGGTGTAGTGTGTTTAAGGTATTACATAATCACCCTTACTAAAAGTATACTTTTTAGCTTTGTCAGGGTCTCTGTTGGAATTATAATTCCAGACTGAACAAAAAAAATGTATCAAAATTCTCTTATTATATTAAAACACTTGATCATGTGTTCCTTCAAGATTCTCAACTTTCTATTTCTGAGAAGAGAATAGATTTAATGAGATATTTTCAAAGTAGAGCTGATAAAGGGAATATTTGTGAAAAGCACTGCCAAAAAGACAATTCATTTGGTAGACACAGAAAAGGCAAAATTTACCACATATACTGGAGGAATGGGTATTAAATAATCATCTCTGAATAAACTCTACAAATCAATATGGGCCTTTTGGTCTAAACTAAAGACGGCATTGCCTAAAGGAAATCTCTAAGGTCAACCAGCAATTAACTGAAAGGTTTTGATTGAAAATGCTATTGACTGCTTTCATATCAGACAGCTTCCTAGTTATTATACTTCATGGGCTAAGTAGGTGCCAAGACATTAAACTGTCAATAATCTATTAATACTGGATGGTTACGCTCACTTTCCCTGAATCTGCAGGCAAGGATATTCCAGCCAAGTACCTGTTTAGAACTGATGCAAATTCCCCAACCCTGAGAGGAAAATCATATCTTTATTACCTCCCAGCTTCAAACATAGGAGTGTTGACAGAGTATATTTAAAAAAATCCAGATAATAAATGCTTATTCAGAGGAGTTAAACTAACATTTGTTTTTCAAAAAATTGCTAAAGGGATGGTGAACATGTCCTGGAATCTGACTTTTTTTCTAAGCCATATTTAACAGTTTCTAAATTGAATGTAATAAACACTTTACAAAGAGGAATGAGAAGTTATTTAAAGTGAGGCTCATAGGTCCCTGCCACTCAGCATCTGGAAAGCAGTTATACATGGGGGCGGGGAGGGGGGAGACGACTTTTAATGAATTTAATAGAGAAAAGCACTTTAATTAAATGCTGTCAAAGTGGATTGTATTAATGACTGCACACAGAGGAATTCAAAGCCAGCCAAGTTTATTTAGCAAATAGAAACTGGGCGCTCGAGGCCTACAAGTATTTATGTTTCCGCAGTTGCCGTACATCTAGAAGATGACGATGGTGCCAAATGAAACCACTGAGTTATTAGATATGATTTTTATTTATTGTGTATTATTAAAGTTTTGAAGGCCTCAGGGGAATGAATTTCATTTTCAAAATGAAATACCGCACTTGATCAGAAAGGGTTAAGAAAGGAGAATATTGTCCCCCAGTGTTTCCTGTGCCCTGGAATTCTGGTACAGCTGAGTGGTTAATGGGGATGACCTTTTCTAGGTCTATCCCGTCAGAATTCACTCCACCGCACAGTAGTGGGAAAGAAATCGATAACAGTATTTCTTCTATGACTTTTTCTATTTTTTTCTTTTCAGTGATTTGCCACTAAACATAATTCATTCTATTACACATAGCAATAAGCTGAAAAATGACCAAAGCTCCTAAAAATCTCCATGAAAATTTGGTCACATTAACTTTCTTAATGAAAAACATGAATAGCACCAACTTCTACAAAGGAAAAGGTATTGAATGTTTGACCTGGCGCCACAGGGAAGAAGGGGTCTTCCTCAGGGCCTTCTAGTCAGAGGCTGACCACAGAACAAACCTATTATTAATGATAATATTTTAAAAATAAACAAAGAAAATATGAGCCTTAATGCATGAAAGCTGTAAAAGATTGAAAAGCTGGTCTGGCTGGAAAATACTATGTGTGTGTCAAAATGATTTTCTCTACCGTTTGTAAAAATGTAATTATCCATGATATGCTATTATCCATGATATGCTACAAGGGTGAGGGATTTCTAGTAAATCCATTGGAAGCTCAGGATTCGCCTTTGGTCTTTAGTTCCTGACACCACCATGTCTGTGAGATCACTAACCACTGCCATGATTTACCACATCCTTCTTGCAGTTATATATACACTCTTTCGGTCTGTCTTTAGATTTTAATTCAAAACATGAGGAAGAGGAAGAAGGGAAACGTGAGGATGGGAGAAAAAAAAAAAACACAAAACCCAGCACCTATTTCCTTTCAAGAACAGAGTAATGACCACAAATGAAGACTTTCAACTTTCTAAATAAATAATCTAATTTTTAATCCCCCCTCCTCACCCAAGCTATTTATTAACATCACATGTTAGATCTGTGTCTTTGTAGTTCTGGAACTTATAAAGCAACTCTGCATTTCCCATTTGTGCCAAGATGTTTCAGACTAGTCTTTGAAATGCGGCAAATGCAGATGAATATGACATAAAATAGGAACTGATTACATACACATTCTATATGTGAATAATGGCAACACAGAACACAGATGACGGGACATGTTCACATGGTGTACTGTACAACTCTGCCTCATATACGCAAGTAGCATCAAAGTACAGCCTGCTGTCTCTAATATGTCTGTTCTAGGAACTCAAAATAAATTGGTTGGTTTCTTGTAAATAAAACTTCTTCTCCCCTGGTACATCAGTAGTTCTAATTGAAGATATATCAAAGAATCATCAACTGATAGAACATACCGATGCATTTGATCCAGATTGTGTTTTACGAGCCAAAGAATTCGTCAATTTGCTTCTCTCCTTTCATTACCAAGTACATGACTGTATTAACTTAACTGCACACACTGCTTAACTAGTTTAGCTTTACCTCTCTGGGAGGCTTTCGTTTTACATGAGGCATAAACTCAAATAAGGATTTCTCTCAAAAGTATAACCCTAAGTCATGCCTTACATGGAACTATTTGACATTTGTCCACCTTAATTCCTTTCTGTTCCTCTATTCGCACACTTTTGAGTACACTGTTGACACAAACTGTCCAAAAACTGAAATGAGAAAAACTATTCATTTGCATGTAGATATTGTACTTATATACTATATGCTCACATTTAGCACATTCTGTTCATTTAGATCACAATAGAAATAAGATCTTTCCATAGCCACATGTATTTCTTTCAGAATTCCCATCATGGATTTTAGCTCCCTAAGTTTAGAGTGTTTTAAAATGTAATTAATTTCTCATTCTGAAGAACATTTTCAAGTAAAGAGTTCAGTTTATCACATTTAAGAAAGTAACTCTGTTAAAGTAACGTGTCCTTTTTTCTACCTAGAGTCCTCAAACCTGTTGAGTGTTTAGGACTAGGAAATCAAACTAAGGACTCATCATGCTACATGGTTCAGATTCTGCAAAATGAGTCTAACCAGATACTCAAGTAAGCCTTGAATAGTATATACACAAAGACAAACTTCCTTGAATATGAAAAAACAAACTTTAAAAGAGAGTATGAAGCGGAAAGAGTAGAAACAAGGACTGTCTAAATAAACTATTTTTTAAAATCTGGGTGATCAAGTGGGCTATATACTACCAGTCAGCCATTCAGTTCTGGAAATATCTTTCTTTCATATAATGGTTTTTGGCAGGACTTTAAAAAAAATTAATGGGAGTCTATTCAGTGTTGTGCTAATAAATGTGTAACACTGGCTCTTCAGAGAAAAAAGCCTAATTGGATTATTTGCCAGTTCTCATAGTGTGAATAACCCCACCATGGCCAGTTCTATTCTACGAAGAGTACAACAATATTTCAAAATTCCTGAAAATTGAACAATCAGTGCTGCTGGCCAGTTTAAGCATACTCCAGGACACCCTGAGTCTCCTATAGAAAGTGATACCCATCCCTTTTCTGCCTCCCAGACTTGCTCACTGGAGTTCCTTTCCCTGTCCTTACTTACCTGTCATTTTCCTAGCCCCAAAGTGACGAGGATGATCCTGATGTGACACACAATTCAACAAAAGATTCCATAACAGAAGGTGAAGGGTTATATGATTTGCAGTGAATTAGATCTAGAAACAACTTGTGAGGAAATTGAACTTATGACCTTAGAACTGTCAAATCTATCCAGTTTGCTTGATCTCCCATTTCTAGGGTTAAACTGAGTAATAATAAAATAAATGAATTTCAGAACTTTGGCAGTTTTCCTTTAATTGAAAGTGTGCTTTTCTATCATTACAAGGGGGAAGTTCCAGACTTCAACTTAATAAAAATCAGCAGCAGTTTTCAGCCACATTAGATTTCCACACTAAATAGAAACAGCTGAGAAGCCACAGTAGGTAGGTTTGGTTACAACAGTTTAAAACTCAGTGGCTGGCTTTCTCTTGCAATTGTCATAACTATGAATCATAAGAAAATAAACTGGATCTCTCTGAGCAGATATAAGGTGTTCATCATCTGTTATTTTATTGCCAATTTGTTTTTCCAAAAAGCATTTGAACCTCCCAGGAGTAATACGGTTTTGTTTTATTTTTTGTTTTCTACATTTCCATTAAAATATTCAAATGGGAATCAGAAATAAATAAATCAACCCATAGAATGAGTGTTTCAGATAGAAAGACTCTTTGAGATTACCTAACCCATGTTACAACAGTTTACAGAACAGTAGAAGAAAACTAAGTGGTAAAACCCATCATCCAAGGTCGCAGGTCCATTTCCAGTGACTAGAATCTATGCCATTTGCAGGCCCTTTTCTTTACCATATCTTTTTACCCATTTTATCAAAATGGTTCATTGAACACAGAGATAGAAAGTAGTTTTTATTCTTTACAAGATGCTCTAGTTCCTGAAACAGTAAATAGGAAGTCTTGGCAGGTTATAAACACATACAGAAATATTTTAAGTTTTTGAGAACTTTTTACTTTCATGTCATACTACACTCAGATTTAAGCAAATTCCAATAATCTATTTTCAATGCATTAAAAAAATTATAACCAGAAGGCCCTGCTTTCAAATAAAGCATTTGTTTGTTTCTACCATTATGTAATAAGCAAGATGTCATGATTTCTCAAAATTAAAATCAAATGGTTGTATTTATTATCAAATTCTTAACCCTACAGCTTTCGATCATGGGGCCATCACTTATGCATTTGTTGTGACCTGCACTTCAAATAATCTGTTACTGTCAAGAGCAAAATTTATAAGAATTTTGCTTTTTGTCTTTTGTTTTTGTAAAGTAGAGTTGGTTCTATATTCCTTCTACAATGACACTAATCATATATACTTTCACCGTTGTTTACTTGCATATGTGGGTGGGAAAGAGGTAGGATTCCAGGTAGTGATGCTGGGAATTGAGTCACTTTCATGAAAACCACCCATTATTATTTTCAGTACGAAAGAACCATTAAAGAGTGTGCTATCATGTTAGCGAATTTTGCATCTTTGCTCAGAATATCACTACACAGCCTGCCCTGAAAAAGTCTATATTCATCTTCCTGCTGGTCTCTAAGCAACTCAAGATCACATAAAATGTGTTTCCTCTTGCTTGAGTCCATTGGAGGCCAGTACAGAGCTGCTGATGTGGCAGATGTTTATTTAATACTAGACCAAAGACACTCAGACATCATCACTGTGTGGCATCTTCACAGCTTTGTGGATTCTAATGTGTTGCAAGACAAGAAGGACAGCAGAACTCTCAGAGACTGTGCAGAAGCAGAGTGGTCTTTTTGCTTTTTTAGCTTAAAAAAAAAAAAGTACCAATCTACTTCTGTAATACCCAATGGCATTTTTTAATGCCCTAAAGAGATTGTATTCAACACTGAGAAGAAAAGCTCTCATTTATTTTCAAGTAATTTATAATGAGTTTTTAAAAAGAGTTTGGAAATGTAGAACGATCAGATGAAACCAGGCAGCTCAATCTGTCTCAAAACAATCGTACAACATGCACACAACAGAGGCAACACACACTCTCACGTGTTGCTAGTTATAGAATTATATGCTGACAGCATCCTTGGTTTAACTCTGAACTCTTCTGAGTAGGATTATACACTTACTCACTACTCTTCTGAGTAGAATTCTCTCACTGAATAGTAGTATTCACACTAAGGATGTTCAGATACCATTATTTCTCAGGTGCCCTCCATGCAATCACCCTCTCACGTAAACTCAAGTAATCCTAAAGATTTGGGATCATCACTGTTTGCAGAAAACTACTTCACATTGTGGCCGCTGAGTGGCCTCTGCAAGACCGGAGAGCTCCAATTCTAGTGGTGGCCCGGGAATTCACACCTAGCTCTTCTGAAGGTCCAAAGCCCCCTCTCCTCAAATTTCTGGTAAAGCTGTTGTTTCGATCAACTCAGATAACCTCCTTAACAATTTATATCACTTATGTTTAAACAGAAAGAGAAGCAGTTAAAAGAAATCTAACTTTCACTAGGATATTTTACTTTCTATTGAAATATTTTTGAATCAGGCGGTCCAAAATCTTATAAAAATGGCTGTATTCGTATTATCTGTGGGTCAAGTTTGTCAGTTCCATCAGCTTTCCAGCATGGAGCCTCCTATGTCTCAAAAAGGCAACAGGGACTGGGCTTTCCTGGCCACCCTCTTGTCCCCTGTTTTAGCTGCAACCGCCTCCTGGATTTACGAATTTGTTAGAGTGACTAGGCCCAAATCACACAAAATTAGCATGTGTGCTCTGACCAAATAAGAATTTCATCCACACAGGAAAATCCTTCTCTGCAGATGTGCATACCTGTTTCCTCTATAAAGATGATGAATACCTCCCAAACCAACAATTACATATGAATGAGAAACACTCTGATAGAAAATTTAAGGAGAAAATGTGAGGCAGGGTCCTAACACTGTAGGTATTTTTCTGGCACATTAGCTCATTATTAAGAGAACTTGACCCTCCATAGACCACAGCTTTATCAACACATGCCCAGTGAGTGGTTCAGTTGAAGGACCGGTTCAGGTTCTAACAGTGAGTTAGCCCACACCCACTGCTAAGTAATACAGCTGCTAGTTGGAGAAGTCACCCTACGTGGAGAGAATGAACATGCGCAGGGTAAAGAGAGAAATGTCTGTCTGTGCGGCCGGGAAAAATTAAGGAGGCGCGGTCATATACATTATTCATTCATTTTCCACCAAAACCACATTGTAAAATGCCACTCAATACTAATCTACATATGTAATTCTTTCTAGAACTATGTAAATAACTTCAGACTCTAAAGAATAGATTCAGAAAATCAGTTTTGATACTTTCAAAAAGCCATTTTTTTAAGGTAATATCATCTCTGAGAAGCTCACATGTCTTAAAGATGTTATCCCAGTACATTCTGGAAACAACTGGAAAAGTGAAAGTGATGGTACCAAAGTCAACATTAGAGAAAGAAAGAAACCTATGGATCCACTAAATCATAGTGTGAATTCTCTATTAAGGTAAGGTAGCCAGAGGGAAACAAAATCTGTTTTTAAAAAATGCAGCTCTGAGTGGAGAAAACTGTTCAATATATGTGTGAACTTTTATATGTTTTATTCACTGTTGTACACATGATGCCTAGAATTAATACCTGGAATGCTGAAGGAGCTATATAAATATTTGCTAAATAAATAAGTAAAAATGTGAGAATAAAAATAGCCAGGATTTTCAATCATGTCTATAACTTGAGGCCTGAAAAGTTTTATCAAACAATTTTAACCGTCTTTACCAAAAGCCAGACTTGGCTAGATATCTACAGAAGTATAAAGGGATGTATTTCCATCTCAAAGATGAAGTGTAATGAGGCCCTCAGTTAGAACAATGACACATCAATATCCACAAGTTGCCTTAAGCTTATTGTTGCTTTTTGCTGGTGAGGGAGAAGGGAGGATGTGCTCCAATACAGGATCTAGGCTATTTAGTCTCCTCCTTTCTCAATCTGCCCCCCATTACTCATATTTAACCAGTTTGCCCCTTCACAAAATTAGCCATTGCCCCCTGTTTTTTCAGATTTAAAAAAAAAAAAAGGTATTTTAGATTATTGAAAAGAAAAGAAGGAGGGTAGGAGGGAAGAAAGGACGGAGGAAATAATAGCCACATTGAGTTGGCTAGTAGAAGAATAGCAAGAACATCGCCTAACAAATGCCATCGCAATATTTTAAAAAAGACCACTAAGCTTTATGTTCAAAAGCATTATGTTTAGTCTTATTTTCCTGTAGAACATCAAGTATTGGCCAAGGTGGTAAAGGTTTTATATTATACCTGGTTCCATTTAATATCAGCAGAAGAAAAAGACTACAACAATGTGTACCAGGAGAATCCTGCTGTACCAAAACTTGAAAAAACAGACACAGAGGTCATTTATATTAGTGATTTTAGTGGTTTCTGAGCAGTGGGTTCTGCAGACACTTGTATCAATGAGGAGCTATTGTACCAATGGAAATGACACAGTCAATCCCTTTTTTCCCTGTACCTATTGAGCAGTGTTAGGCAAAGTGCCTTCTCTACAGTTTTAGCATCTAAAAAATAAGGAGTGTATCAGTTACCAACAGCATGAGCTGAAGAGACTGAAAAATGCAAAATATCAAAATTAGGCTAGTGTTTAAAAAGAAACATAGCAATCATATAAGAGCAAGCTACTTAGGAGACCAAGGTTCTCTATGTTCCCACAGGGCAGGAAAAGACTGGAAGAAGTGGAACTCAGCTGTTTGACAATTCACTTCGACCAGTAACTAACCCTGGACATTTAATTTGGAAAGCGGTGTGCTATTAAGGTTCAGCCACTCACAGGGAGAGCTCTGCTTGGCAAAAACACTAGAACAGCCCCACAAAGAATGAGAAGCAGTAAGCTAACTCCAATTATTAAAATCATAAGCCTAGTAAATTGTTGAACCCACTTTAAAGAAATAAACAGGCAGACCCAGATTACTATACAATTCTACATTTAATTTCGATAGTATCTATAGCACAGTGCCTGAACCCATGGAAGGAAGTACATGATAAATGTAAGAAAAACTGCAATAAAATAAAAAGGCATTAATACTTCAGGAATACACAGAACTTAAAATCAATCTTAGGCATTTGTTTCCTACTGCTTATATGTCTATAGCATTTCACATTTAAGAAGTCATATAAATCTCCCTTGATATCAGAATTTCATATGAGACTTGTTAATCATTACTGCAACCGTCTGATAAACGCAGGGTCAGAGGAGCCATGATCTACTAAAGGCTTTAACTTTCTGGCCCAAGGGAAACCCATTCACAGATGTTAGCTTTCTACTTCCCACTCTTTTGACTTTATTCTAATATTTTCCCAAGCAGAGTTCCTCCTTGAGAATTCAGTGCCTTCCAAATTAAGCACTTGTATTACTATTTGGAAATGAAATGTCAAGACAGTTTGCCTTCATGAGCGTAAGGTGGACCAATTTCTCTTGTTATGAAAATTTAAAGTGGTAGTAAATTTAGAATGGGCAAAAAAAAAAAAAAGCTGGATTTGATAAATAGAAAAAACTCAGGAGGTAGAGCAGAGGTCATGGGCAGGTCAAGTTTTGAGGAGGCAGAATTATAATCCAGAGAAACGATGAGTAACAAACAGAAGTTGTAAGACAGATAAAGGTATAAGTGATAAATCAGATAATGATGAAAAGAAAAGCTTGACAACAGAAGGAATCTGACATGGGGAAGGGGTGTGTTATATAAAGGATAGCAAAGGAGAAGATGAGCCCATGAATTCCCATGAATGCTGAATTCCCAGGTCCAGGTTTAGAGAACTCTAACTACATTCATAGTCCTACAACTAAATTTTCAGGAAGTTCTATCACTGTCAATTTCCCTTAATATATCTCCAAAAATTAAGCTGGAATTCCTGTCTTGCAACACACACACACACACACACACACACACACACACACACCTTTAAGAAACTCTTAAAAAGCAGGCAATGAACTTACCTAAATCTCTAGAAAAGAACAAAGCCATAGCTAATGTCTAATCTACTTGCTTAGCTACCAATTCTAATGAGCTCCTTCAACTTTCTGACATTATTGCTGAAAGAAACCTCTCCACTATATTTTGGAAGAAATGGTCTCAAGATGGAAATACACTTTTTTCTAGGATAAAAAAATCTCAAATCTCTTTATATTCCTGAATGACATATTGAAAACTTTGAACATGGTAAAAACCTAGAATGCTCAAGTTGAGGGGTGCCTGGGTGGCTCAGTTGATTAAAGCATCTGACTCTTGATTTCAGCTCAGGTCATGATCTCACAGTAGGTGGATTCAAGCCTCACATCAGGCTCTGTGACAGTGTGGGACCTGCTTATGATTTTCTTTATCCCTTTCTCTCTGTTCCTCCCCTGCTTGTGCTTTCTCTCTCTCTTTTTCTCTTAAATGAATAAAAACTTAAAAAAAAAAAAAAAAGCTCTTCAAGTTGAATAAAGGATGATATAATATTAATATGAAAAAAGCTAGTGTGACTCCTCATGGATGTTCAGGACTCTAAAAGTTCACCCAAGGGAGGACCTACTTATAACCAACTGCTGCAATGTCATTAAAAATGGTGAAGCATTCATTTGCATCTAACCTTGGGCCTAGAGTAAGGTTTCAGAACTCTGGAGCCCCCTTAGGACACTTTGAATAGCAGCTTGTAATGAACCCAAGAGGGGAGAAATTCTAGTAACCTGTTTAGAGAACTTGCAAACATCCTTAACTGATTAATTAATAGGCCTATTTATTTCATAGAAATTGTTGTTTCGGAAGCAAATTCAGAAAGCAAGATATGGCTCCATATAGATGGAGTAGAAAGGCATGATTGCATTCACACAACTTAAAGATAGATTTCAAGTGCACTTACACTTTAGCAGTGAGAGTCATAGTCTAAGGCTATCTCAGAAAAGTCTGATGAAGAGTAGAAATTTCAGTCACACTAGTTCCGTGACATCACACTAGTGAGTTACAGGTTTCACTGTGTTAAGTATCCCGTAACGAAGAAAGCTCACAAAACTAAATCTATTCAGTAGAATGCTCAGAAATTAAATGATATACATAAGCAGCTTTGCTTTGCCTACTACTCGGCAGCTAACGGTCCGTGTTCAGGGAATGCTGGCGGCTGCATGTCGGCAGTGCTTTCCAGTACACAGACGCAAGTCAGACTAAAGGTAGACAAATGTGCATTTAAGGTCTCACTTTGAGCATGTTACTTAACTTCCTATGCTTCAGTTTTTTACATGTGAGAGTAGATAAAAACCACCCTCCTTTTTTGTTTTTCATGAGGTTGAAAGAAGACATATAAACATCTCACATTTTGAGAGCTTTGCACCCAAAAAGGCTAACTGGTGCCAAGGAAGAATTAGAATCATCACTGACACCATCATCATCCTCATTGTTATTATTATTCCCAGACTGAATATAGGAAACACAGAATCAGCCTCATAGGTACTTATAGTTTCTTGTTTGTTTTTATTTTTTTTAATCTTATGGTGTTAGGCAATGAGTGGTATGTCTATTCCAGAATGTCCCACTCCGGCACTACAGATACTGTTGACAGATCTTTGTTTTAGGGGCTGTGCTGTTCACTGCAGGGTAGACAGCAGCATTCCTGGCCCCCACCCAGTAGATACCAGAAGCATCTCCAAGTTCTAATAACTAAAAATGTCTCCAGATGCTGCCGAATATCCCATGAAAGGCAAATTCGCCACTGTTTGAGAACCACCGGTTGATACCAATGACAAGGGATTGTTGGCTTCGAAAATGCTGAGAATTCTCTTGAGTGGGCAGCAATCCAGACAAGCAGAGGTACAATACTGGTATCAACTGTCACCCACCAGGTCTCACATTCTTACTTAGTGTACAGCATGGAGTTTTAAAACAGTTCCTTGTCAGGAAACCACACAGCAGCAAGTTCAGAATTCCTGAACTTACAAAATAAGCCATGGAAACACTGTGGTGGAAATATAATAAACCAATAATGCACAAACTACAGAGGCATGAACAATTCGGCAAATACTCCCCAATCAACCCCACCCAGTGACCTAGTCATAGCATGAGCAATGTCCTTTCTTCTCTCTGCATTAAGATGGGAGTGTGGTCAGAGGAAAAACTGGATGCCAAAAATGCCTGTGTTTTCATTCAGCTGGTGATCCTGGCTTCAGGCAAGGTTCAATGTCTCTGCTCCAGTCTTTCCAACTGTAAAATGGAATCAGTAACAAAGAATACCCTGACCTAACTAGTAGTTTTTGATTCTAAGTTAAGGATATCCATTCACTACAGGGCCTCAGGTCACAATAACCACTAGGGGAAAAAAATCACTATAACTATAAGAAATAATTTTGTCTCTGACCTTTTGGTATGAAAAAGTGGAATTTATTTCATCTTTTTCATAGAATGTTTCAGTTTCCCATGTCATATCATCTGTATTGGTCTCCTCACCTTATTTATACAAGGACTGAAAACAGAAAACTTTTTAAGCATTTCCTCCTCCCTGCCCCTCCAATCATCTCCCCTGCTTCATGGAATTTTAATACCAGAAATATCTAACTATCTCTTTATTTACTGTGTCCCTAGGGAGGGCCACAAACTATTGTAAAGTGAAGACATCTATGCTCTCCAAGAATCCATCTTCACTCCCTAAGGCAATATTACCCCCCCTAAGGGTCATGGTGAAGATGGATTGATCTAGTTTACAGCATGTGTTCAGAGCTTGAAAAGTTACCTTTTATACAGTAGAGATTTTTTTAAAAAGTAATCTCTACACCCAATGTGGGGCTCAAACTCATGACCCTGAGATCAAGAATCATATATTCCACAGACTGAGTCAGCCAGGTGACCCTACACAGCAGATTTACATGAGTTTCTGAAGAGGCTTAGAATACTGGAATGAAAACTGGAGAAAGCAGGTAACCTCAAAGGACACCAAAGCTGAACCTCATCTGGAGAGGTCTAGATTCCTAACTTCAGTCTTCTAGGACCACAGTGTCTTGGCGCTGACAGCATCCCTAAGTGGCCCAAGCCTAACTTGGTCTCAACTATAACCTAGCTTCATTTCTGAAGGGAAATTTCATCAAACACATATTTCTTGGTAAACATGCAAAGGATTCTGCTAGGTATTAGAATTAGAAAAATAAATGTCATATAATAGCTACCATGGAAGAAATCAGAACCATGGGCAAAGGCACATGCAGTTTTGGTTTGGCACTTTAGGGTGTAGAGCTGGAGTCACAGAGGCAAGGTGGCCTTACAGGGGTAGAGTGACATAACAGAAGCAAGGTGTAAAGGAGTCGAGTGGACAGGATGTGTGTGCACATACACAGTGTGGGCCAGGGGGATCTTGCAGCAGGATAGTGACTGTATGCCTTGTGTAGAGAGTATCAGCTCCAGCCATGTGGCCCAATGGATCAGATCTGATTTTATGCATTGTTACATAAAATCATCCAAATCTCCTGACGTTGAAGTGTAGGCTTCAAATCTTAAAACTCTTTGTGGCTTAAAACAAAGAAACACAACTGCAGGAAATGTAGGACTATCAATATGTAAACTATCTGCAAACAAATGGCAAGAACAATTTCCTCTCTTCCTTGAGAAAAGACGCTCAGATTCTAAGGGACTTCTCATATCACAGAAAGCAGTGAATGATGACATGAAGCTCCTTCCTTCATCTAGCACAGCAATGGGGCCCAAATTCAACAGACTAATCTGGTGGGTAATTATGCACAATGGGTCATATCTTTACCATTTAAGAAAAATCAATGAATAGTATACCCTAACTACTTTTAAAGAAATTTAAACGGCACCTTTCCATAACCACAAGTGGAGTAGACTTCATAAGGGCTCTTCATAATCACTGATTTCACCTATACTTAAGAATTTAATGATGGTGCATTTTCTGCCTAATTAGACAAAGTGTAACATCACCAAACTAGTATTACCCTATGTTTGAATTTTAAAATTCCCAAAACATGTAAATAATTACATCTCCCTAAAAGTTTAGTTGATATAAGGGCACAAATGAATCCTAATCCTGAATTCAATGGCTTAAATTTGGCACAAATATAGACTTATTTTTCAGTAGTTTGAGATCTTTTAAAATACAGTCCCTTCTAAGTTGCAGCTGTGCCAACTATATTCTCCAGTCTCGGGAGTTCTGCCAGTTAGTTCCATTTATTTTTCTTAATTTTTCATACCATGACTGTAATATAAAATTAATCCAAAGTTTTGTTATTTTGCTGACAAACAAATGCAGGATTTCAAAGCAGTGTCACGGAGAGACTGGCACAGTGTAAAAACAAAACAAAACAAAACAAAAAATGTCCCCCCAAAACAGTTAATATATTGAAGAGTTTTATAGTAGTTATGGGATCAAGAACAATGGCCAAGGCAAAATCAATGCAGAGAAAATTACCCTATTTGTGAACTCTTTAGCTAAGATCTGAATGATAGGAACAGCCTTTTATAGAGTAAGTGAATTCTCTTAGTGATATCAGAAGTTAATGTGAATAGCCACAAAGTGCTATTACAGGAAAATTACAAGCTGAGTCTTTCCTAGTCATTAAATATTGTTAGCACACTCTAGTTTTGACATACTAACATAAAAAATAATAAAACTCATAAATCAATTAGTAGTTGGCTTCTAAGATTTACTTTATTCAAACTGGTCATTTAGAATATTATATTGAATATCCTTTTAGCTACCTTACACATAGGGAGCCCATAGAGATGAGAACTTCTGAACAAAGAATGGAGAAAGAAATGTACAGGAACCATCATCCAAATGAAGGGAGAGCCTTAATTATAGTGGTTTTAGAATTTTTATCTCAAATTTCTCTAAATTTCCAATTCTGTCTCATCTTATGGTAAAAACTGGATCCTATAAATGTCTACAATCAGTTTTTCAATTCTGTTCTATTCTACTTCACCTAGACTGAAGTAAGATGGACTCTGAATGAAAAGTCCATACAAAGTTGGTAGTTCCCTGAACCTAGTCCTTGGCCTGCGTTGCTTCAACACAGACATTTTGACTAGTTCACATCAAAAGAAGAAAAACAAGGGTGACAGGAAGTTTTTCATATGACTGAATTTATATAGTTTGTAATATTTTTTGTCTGAGACTATCCTTTTCATTAATTTGTTGATATTAAGAAGTATTTGTTTTATAAAGTGATATGAATAATAAATTGGACCTTCCCTTGAATTTTTCAAATGAATATATTTTTCAAAAGAAAAGGCTGGTGAACTTGTATGGCTCCCTCTTTAATTTTAATTTCTACTAAATCTCAAAATCTAAAAACCATGCTTTGTATGACTTAACATATTTGTCTAATTATCTCTAGGAAGATGCCCTGATGCTTAGACAAGGCCTCTGCCAGGAAAGGACAGGACCGGGAAAGGGGAAAGGTGGGTCCTGAAGGGTAAGCCCTGGGCTCGCCTCTGGGGAATGAGCAGCCCCTAGCATAAGTCTAAGACCAGGACAGCAGTCTCCACCACATAGCCGTGTACTCTTTTCTTAAATTTTTTTTTAATGTTTATTTATTTTTGAGAGAGACAGAGACAGAGTGTGAGCAGGGGAAGGGCAAAGAGAGAGGGAGACACAGAATCCAAAGCAGGCTCCAGGCTCTGAGCTGTCCGCACAGACCCTGACATAGAGCTCAAACCCACAGACTGCGAGATCATCACCTGAGTCGAAGTTGGATGCGAAACCGACTGAGCCACCCAGGAGCCCCTTAGCTGTGTACTCTTATCACCAACCTGCTCTGAGTTCACTGTGATCATTTTGAGAGACTGCTTCTAGGTGCTTTTAGCTGTACGAATTCATGAGTCTAATCATTTGGGCAATTCGCTCTGTGACTCTGGAAAATGACCAATGACCACATGAAAGCACTGACTGAGATGTCAGTATTTGGATGATAAGTAATATAATGAACCTGTTGACTTCTGGCTTCTCCCCCAGGCATGTGAGATTGGATTGAAGTGAAAGGAATTAAGGACACCTCAGGGTAGAGCATTTTGCCAAGTCCTTGACCATGCCTCCTTTGATATCTTGATCAAGAAATAGACTCCATGCTTCCTTCATTCTCCTCATCTTCTCTTCCATTCTTCACACACATGCATGCATTCCTGCTTTCTTCTTGTTACACAAAAGGAGGCCCAGACAGAAACCCTGCAGGGTCCTCTTAGGTGGTAGTTGGGACCAGTGATATTGGACAATAGGACAAATCTCAAAACCCACCAAAAAATTTGTGGGCAAAACTCAGAAGTGGTCAAACATTGGGATATTAACCTAGTTAATATTTCTTCCTAGAAGTCATTGGTTTTAGAATGTAGCAAGACTCGGTACCTAAACTCAATTGCTTTTAGAAAGAAATATTATTTCTCTCAAAGAGAGCAAATACTAACCAAACAAAACATGCAACCCAAATGAACACGGATATCTAACAGAGAGGAAATCAAAAACAGCAAAGACTCACCATAAAATTCTAAGAACCTATCAAAATTTCTCAAAGATTCAATTGAGTTCAATGGTATTTTCTAACTCACATGGATATATTTCTTTTCCTCAGCCTAATCAGTCATTCCTTGAGGGATTTCAGATTAATTTATTAGCTACTTCAGATTTTTTTTTCTTTAAAAAAATAAACAAACTGATGGAAACTATGAACTGTTTCTTGATTGGGAGGTTGAATTCTCCACGCATGCCCTGGCTTCACAATCCCACAAACAAAACACCCAGGAAAACAACTGCCTCTGGATTTGACTCCTCCCTCATTTTCCCCCACTGCTATGCTATGCCCACTGTGAGAACTGGCTGCCCGGTCCTCAGAGACATGGGAGGAGACACTGTCCAATGGGAGGTGATGTGGTGTGCCACTTTGACCCTTGACACTTGCCGGAATCAACAGCCTCGCTCAGGTTGGGGAAAGAAGGGGGTGCTAACCTGCACTGGCTCGGGGGGAAGCTGGACCACGTGCTGCATGCGCTCGCTGTGGTGATGCCTCGACTCTTCCTCATAGATCACATCCCTCTCGTGCTGGGGAAGGTTCAGGAAGCGACGGATGGTACACAGGTTCTCCCAGAGGGTGCGGTTCTCTGGGCTGGGGTTTTCCTTCCAGCGGAGCAGTTCACACAGCCAGCCCTAGAGGGAGAGAAGGTCACTTGAGTTAATGCGTAGGGTGCAGAGGTGCAGAGGACAGCCTGACTGAGGTCACAGCCTGACAACTCTGAAAAACCAATGAATGACCACATAGGTGGTTACACCAATGTCCAAGAATCTTATTTCTTCTTAATGTTCTGATTACCCTTCCTACTGAATATATTTTCAATTAATTTCCAGTTCCTTTGTAAAAGATACTCAAGTAAGATTACAGTTACCTGATTCTCCAAAAAATAAAAAAATTGTTCATGTTGGTCAGCTACAATTTTTAAAAATTTTCCAACTGGATTCCATTCTAAAAGAAGGGTGAAAATGAACAAATTTGTATTATCAACATAGTGAATTCTAAAGAAGGAGAAAGGTCTAAGTTCAAATAGCACCGAATTCTCTAGGAAGGAAATAGTCTTAGAATTATCAATAACTCCACAAAATAAAAACAACCACCTTAGCAAGAATGAAAAAGTTGTATGTGTTCTCAACCTCTGAATGCCCTGAGCCCTCGGCCCACTTAACCATCACTGTCCCGCCACAGCCACACCTGCAGAAAGGTGGGCAGTTGGTCGGGTCACACCTGCAAATGTGCTCCCAATCCTGGCATCCGGATGTTCTCTCGCTTGAAACTGCATGAGAAAGAAAATGTAATGCAAATAATGATGGATTATATGAAAATAATACAGAGGATGCTGTCAACATCGCTCACTGACTTATGTCAAAATATTTTACCCAGTAGCTTTCTAACCCATCACTTCCAAGCTACATCGCTAATTTTAAAAACAAGAATTGTCCCACATCATGCCTCTTGCAAAAGCGTAAGAATTTTTCTGAAAAGGTGAATAAAGAAACACAAATGACTTTGTAAAAATGAAATCCCAAATCCCAACAAATTCTATATCATAACTTGTAAGCCAATGAGAGTCCCTGACATGCATTATAAAAACCCTATATAATACCGTAAGCTGTTGTTTGTCTAACTCTCCACTGTGTCTTCTGCCTTTACCCAAAAAAAGGCAAGATTTGATTATCTCCGCCGCATCAGCCAAGACAGCAACACCAGCTGTTCTCATTGTGCAGCCTCTTCCTCGCGGCCTCCATGTTAATAACCTGATCATTCCATTTTCTCCTTCAACTGCCGGCTGCAGCACCGCGAAGAGACAAAAACCCAGGCCCATCTGCAGCAGCTGTGGGCACTGAACTGTGAAGCCACTGGGGATTTATAAACTAATCTGTAACACAACACTGCCTTGTTTTTACAAGTGAGAGGCCACATTTGCGCAGACCTGATCTTTTCTTGCAATAAACTGGGAGCTGGGGAGAGTTAGAGGGTTAGGAAGAATGAAAACAAGATATCGAATCATTTGCTTGGAAATGTTTTTCCAAGTATTTCCATAGATTTCTTTCAAGTCAATTGAGAGACAGGTAAGCGCTGATTTTCAAGGTGCAATGTATATGAAAATTGAAGACAATTACATTTTTTATCCCTATCAGGTAATAAATAATATTTTTTAAAAATCTCCTAGTCCCAAAGTAGTTCCTCAAGGGTTTCTTTGTACAAAGGAAAGAATTCTTGAAATGGAAAATAAACCATCTGTGGAAAACTGAGCTCCTATCTCTCTAGCTCTTTACAGATCTGAATAAGTCTCCAACCGAACTCTTTCAAATGTTTCAAACAGGTATGTTTAACATCTCCCAGGGAAGGCTATAGTATAGAGACCAATCACTTAATAGAAAATAAAAACAAAAACGTACATCTGTGAAAAGACGAAGTTTTGAGACACCCAGACCTTAAGGAGGACACAGCACCTGCGGTTCTGCTTGAGGAGTGAACTGCATTGTGGGAAGCTGCAGCTTGAAAGGAGACAGGTGACAGCTGAGTGGTATCTCCACTTATGATACTCGGAATGTCTCGCACAACATTCATTGCTGCATTTGATTTATATGCGCTGTTATAATCTGCACTCATTACAATCACTTAGAACAAACTACAGGCCTCGTTATGGACTGTGTGCTGTCTGCCATCAGTCTTTAAGAAGTGTGGTGCTCAATTTGCCCACTGACATGCAAGGTCCTGACCTTGAAGCTATTAGGGAGCAGATTAGACACAAGTGTGATCATGTGTGCAGGCATAAGCAAACCAAATTAATTTCTGGCACAGAGAGGTAGCCAACAAGACCCTGTTCTTAGGGAACCAGAGAACTTCCTCAAATCCCTGATGGAGCTGAGCTAATAGCATGTTTAAGGGAACCCGGTTTTGAAGATGAAGCACATTCATGGTATTTAGAGGGTTATTAATCTAGTTTCCCCACAAAGTGTTTGCTTGGCTGATCAGATTAAGGGATGGAGCCTTCCACAGTGCACCCCCACCACAGCAGGCCCCAAGAAATCTGTGATACTTCACAGCCTTGGACATATTGCACCATGTGTACCCAGCTGCTTCAATAATTAGCTTATGAATGTATCAGCTGGTTCTGTGATTTTTATAAATAATAACTAACCTACAGAGCAGAAAGATTGTCAAGAGCCTTAAAGTAGCACAAAATTGCAAGGTGCTCCTAACTCTGACTTGCTCTTCCACTGAATGCTGACATCCCCTACTAGTAGGGCCCCGGTAATGCCATTTATAAATATTTATTTTGCATTTGAAATGGCAATCTATGTTTGTCAGTTTTCTTCACGGCAGCCATAATTTACTTTCCTTTAGCTCTGGCTCACTGCTCATTCCACATATTTGTAGACTTACCTTCTGGAAATCTTTTCTCCCACCCCACTTCCCATATCACCCTCCATCTTTTTATTCACATGATCCTTCCACCAGCCCATTTGGGATCCTTATCTCTGTTTTCTCAATGGGGGTCTCTTATTAGCTTGTTTGGTGGCTAATAAATGTGTGAGAAAGTCCCATGTTGCTGCATGAACACACATGTATGAAACTGTGTGTGAACCCACCGCAGAAGAGATAGAGTCCCCACACATTGGGATTTTTTTCCATTTATATAATTTTTGCGTGCCGTCCAAGAAAGTTTTGCAGTATCAGGAAAAAAAAAGTGTAAATGTCAAATAAAACAGTGACAGATGACAGTATTCTCTATTGAATAGCACTGTTTCTGTCGTGCATGTTCAATGGGAACTCATGAATTATTAATAAACAAATCTCCTTTTTCTGTTAAAAATCTCAAGTAGGTTTTGTTGTTGTTGTTCCCTGTGCATTATGCGGAGAATTCCAGGAGAATTAGTTTCATTTCAAAAACGCTGATACAGAAGTTTATCTGATTTTCAGTCTTGGTCAGCTCTGTGAGCAGGCACTATGGACTGCAGGGTATATACCTATCTGTAGTTTCTCTTTTAGTCTGGCTGTAAATTCTGACCAAAGGTTAGCTGCATATTCATGTAGTTAGGTTAGCCTTTCTAGTATGGTAAAACTGTGGCTAAGCGATGTCCAGCTAGGAAGCTCAGAGAATTTTCAACTTGGAGCCCGGAGACCTAACTGCTAAGTTCCTGGTCTGACATTAAATGATTGGGTTACCCTTGGGCAAGTGGTTACCCTTTTACAGCTTCTAGAATATAACCGGAAGAGGAGGAGTTTACAAAAGATGGTCTCTAAATTCTCTTTCCAGCTCCACATTCCATGGTCTGTTACCTTATTATTTGTCAGAAATAGCAGATAATAATTAGCCATCCGGGTTAAAGTACAAAGAAACCACCTTGAGCAGGTGATTGAGGGCAACATCACCGGTGATAACACACGGACACCATGAATCCTGTGGTATGACGCACCCCAAAGGACACAACACACTATCTGCAGTCATCTTGCCAAAAATACATAACCTCAGTTGAGTCATGACAAACCCAAATTGAGAGATGTTCAACAAAATAACCTATCAGTATTCTTCAAAAGAGGCACTGTCATTAAAAAAAAAAGAAAGAAAGAAAGAAAAAAGAAAATAGGAGCGCCTGGTTGGCCCAGTCAGTTAAGCATCAAATTCTTGGTTTTGGCTCAGTTCATGATCTCATAGGTCTGTGAGTTTGAGCCCTGCATTGGGTTCTGTGCTGACATCCAGGAGACTGCTTGGGATTCTATCTCCCTCTCTCTTTGCCCCTCCCTTGCTCATGATATACCTCTCTCTCTCTCTTTCTCTCTCTCTCGAAATAAACAAAAATAAGCTTAAGAAAAAAGGAAAAGAAAATGGAAAGACTCAGGAATGGCCACAGACTGAAGAAAACTCAGGAGAAATAATTAAATGCAGTGTGGTCCCTAGATGGGATACTGGTATAGAAAATGGATATTAGTGGGAAAACTACTGAAATTAGAATAAACATTTTAGGTTAGTTAATAGTATTAAAACAATGTTAATTTCCTGGTTTTAATAACTGTACTATGATGATGTAAGATGCTAGCAATAGAGGAAGTTAAATGAGGGTTATATGGAAACTGTACTATTTTACAACATTTCTGTGACTCTAAAATTTGTTAAAAACAAAAAATGTCTGGGGCACCTGGGTGACTCAGTTGGTTGAGCATCCAGCTTTGGCTCAGGTCATGATCTCACAGTTCGTGGGTTCAAGCCCCGCATCGGGCTCTGTGCTGACAGCTCAGAGCCTGGAGCCTGTTTCAGATTCTGTATCTCCCTCTCTCTCTGACTTTCCCCTGCTCATGCTCTCTCTCTCTCTCAAAAATAAATAAAACATTAAAAAATAAATAAAATAAATAAAAACAAAAAAAATGTCAAAAAACTTAACGTAGAAAAATATACATGAAGCCTAAGTGTAATGATAACAAGGAATTTATGATTAAAACTCTTTTACCTTCAAACTCTGAATCCAGAGAAGGAATAGAAGTTTAAAGTTCGCATCCTGAGTAATCAATGGTTAAAGAGCTCCCAAGCATTCAATACATAAGTGAATAATATTTATAAACATCTCATTTTAGCCATCTAATTAGCCTCTTAAACAAACGCTTCCTTCAGTCAAGAAAGCCACGCTGACCACCCTTTCCAACTATGCAGGTGAGATGACATCCATACTAGTTAAGATATAGTTTGTTTATGATCCATATGTTCTGGAAAAGTTGCCTGTCAATCTAAATTTACAAAGCAAATAACGTTGTAAATGTATTAGGAATCTTTAGTATTTGAAGAAATGTGCCATTATTTCTTTTTAAAAGATGAATAATCCCATAGTTTATCTTTTAGTGAATGGAAATTTTTATTAGAGATATACCTAAATGACACATCCCTATTTCCCAATTCAAAAAGCATTTTTAAAAAGGCAACAATGAGAATCACTATTTGCTCCTGTTTTTCCTTCATGGTCTCATCTCCCATCAGTTCCTCTATTGACTTTGTGCTCCAGCCATTGTGAATTACACACAGACTTTGAAGATGATTGGTATTTCCATCTCCAGGCATGGACTGTGGGATATATACCTACCCATCTGTGATTTCTCTTTCATTTTAAACTGAGGTTGGATGAATATTCGTACAGTCAGTTTAGCATTTTTAGTATGGTAGAACTGAGGCCGAGTGAATTAAAAGTGTTTGAGCACAGCTAATATTGCTCATGTTACTCCCTTGGCTGGTATGTCTCATATTCAACCTTCTGCCCCCCATAAGATATATTCTTCTCAAGGCTCAGCTGACACGGTATCACCTGATCTGTGATAACTGTTTGCTCACTTCTATATGACCCCAAAGCATTTTAATTATACTCTGCCACATTTTGATGATGATTACTATTACAAGTGGGTATGTGTACATTCCCATCAGAATGGTCAGGTTCTTGGGGCGCCTGGGTGGCTCAGTCAGTTAAGTGTCCGACTTCAGCTCAGGTCATGATCTCATAGTCTGTGAGCATAGAGTCTGTCAGCACAGAGCCTGGAGCCTGCTTCAGATTCTGTTTCCCTCTCTTTCTGCCCCTCCCCTGCTCATGCTCTTTCTTTCTGTATCTCTCAAAAATAAGTAAACATTAAAAAAAAAAAAAAGAAAGAAAAAGAATGGTCAGCTTCTTGATGGAGGGCGGAGGGAAAAAGGTGGTTTCTTACTCATTTTAGCATTCTCAGAGCAATGTGATTCCTTACACATAAAAGATGCTTAATAAATGTTCATTAGAGTGAACTGAAATTATCTGAGTGCATAGAAATTAGCCTACTGGCATGTTTTACAGCCTCAAATTCAAAGAGCTATAGTTGAAGAGGGGCACTATTTCTCGGAAGGAACCCTGTCAATGTTCTGAAGATTGTTCTCCCATCTCTAATGCATGAATATGATAAAGAAAATGGGAATGATCCAATTTATATTATATATGAATGCATTATATACAATATATAAATGCAAACAGTGACAGGTCTCTCAGAACATTAATTCCGTTTGTAATCTTGTGCCAAGCACTCACCTACTATGTGTCATGCAATGTGCTGGTATGTTATGTATATCATTTGTCTCGATTACTTTTGTTGAAAAGGTGAATTGAGATCACCAGCAAGGAAGTGAGTATTCAGGCTATGAAGCTCAGGAAAAATATCACCATAGAGAATATGACATGTAAGATGGATCCTGAAAGATAAAGATGGATTTCACCAGGTGGGGAGAGGAAGTGATCAGAAGCACATTCCAAGCAGAGATAACATTATCAGCAAATGCAGGGATCTAGAAAATAATCACACTTCAGGAATCAGAAGCAACTTTGTAGGGCTACTGCAGTCTAGAAACAGAGGGAGGGTCAGATTATAAAGAAAAACATGCAAAGAAAATTCATCTTAATTGTATGGGCCATGGGAGCAATAGAAAGCTTCTAAATGATATGAGAAATAATGAGCTTTTCTTTCTTTTTTCTTTAAAGTTTACTTACTTTCAGAAAGAGAGAGTGAGTGTGAATGGAAAAGGGGTAGAGAGAGATGTAGAGAGAGAGCATCTCAAGCAGGCTCCACACTATCAGGGCAGAAACTGACATGGGGCTTGAACCCACAAACCGAGATCATGACCTGAGCCAAAGCCAAGAGTCGGGCACTCAAAAAACTGAGTCACCCAGGTGTCTCTTTTCTCTCTTTTTTCTTTTCCTTTCTTCATCCCTCATTTCTTCCTAACAACAAGTCCTTAGGGAAAAGTCTATGATAAAGTCAAAACACGACTTGTTCTAGCCTAGATCTTTTTTTTCTCAACAGTAAAATCAGGATTCACAATGACCTGGTAATGGTAAAGCACATACTTTGTATGTTAAACCAATAGGAGTTTCCATTCTCACACACACAAAAATTGACATATATCACGAACATACTATGTCAATAATTTTTTTAAAAATCTGTTCTTATCATTTTAACCATTTTCTTTTCTCTCTGTGTGTTGTTATTGTTGTTATTCACATGAGAATTTTTTTTTACAGCTTTCCTGGGTTAAAAGCAAATCAGGAAAGGCAATATCTATTTTACCTGTAGAAAATTTTAAAACTTTAAGGTTTTAATTTTAAATTTTAAATTAACTTTAAATTTTAAAATTTTAAAGTTTTAAAATTTTCAAGTAGACAATAACAGAGTGACATTCTCTAAACTACATACCAAAGGCTGAGAATGTCCAAATAATCAGGGAAGTCTTTCACAAAATAATAATATGACCAGTGTTTTGAGTTTGGACCCCAGTAGATATGGGTTTGAATCCCATAAGTTCCAAGCCATACCTTGAAGTGAGGGGGGAGGGGAAGAAAATGGGAAGAACAGTGTTCCTGTCCGTGGTACTGAAATGTCACTGTGTACCGAGTGATTTTCCTACCCCAGGACACTGGTAATGACTCTGACTTTTCCCAAGCCCCATGTTTTTTCCTTTAAAAATTTTAAGTTCTATGTTGGCAACAACTTTTCTAGTTTTTATAATATTTCAGAATAAATATAAACCAGCATTTGCTTATCAACAAACACAAGTTTACAGCCTAGTCTGATCTACAAAGAGAAAAACAGAGTAAGTAACCGCTCCTGTTAAGTAAGGTTGTACTTGCCTTGAAGACAGAGCCTTGTCATAGTCATTATGTTGTAATGTGCCTTATGCACCTAACACAGAGCTGATAAGTGAATTCAGTCTACAAATAGTAAGACACCCCGCTCCCCACACACACACCGGTCTTTGCACCTCTAGGAACTCCAATGAATGAATAAGTCAGCAAATGAACAGTTCTCAGGAGAATGACTCAAAGCTTCTTGCACAGAAATGTAAAAGGCCATTTACTCACCCACATCCTCAATACAGAAAATGTCAGCATATGTAACCAAAAGGAAATGTTTTCTGAGTGTCTCAAAAGAAAATTCATATTATTAACCACAGACAGTCGCTTTCTAAATGGAAGCACATAAAGTCCCCAAACAAACTTTTGTAACTGTGAAAGGATTTCTCTTCAGCTGGTTGAGACTCTTCTGAAGTGTGAAATGAGCCAGATAATATTCAGCTCTTGTTTCCTAGTCACCAAATTCTCTTTTCATGAATCCAATAAGTGTCTATTAAAATAAATAAACCCCCTAATGATTCAAGATAACCTAATCAAGAAAACTGAAATGGATAAAAGGCTAACTGCAAGGGAGACTTTCAAGGGCTTCAGTGACTCCCTGACGAGGAGGTCATCTAAGCCCGAGAAAGGTTTGTGCTTAGCATTTGGGTACAGTTCAATGTTAATTATTTTATAACTTGAATGCGGTAACTAAAAATGACCTGCTTTTTTTTTGTGTATTTTTCAAAATTGTGCACTAAGTTCTAAACTATTTTCATAGGGACCAATTTTCAGCTGTCTCTGGGCATGTCTCTCATATTTCTATGGGTGTGTTTGTAAAGATTGAATCTGTAATTGAGAATGATGAAAATTTTATTTCAAAACAACTCCTTAACCTCTGCTACAGAGGACTCAAGACAAGAGGGGATTTCATAAAATCTCCCTCCTTACCAAAGATATATGGGATAAACATAGCTTTATAATAATGTGGAGACATGATATGATTTTATATAAATATGTACACACATACATACATGCATACATGGGAACATGCACCTGAAAAAGCCATCCATATCTGTCAAAAAGATGAGTGAACTTCTCCACCTAAATACTAGAATGGTATTAATAGCAAAACATGCTGGGCTAAAATCAAGCAGAAAACAACCAAAATATTTCCAGTCCTTGGTGTCAGGTCCAAATTCCACATGCATGCAACATAATACTATATATTTTGCAAACTGCCTCAAAAACTTGTAAGGGGAGCGGGGGAGACAGACACAGAAGAAACTGGGAATAAGACTTTTTTTTTTTTGGAAGATCAGACCTGGGACCCAAGTAAGGCAAACAAACAACTAATGCACAAAATTTAAGGAGTGCGGCTCTACAAGTGTGTGTCTCCTTAATATTTATACCCTAGGACCCGGCTTGCCTCGCCCTAGTCTTGGCCCTGTGAAAGGATGATGATTAAACAGTTTCTAAAGCAAAGTGGTAGGAGTTCTTCATAGGCACAAACATTCTCCAACTATAAGAACCCTGATTTAACTCAATGTGCTCTTTGTAAGAGGGTTGGGAGAGTTTGGAGAAGTGGTTTTAATATGTCAACCTGATTTGCTTCACATGCAAGTTTCCAAAGGTGCCATGTCATGAACTGGAAAAATAATGTAACTCAAGGATTTCTGCAGTAGATAAAGATGTGCTTAAAACTTGTATAAAAACTTGAACGATGGGTAAATGTATCTGACTTTTTAGAACTGCCTATGAACGCCATGATTAACCTTCACTGATATCTAAATAAGGGCTCCCTTAAAAGCTACTTTTAGGGCATGAAACACTAATATAATTAATTGTGGGGGTAGTAAAAAAAAAAACCAATTCTCACTATAAGATTGATATAAAAACTGAAACCTTGAGGGAATTTCTGCTGATAATCTCTCAATAGAATGTAATCTTTTGAGATTATGCTGAGGAAAAAAAAAAAAGGCAGAGAATGAAGGGCTCAATTTGATGCTTAAACATCATTGTGTTGACTGCCTGCCTTAATCTGGCATTTGGGAATGTTGAGAAATCTAATTTCTTGACTACTTGGCATAGTAACTTTTTTCAAATGGTAATTATAGTATAAATATATTAATTTTTTCCATTTGAATTTGGTGGATAGCCCTGAAATTGCAGTAAACATGCCCCAATCGTCAAAAGTAGAAAAAGCGAGCTTCTTGATAGGCTGTCGATATGACTGCATTACCAAGAAACCAGCCTGGCAGGAAGGGGCGGCTACTCAGGAAGGCCACGTGCCACATTTCAGCCTGCCTCACATGCTGAAGAGGAGAGAGCGAAATCATTAGGAGTGAGACCCAGACACCCACTCGCTTCCTGTCACGTTTTATACCAGAGAGATGGGCAGCCAAACATGTACTCCCGATCGCCTGAGTATCCCAGTGCCAGTAAAGCCATTCCCATAAAGGGAATGTAATAAGTTAAGATAAATGTCAAACATCTTTTTGAGCAAAGTGTCAAAACCTTGATCTTTGTGTGATATTTTTGAAAGGCTAAGAAACTAATGATGAGATAACAGGTAATATTTTACTTTGTAAATTTACCCTCCTAGATGAAAAGATAGGCTTAAAAAAAAGAATTACAGATTTAACTTGTCTTACAATTATGTATTGTACAGTATGATCTCAATTATGATATAAACACACGTGTGCTCATCCATACACACACTACACATTAGAAAGAAAGACTTTAAAATGTTAATAGTGGGGTGCCTGGGTGGCTCAGTCGGTTAAGCGTCTGACTCAGTCTCGGCTCAGATCATGATCTCATAGTTCATAAGTTTGAGCCTCACATTGGGCTCATGCTGACAGCCTGCTCCCTCTCTCTCTGCCCCTCCCCTGCTCGCTCTGTTTCTCTTTCAAAAAATAAACTAAAAAAATTAAAATGTTAATAGTAACTATCCCTGTACTGTAGAATTACAGGTGATTAACATTTTTGCCTTTAGACTTTTCATTTTCTAACTTTCAAAAATAAGAATGCTATTACTTAAGTAATCATAAAATAGAAGTTTTTTTTTTGTTTGTTTTAAAAAAAGACCTATGTACAACTAAATTGTGCCTGGGCATTTTTAAGAGATGCAAAAGCAAAGGTTAGTGTGGTAGCCCATGACTAAATGAAGGAAACATCTTAGCACATATACTGAATGTGATAAAAACTCCAACAGCAAAGAAGAAAAGAAACAAACTAAATAATTTATCTATTGTTTTCCTTCATGTAGAGTTGTATATCTTTCCTTTGTTTCTGCTTTATTTTAAAAGGATCTGTCATAAAGAGCTGCATATTTTAAATCATTCTGCATGTTAAGCAAATTAGACCATCTATATGGAGAAATTTTATGATAGGGAAGTAAGTTCATAAAATGTGAGTTTGTAACCTACATCTAAAGCTAAGTACCCTTCTATTCAGGAATACAATTTATTAAGTCAGTAGGAACACAGAATACATTTTTGTTGGATAGAAACATAAGTGATAAGGAAGGAATAAAGGTCAGTACACAAAATATACTTAATCCTAATGTACATGAAGCATAGAAGGTACTGAAATCCAATCACCAGGGAGAACACAGCTTCTGTGGGGAAAAGGATTTCCGAATTGTGTACGGAGGCCAGAAACTCATCTTTACCAGCTGCAGTGGGATCATGATTATGGCTCCCTCTCTGACTCCTTCATGCAGTCGGAATAAGGACTCTCCTATCCCTGATCCTAGTGTGAGCTTCTGTGCTTGTGAGAGTGGAAAGGTGTGTGTGGCTGGGAGGGGAATTCCAGGGTCTTTAATCTGGGTGAAGGTGAGGGCACCCTATGTCATCTCACCAGACAGCCCCCTAGGGCCCTGTTTGTTCCCAGATGACTCTTTCTGTTACCTCAGCAGCCTCAGTGGTGGGCCCTTTCACTGCCACCACCTGAGATTTCACAACCAGGTCATCGATCTCCTTTCTGCAGTGCCTCAGCATCTTTATGCTTTCCTAATATAGAAAGCAAGCCCCTGCCCCACCACCACCAAAAAAAAGGGAAGCAAACCCCCATGTCCTGTTAAAGGTTCTGTCATTTGTTGTCGTTTATATTTTTAAATGAGGACTTGGGAGAAGAGAAATTAAAATAAGTCCCTTCCTGTCTTTCTGCCTACTCTATTCTTACCCAAACATAGTAGAAAAAGGCAGTCACATACATAGAGTTGGGTCTTTGAGTATACAAATAATAAAGAAAGATTCACTCTCCTTGCCAAAAAACACCAACTTTAGATCATCCTCAACATTCAATGAGCTGAACTACTATAGACTATGAAAAGGAGAAGAGATCAGTATATTAGAGAAACAGTGAATTCGTTTCTGGGAAAAGGAACAGTTGAGGTCAAGGGAAAGAACCATGGCTGAAGGTGCCATCACAGGGCACACGGCCAGCCCTGGAAGACTGCAGTGGGCCATGGTGTTTCATTTTTCGGGAGTCTCACTTCCCAGATGTGGGGCTGGGATAGGTGCAGCTGGGGAGCAAGGGGGAAAGCAACCCCACCGAGAGTAAGAGGAACAGGAGATTACAAGAAGCGACAGAAGAACAAGGAATTCCTGTGGCCACTAAAATTGCACACTGGGGCATTTAGTCCCTGGTGGCTCTCTGTAGGTAAGGGTCACACTGAAGTGACGCAGAAAATGTCCTGTATGATTTTAAGTGATGGCTTCTATGGAGGACCCGGTTTACTAAGGAGTCGTGGTTCACAGAGAACAATCACTGGCCAATAGTGCATTTGCTCCCATGAAGACCATCAACAATCTGAATATTCTGAAGAAAGGAAAAAGATAATCCTCAGGATTCTCTCTCACACACACACACAGATCCTAAACGGCAAATGAGGTGAAATAAACATATAGGCATAACCATACCTTTCCCCCTGATATATATATATTTTTTTTGCTTTTCCTTCTTTGACTCCTCTCCCATGAAGAGAAAGGCAAGGTCAGAGAGGAGATATTCAATGGAATTTGATGATACACTGGCCAGGCATGACAAGCTAGAGCTTAACTGGAGAAAGAGGCCTGCAAATGCATCTGACATAACACACACACACACACACACACAGACACACACGCACACACGCAGTTCTAGTAATATATTTCATCAATAGAACCATAAACAAAACTGTACAAGGGGGTCACCCTCTCAACTCCTTTACTGTACTCCTCTTCTCACTGTGTCCCTAAACTCTTATAGTCTTCATAGACCACCTTGGCCCATCACCCTAATGTCTCCAAAATTCTCCTTTCTTTGTCCTCCTTCTAATTGAAAGCTTGCCTAACACACAGCTTTAGGGATTATTCTGATTAGCTGATGACAGCATCTCACAAAAGGGTGGATCAGATTTAATAGAGGGTTCGTTTCTATTTTAAAAGAAATTGAAAACGGGAGGGAAGGGGTTGCTCTGCATATTTGAACTGGGTCTTCAAGGTTCCAATCTGACAGCAGTTCACAAGAGTTCCTAATTAAAGGTCTTCTAGTTTTACCTCCAAGACAATAGAGAGCCCTTCTTATTCTTATGCCTCGTTACTCATTCCAAGAACTTCTGATCCCTCCAAAGAAACATAGTGGGAAGAAAGGGAATGCAGAAGGGGAAATGAAAATCTCTGTATTCCCTATCGTCACAATCCAATAAAGAGGGTTTGGCCACTTCCCACTGCAGCTTGGAGTGGCTAAATATTTTGGCCACACACACACACACACACACACACACACACACACCCCTTATGGATACATGCCAAATATATATATGAGGCACAAAATAGTGCAATCAGTTTCACTAAATATGCTCTTTATGAAGTAAATGCTGGTACTTACAAAAGGGAGTAAATATCTTATGTTAAACTGCCTTCAAAACTATCAGGTAGGTTCACTTTGTTTGGGGGTATGTATTTATAAAATATTAGCACCTGATTTGCCAGTCTAGTCAGCTCTCTATCTACAATAAAGGTCCCCATTCATAACTGAGAATGAGGTCACAGTCCCAATGAAAAATGGAAAAACCTCAAAGCAACTTATCCCCATGAAGACTAAATCCTGTCTCACCCTTTAGTGTATTAGTTCTCAGAAGTACGTCTTCGTCCAGATTCTACAAAATCAGGGCTACTGAGTTCTTCAGGAGGCATCAAAAACTTGGAAAGCCAAGCCTGTGCCAACTGGCAAATACAGCTTTCAATCAGCTACCTGAATTATTTTGGGAGGCTGGAGGTATCACCATTTCCAACAGCCACGGTGCCAAGTCAGCAGAAAGATTACAGGCAGTTTGAATCAAGCTCTCAGACTGCGGGTTTCAGTTTTTCTTCAATGTTGCTTATGAAAGAAGGGCTGAGTGCAACTTTGATATTTACATCAAGTCACGACTAAGGGGTAGGTTTGCAAAATCAATTGTGTAGTTTTTATACTCACTGCACATTTACCACATATGTCCTTTATTACACAGTGGAAAACCATTAAATGCACAGTAGTTTTGCCAAGTGGCATTATGCATTTAACAGCTTTATTCGTTTAACAGCCCCAACTCTCATTATATTTTGCCATGTGGTACATGGGATTTTATGCATTTAAGTTTAAGAAGGCTCTATGGTGTTTTACTTTTATGTATTTCATACTATGGCTGGACATCGTATCTTAGCAAACTGTGTTTCAATGATTTCATTGATGAGCGAAGAGTAAGAATAATCTGGAAAAATGACTACACTGAAAGTAAACAAGGAAATGAATATTTCAATCCTCTTCTAAATTCCTGGATATTCTACTCCTTTCCCTTTAAGAACATCTGAAAAATAAGGTTACTGCAAAACTACAGGTAAGGAAAAAAAAGGCTAATCCCAAAATGATATAATCAGCCTAAATATAGTATTTAACTATCTATCATTTTTAAATGATAATTTAATTTTCATTGAAAATAGTCTTGCTTAATAGAAGTACAATATTCAGTAACTCCTTTTCTTTACAGCACACAACAGAAGATCTGTTAAGGAGATGCTGGACCATTTTACCATTTACATATGTGGGATGAAAACATTTGTCATGCGAGGCCACAGAGGAAATCAAGCTCAGAATCAAAGGATTCTCAAAATTATGCTTCAGCTAACTTTTGTTTCCTCCACCCTGCACTGGATAATTATTCATCCTAGGGATAAATAAGTAACCACCTCAACCTAACCCATTTGAGGATAGGGTAGTAGTTGTCCCTTTAAACGAATTGAGACAGGTAGTGGAACCCATCAACTGTTGCTGCTTACAGAAATAAAAATCCTAAGCATCTGTCTCCCCTTCTCCCTGGAGCATTCCATTCCCCACAATCCCAACACTGAGAAATTGTACTGGATAAGCTTCTACGTTTTCCTGTTATGAATTTTAGCACTCATTCTGGACTCCCTCACCACCCCGCACATGTGTTTTCTCCTGGAAAAACAACTGTATTCTACACATAAAAGGAACACCTGACATGGCAAGGTGTCTCTGGGGCTGGAGAAAAGAGGTTATTATAACAAAGTCAGCAGTTCCCCTGGTGGGAATAAGAGAGGGGATGAGACAAGATTCCAGCTAACTGAGTCTCAGGAAGATGCTGTTTTATATATACTAAGTTTTGCTCAATACAAGAAAAAGAAAAAAGAAAAAGAAAGAAAGAGAAAAATGGATACACAGCAGTGCTTAGAATTATGAGAAAAATCATTCAAGACTGATACTTTTTGAAAAAAAAATCTTTAAAGGAAAAAAAATCTGGATTTTAACTTAGTCTCTATTT
Source organism: Suricata suricatta (assembly GCF_006229205.1). Lineage (NCBI taxonomy): Eukaryota > Metazoa > Chordata > Mammalia > Carnivora > Herpestidae > Suricata > Suricata suricatta. The sequence continues at coordinate 34,751,276 of NC_043702.1, read as the reverse complement.
TGAACCCCAATGGGAATAAAAGCAAACCGTAGAGCAAAAGGCAGAACATGACAGGTTCCCTAGGGATTATTATTGTTATTATTATTATAGGAACAGATGTATTTTTATTGGTGGGAGGAGGAGAATGGTCTGATTTCAGCTCTCGCTTTTGCTCTTTTAAAAAACCACTCACCTGACTTTTATTTGCAGCCACTTTGGCAAACAGGGCTTGAGACACCTTGGCCCTTTTCATCTCCTGTTGGATCTCGTCATAAATGGCAGCTGTGATGTTGACGTTGGCGCCGTCCACCTTAATGGGGAGGTCTGTTGTCGGTGTCGAGGTTTTGGCCTACCAAGAGACCATGAAAATAATAATTTAAAAAGTGCTGCATTCAGCCCAGCCATCTGTGCAGAAATTATCAAAGGATTTCAGTCAGCTGATGCCAAACTGCATTAGCTACAAAGGGACACTTCCTGTCCATTATTCTAATCAGGTTAATTGTGATTGGAAATAATTGCAGTGCATTCCTATAGGACATGCAGCGTCCTGACAACCCTGTTCTTTTCCTCACGGTCTCCTAGATGGTTCACAGGTACAATGGCTACCCCGGGCACCAAACTGTAAGACACCCCCTAACTGCAAAACAAGCATGCAGAACACACAGAGTTACCTCTTTCCTTCTAAAAATGGAACACCTAGGAGGAAGAGCCAATTCTTTCAGGAAAAAAATGAGTAAATGGGTAGAGGTCTCTAAATAATAAATTATTACTCAATTTAATGCACTCCCCTGAGTCTCTCTCATTCTTTATTAAAGCTTTACATATGTCATTTGAGTATGTATGGTTTCCCATCACTATCATCATTATGCTACCCAGATAGTCACCTAATTTCACCTAGGAAATCAGTGGAAATGAAACAAAATTTCATTTCATAAAACTAGGCTTCAGAATGCCTTTGATGTGCCGTTTTCATTTTCTTAAACTCATATTGTGGTTTTATGTATTCTGCCGTGTTCGTTTTAATTGAATGATTTCCCATCAGCTTCAGAGACAAATGAAGGACAATGTAAAAGGTGCCTGTACTTCTTGGAGTTGAGATAACCCTAAAACATTTGCATCTCCATGGTCCAAAAGACTGTCAGAGCATTGCCTGTGGTGTGTAATGAGGGCGGGGGCTGGGAAGCCTTCTCAGAACCCCAGGGAGCAGGACTTGGGCAGAGTGGGCACCAAATTTTGGTTTCTGAGCACAGCTGGCTGATTTGAACTAAACTGAAATTTTTCTTTCTGCACTCACCCTAGAATCCCAAACCAAGGCAGTTGTCACTAGATCACTACTTCCCTTTTGTGGAGGCCTTGAGCTCTTCCCCCACTGAATCAAGCAGCATGCAGATTTGGAGAGAGACACAGCATGCTGTCTGGATACTGTGGGATCATTCTCCATAGCATCTTAAAGTTAACATCCTAATTTTCTGTGAAGGCTTTAATTCATAAGATTGCTCACTGACTTTTGCATTCTTCTCTCTCCCTGTCTCATACTTTTTCGAATTACTGCAAAGTAGTAACAACTATAAGGTATGTCGTACTTTTAATTTGCCAGGCACTCCAGAAAGTGTTTTACTTCTGCTATTTCATTTAATTCTTTGAAGAGCCCAGTAGGTCAGACTTTATTATTTTCATTTTACTAAGGAAAACAAGTGAAAATAAAAGAGGACACTTAAGTTCCTGGAAAGACACACAGCAGCAATGGAAGGAACCATAATCTGAACTCAGGGGTTTCCGGCTCTGCAGCACTGGCTGGGGACCACGGTGCTATCCAAACCCCCCGTGTAGACTGGGTGCTGTTTTTATGAGCATCTTCTTGCTTTCTAGTTTGGGGTCTTCCCATAATAATCCAATTTTCTGTCATTTATTTTCAAGAAACTTCTTTTTCTTTTCAAAATTTCTAATTAACCTACAGTGCTTTTCCTGTTAAGTACATATTTTAGCATATCATTTCTGCCTTTCCTAATTGAAATTTCTTCATTAGCCACACTGACTATCTCAACTTACTTAACTGGTCAAATCTTCTCTAGAACCCTAGGGGCTAAAGCAAACCCCCTCCAGGCACTGTAATATATGGCTAGGAGCCCAGGCCTTGGAATCAAAATAACCAGAGTTCAAATCCTAGCTCTACCCCTCAATCATGTGACCTTACACAAATTAATTAACCCATTAAAAACTCAGTTTCCTCATCTGTAATGGGAATAACAACACAAAATGATGAGGATTGAATTTATGCAACATGCTCACAATACCTGACACACAGTGAGTACTCAATAAATGATCATTCTTAACCTTATGTTGTTTTGTTGTTGTTAACGTGCATCAAGAAATACTAGCCAACTGAAAGATTATGAGATGGGACTCGGAAGGTTTAATTTTACATTTTAAATTTCCTCCATTTGTTTTAAACTGAGAGTAAAATGTTGATGGGGTCTAGAAAATATTCTCCATCAACCTATGTGGGGCTGCCTGGGTATTTTAGATGGCTGGCTCCAATTAAAAGCTTAATCAGTGGGTATTCCTCTAATATTTGTTCTCACAAATGAAAGCTTGACTAAGGATTTTTACTATTGAGATGCGTATGTAAAGGAGTTTGAGTAAGTAATCCTGAAATGTTTTAAAAGACTTTAATAACTTCCCTCTTAATGTTGAACAGAAAAAGAAAGTTCCAGAGAATGTACAAATGTCAGTGCCATGACTGTATTCTCAAAACTATTTTGAGAAGATTTTATATTTATATTCAGAAATCTCAAAACTGTGAAATTAAATGATCTATTTCCCTGTTATTCTTGTCCCCAAAGGGCACTTCTACCTCAGAATTTTCTAGATGAGATTTTTCTGCTGTTCAGTACAGCAAAACACTGACCCTGGCTGCTTTGCCTGGTAAATTGGTCTGGCTCTGAAAACTCTCAGGTCTTTGAAAAGGTGTCTAAGATACAACTGCATTAGAAAAATATTACAAGGAAATGGAATACAGACTGCCTAGACTTAAGTTATTTTCTAAAAAGGAGAAGTGACTTTTTGAGAAGAACTGGTTAAATGGCCATGAAGCATGGCTGGACTCTCTATAATTATTTAATGGGCTTCAAAAGTGTCAACAATATTGGTGAATTTAATGGAAGTAAATATTAGTGTAAGTTAACAACTCATCCAACTCAATAGCTCAATATGTATGTCTTAAGATTTAAAAAAAATAAATAAAAAGAAAAAAGCTTGGTTACACTCGTCCAAAGTAAGCAGTCAAGAGACTTATTTTTGGTTTCAAAGTAACTAAAACCCATAATTCACCAAAGACTAAAGTGAAAGTATCACAATTTGGCACTGCATGACAGAAAACAATCTTCAATTAAAAATCTATTGCAGAGTTAAAAAAAATTGTTATGATGTGTGAAAAAAATGGATGTACTTGAAAAAGCTCAACTACTTCTACTAGAATGAAATCTGCTTCTATGTCTAATCAGTTCTTTAGAACTTATCAGAAAACACTCATAACACTAAAATTAAGCAAAAAAAAAAAAACCCTTTAGTTTCAGAGTACCCATTTTTCTGATTTGTACAAATGTGTACTTGTTAAATATTTGTTTTGAGACAAAACTTGCAACCATCTTGGCAACAGTGAATGAGATGGCTTTATCCTAAATCTATTGACTAGTAACAGTTCGAGAGAAATAAAAAGTAGGCTAGAAATGAATGGGCTCAGATGTGAAATGGAAAGGACACTTGGCTGACTTGAGACGTAGACCCTTTAGTTAAGATCTCTGAAGCGCACAGCATTTCTAGACATGTGCACTGGCAGGAGGACTTGAGAACAGAATGCTTTTAAAGTGTGGGACAAAAGGAGGGAAGGAAAGCTGAGTCATTGAATCCTGTAGGGAGATCACCCAAGGAAGGAAAATCATTAAGGCCTGCCGGCCTTCCCACTACCATTTTCTAGGGGATCCCTGAGTGATCTCCTAAACATTCTGATCCAGCTGTGACATATGCATGCTTCAGCTATATACAGATCTCTCCCCCATTCTGTCTTTTTCGAAGTGCTTAAATGAGAGCTTGAATTACTTTCCTTGTTCCCTGCCTCCAAACCAAACCCACCACCCCCTCCAACCCTTGCTTCCAAACTACTATGTAGTTTAAGGAAAGTAGTCTTCTTGCTATGTAAACTCAGCTTCAACTCCATCCCCTGACTCCACCTTAGGTAACTAAGTAGCTGTGTGTAAACATTTTAGAGCCTACCCATCCAGCCACGCCTGCCCTTTCTGTGTGGAAGAATGGTACTTTCCTAAAGGGACAGAAATACCATATGACACAGTAAAGGATAATCACTCTTACATGATCAGAGGTTCACATCCTCAGACCAACATGACCAATGCATTAAGAAATCTTTGAATTACGTCTCTTAGTTTTTGAGAGGAACACAGTATCAGCGAAGGCAAGATGTTTTCAAGGCCAAGAGTGAAAAGTCAACGGAGTGAAAATATCTCACCTGAGGGGTTCGGGAGGAGCTGGGACTGCTAGAGGCTGATGAGACCATGCTCACATTGGGGTTCATGCTCCGCTCTCTCTCGTCCTGGTATATGCGATCCCGCTCCACTTCTGGCAGATTGAGGAAATTCTGCATGGCCCTCAAGTTTACTAAAAGAGACTGAGAGGCTGTCCGAGGGTCTTCTTCCTTACGCAAAATCTCAGACAACAATCCCTGATTAAACAGAAGGGAAAAAAAAGACAAGCCAAGTCATATCTGCAGGTATGTGTGTGGTTTCCATCATCGGCCCCCTCCCCCTTTATTCGTTGGGTGTAGCCAGCTGGCTGTGATGTCAAGAGCCTCAGTCTAATTGCTGAGGGTCCTCCAGCAGGAAGGGTTGTGGGAACGCACTTGCCTTCCAGGGCTGCGCCTTCTCCTGGATCGTTCTATTCTGACACTTTATCATCACTGTAATAATCGTCAGTGTACAGAGATGCCAGTTAGCAAGGTAGGCGCTCGGAAGGCTTGTGAAACTGCAATTACCACCAGGTGCCTCCTACAAGTATTTCAGGAACTGTTAGAACTCTCTCTGCTTGAAACTGGGAACACTTGGCAGTCCTGCTCAGCTTTACAAATCTGCCAAGTTTGGTAAATTTAGTTCCGACATTTAAACAGCATGGGAGATTTACATCGACTTAAAAAAAAAAAGAAAGTTTGGCTGAATTTCTGTGTGACCGGCCACTGTTTTCAATATAGATGTTTCTCGTGGCAAAAAAAAAAAAAAAAAAAAAAAAAAAGAAAAGAAAGAAAGAAAAAGAAAAGAAAAGAAAAGAAAAAAAAAGAAAAAAAAAAGAGCAAATGGCCATAACTTGTGTTAATCCTCTGGTAGCTTCTCAGTCCACATACATAATTGGTATCCTTGTATATGTACCAAAGGGCACCCAAACATTATTTGATGAGATGCCCTCCTCTGGAAAGCTCTAATCCCACTGTTGTGAAAACAACAGAAATACAGGCACATCTGGTGAGGGTCAGAGCACACATCAGAGAATGCCATGTATAGACCCAGATAATTTCTGAATACGTGACTCATCCAAAGGGCTTTAAATAGGAAATTAATGTTTTCATGTGCTCTCATGTCAGAGAACTCACAAAGGAAAGGAAAATGTTGACAAATCTAGAGAAAAGTAGTATGCATGCAAGAAAAGGTCTAGAACCCAAGTTCCAATCACTGAAGTAACTTGGGCAAAAACGAAACAATTTCCATTCTGCACTCTTGTTAAACTTTCACATGGAGGCATCACTTTCCACGTTCCAATTCAGGGCATCGCTTCTCAGGGCAGTATGAGACCAGAGTCTAGGACCATCCTCCAGGAAGAGCTGAAATGCCAACTTCTGTATCTTAGAACACACGGGGCAACACAAAATTGTGAAAAGTAGATGCCAAAGACATTTCCACTAGGGAAATATGAATGCAAAGAAAACACTATCAGGTTTGTAAAGTACGGCTTAAATATAAAAAGATGTTAGATCCAAGAAGAATATACCACCTCTGGTTGGCCAGAAATCTTCAGGGTAAAGTAAGCAATTTTTTAAAATAAGGAATACATTTATAATATAGCAAAGCAAATATCACATGCTATTAGCACTCCAAGGAGGTAATCACCACTCCAAGTATCATGTAAGACAATTTATAAGGATGTATCAGTAGTATGCCATATGATAGTTCTGCAATATGGGTGTCATATTGCTTTGATTAGAGAAGTCTTTGCAAATAAGAATAAAATAAGCCATACAATGAAGCTAGAAGAAACATTACATTAATATCTGTGTGCATGCACACCCAAGGAAAGGAAAAGGTAGGACATTATGTGAAAATACTGTATTGGTAAAATCATAAGAAAATCTAGATTTCTTACCATGCTTTTAGAAGCAAAAGACATTTGTCTTCCAGAAAACGTTATACAATCTAGGTATGGATTCTTTTTTGAAATTCAAAGTCAGGTTCTGCCTTAAGTTATCCTACTTTCCACTTGCATGAAGCAACTTGAAATATTAATAATGAATTTGTTCTACAATAAAAATCTCTAAATTAATATGTAGAGAAGCAAGAGGGAAGTGGATTTAAAATCAATACCAATAAGACACTAAGATTGATGTTTTCTGAGCTTTCCTTAATAATGAACTCTGTGCATACAGGATGAGTCGGTCCCCTCCGCCTCTCCCTTTCTCTCTCTAGCATACACAACTTTAGCATTTTAATAAATCTCCAACTACCAAACATGGAGGAAGTTCAGGGGTCACACGGATATAGTCTTTACGCCACTTATCACAATTATACTTATGGTACCTCAAGGAAGTTTGTAAAAGTATTCTTCTCCTGTGAAATTATTTTTGCAAGTGAAGCACATTATAGGAAAGATCTTGTATACAAAATCGTGAAATAACAAAAACTATTGTTCTAGTGGATCAGATTCAAAATAGCAAGTTTGTTCATTTGTAATCAATAAAAAAAAATATTCTGAAACATAGAGGTCTTTTACTTGTTTCCTGTTTGGTTTGATTATTTTTTCCCCTACACCAAAATCCTTCCCCGACATTTTTTACAGGCTGGACAACTTTACAGGGAATTGAATCCATCCTAAGAAAAATCAAGACAAAGCATTCTTGTAAACGATTGCTCATCAGCATCATTTCTGAAGTGAGTGAGACGTGATGTTTGTATTTTAAAGGGCTCGTGGAAGATACTACTGTCTCTGTTTTATTTGCCTAATTGAAGATAAAGTCTCAAACCAACAAGGTGGTCAGCGCCGCCTCCACGTATTGCCCCAGAAAATGACAACACTGTTCTAAATTATTAAAGTCTCATCTGTGTAGCCATGGTCCCAAAGCAGCTTCTTTTTACCTCAGACATTTTCAATAACAAATGGCTAACTGGTAAGCACAAAAAGAGTTTTAGTTGTTTTGTTGAGTCCTTTTCATTTTGGTTATTTATGTGCTCCTTGCTATTTAAACTGGAATTTTAAAAAATGTAGTCCAAATTCTGCAGGCTCATAAACGTAGAGTGAGTTTATTTAGTTAGCTGAAAATCATCATGGCGAAAAAATAAATTCAGAAGAAAATCTATGGCATAATTTACACCACAAACCACCTTACCTAATTATCAAGATAAGTAAATGTTTATCATATTGAAACTGTCTTGAATAGAACATAAATTAATAATTTATCTCACATAAATATTTCTAAAGCCCTTGCCTCTATGCTGTCTGGCATTTTAATTATCAACCAGCCAGGCAGGAGGTGTCACTTAAACATTTCCATTATGCAGCCTGAGATACACAGAATGTGGCATGGCACCTGGGCATTGAAAAAAAAAAGGAAAGGAAGAAAAAAATTGTACTTTTATAAATAGAAAGGTCATGAATATTGAGAATGTGAAAATTGAGGGAAATTAATAAATTAACCAGGATATTGCTTATTAAACTTTCATATCAGTAATCATATTAAAACATATTGCACGTATTGAGTAAAGTGGTCATTAAGAATTTCTCTCATTGTAGGCAACAGACCCTTCTCAAGGGAGAGATTATAACAATTCCCAGCACGGTGTTGGCTGAGGTTATGTAAGACCAGGAAACATGTTGACTGAAAAGGAGTAGTGTGAACATCTGCACAGGGAAGAAAGCCACCTTGCACGACAGCTCTTGGGTTACAAGTCCCTGAAAAAAGAAGTCAGTCAGGCAAAAAAGAACCTCAAATTAGCCTTCTCCCTGACCTTTTAATGGGGAATTTCGTATATGATGTTGGCAGAAAATTCAATAAAAACAAAATAATTGAAAGCGCAGAGATAATATAATGCCGTCTAGTTTGGTTGCTACTAGAGGCTATCTCCATAAACAAAAGAATTTGGGCTGATTTTTAAAATGAAAAATTGATACACTTATTATTTCAAGCATTTTAAATAATATTTCCTTGTGACAAATGAAATGACCTTATAGTTTCTGAATCTGCAGTTCCTATTGATGAGCTTTCTTGTTTACATTGTTATGATTTCCATATTTCTTCAACAATTTATATAACTTGCCCCAAACTGTTCCTGTGTAAAATACATGCTGATAAGTCAGAAATGCTTTGGAAATATTACCATGACTGGCTCTCTAAAATTTAGTTCTAAATATCTACACTCGCCCTTGGGGCCTTGTCTGGGACAGGTGAGAAACTGCTTATGATGAGCCCTTAATTGCTTAAGAGAGCAAGAAAAGAACCAAAACCTGGGCCAGGTTTTCCGAACGCAAAGTCTGAACCTCTCAGACTTTCCCAGGCCACTCCAGGACTGACAGCAACACTGGAGGTCATTACTGCCTAGATTTCAACAGACCTTTGTAATTCTGTAGAATCAGAACGATTATCTAGGGAACTCCCAAACTCAGTGCACCTATTAACAAAAAATGACAGATCCGTCTCTTAATCTATTTATTTATGACATGGTATGAAGCTCAAAAAGGAATGAGAAAAGAAGACACAGATTCTGCTGCCAAAGAGTTCACTGTATGATGGTTTATAAAAACACAATGTAAAAGGTGACAGGTGTCATAAATTCCAGATAGAAAGGGTGCAGGCTCAGTTCAGAAGAGTGTAAAAGTACCGCCAACTCAGGGAAAACATTTTGGAAGAAGTGGGACTGCGCTTGGCTGGGATTGGAAGCGTACGCAGTACGGGACTCTGGAGGTAGCGATGAAACTAGGCAAGGGAGGGACTGGCCAAGATGAAAACACCAGAAAGAAACGAAACAGCAGGACTGATCCAGAAAACCAAGAGAAGTTTGTTTCCTTAAAAGCTTTAAAAACAAAAACAAGTACAAAAACTGATAAAGTGGTAGAAGACATTTTGAAGTGAAACTACTCTAGTCCACGTTAATATAATTCTGAACTACTGGAGTATACACAAAATAACCAGTAAACATTACCCCCGAAATGAAGTGATATTAGATAATCTAGTCAGCCTTTTTGTCACCTGCAACAAATTAGGCTTTCAATATGCAAAACATCTTCCTTCCAGAAAAACAAATGATCATGATTCCATTTAATTGTAATTTAATGAGGCATAATTTATTTTTTAAAGTGATATATACCAGGTGTGTGCTGAGGAAACTGGCCCAGCAAACCCCAGTGCCCCCCCTTGGAAAAGGCTTCAAGCTAGCTGGAGACTGTTTCCATTTCCGTAAATTACACTTCTGTTTGTGGCAGTTGAAGGGGAGGTATAAAGGGTAACTTGCAATGTCACATATTTATTGTAACATATACCTTTGAAGTAACTCAACCAAAAAAAAATACTCATTTATCATCCAAGCAAATAGTTTCAAAGTGTTGAGTTCCAATCTGAACAAGGATAGATTTTAGAGAAAATAAACCCCATCCCCTAATAATGTATTTTGATTATATACTGTTAGATGTATGAACAAAGTATATAAGCTATTTATTATCTTCAGAAATCAAGCTACAGGGCGCCTGGGTGGCTCAGTCGGTTAAGCCTCTGGCTTCGGCTCAGGTCAGATCTAACGTTCGTGGGTTCGAGCCCCGCGTCAGGCTCTGTGCTGACCCCTAGCTCAGAGCCTGGAGCCTGCTTCGAGTTCTGTGTCTCCCTCTCTCTGCCCCTCCCCCTCTCATACTCTGTCTCTCTCTGTATCAAGGGTAAATAAAACATAAAAAAAAAAAATTTAAGAAATCAAGCTACAGCTCTAAGGATGTATGAACTGAAACATGTATTATGCAACAGTGAGTCTGAAAATATAGTTCATGTTTATATATTGTTTTAAACAAATGATGTCATAACCAGTCAGCAAGGTTCAAAGGCACATATACCCCCATTCTACAGATTAAAATTATCAAGGGTCCCAAAGGTAGAAGGACCTTATCAGTCATACTGGCCAACCCTTCATCTTACCCCTGAGTATGATCTAACACATACTTTTCTTAAAATACAAAAAATAATAATAATAATAATCCACCAAAGGCACTCTTCACACCTCACTCTTCATGCCTTCCCTCTTCACGTTTGCATGCTCACTTGTTAGCCTTATTTTTCACACAATTCTGAAATGCCTGGTTCCAACTGACATGGGAGCCAAAAACCGGTATTCTTTTGTGAAAACCAGGTGACACCAAATTCCTGGCCTAATCATACAAAGCAAGCTCTTGTATCTCAGCAGCTAACACACAGTCACAGAAGCTATGGAGCCAGCTGCGGGGCTGCACAAAGTGCTGACAGCCCACCATCTGAAAGCTGGCCTCACACAAGTGGTTCTCCCCTCATCTCCAATCTCATTTCCCTCTAGACACTCCGGAGAGGCATTTTCCCCTCTGCTCACCAATATAAACAGGTTTCCCTGGGCTCTGTATCCATAATCCACAACCCCACCATGAAGCTGAATGCTGAAATTCATTTGTGTAATGCTAAAAATACTCACCCTCCTCTCGCCCCCTAGAGTACTGCTCAGCCATAAAGCCAGAGTACTTATGCTGATTTGAATAAAAGGTATACAGGGCACAACAATGACAATTTGATTTTTATTATTAAAAATGATGTGTTAAATCCTCAAAGAAAATGTCGTTATTACATTAGTTTAATAAAACCTCTCTTTATTACAATATTTCTTTATTAGGAGAGACAGCCTATGTATGTAGCATGGTTGTAGGATGGGGGTGGATAGAACTGAGCATCTAAAGGGAATTAATGTACTCTGCAAATATAAATGTATATACAAAAGTAACATTTGCAGACAAATGTTGTTGCTGTAGAAATGTATTCTGTAATTCACTAAAATACTATGTACATATGTGTGTCTGCATATACACTGCAGTTGGCAATAGTCTCTCCCTCCTTTGAACTGAGATGGCAATAGTTCTATCTGGCGTTTATGACACTCATCTTTTACATTGTGCTACTAGAAAACCTCTTCTCTCCATCATACAGTAAACTCCTTGGGAGAAGAATCTGTATTAATTTGTGCCTAGTGGTTAGCTGGGAATATGAAGAAATAAAAAGCTCTAAGAATGTACCAAATGCATTTTTAAAAATTTTCCTGAGAGGTGGGAGTCCTATCTTTGCTGAAGAGTCAGGAACAGGCCCTATTGGACCACATATTACACTCAAGATCTTTTCATTCAACCTATTGTAAACGCTAAGATTCAGTAAGAACTGAAATTCTGGACCATGCAGACTCCACTTGAGAACAAACATTTCGTGTTCTCCCAATCTGCAAGTTATTAAATAAAAACACTTGCCTCAGAGACAGCTTTTCTTCTAGTGGATACTATGAAACTATCCTGTGCTATCCGACACATCAGAATACAGAATACAGTGCAACACTGAGTGGGTACAACCAAATATTCTTGAAACCAAAATCATCTGTGCTCTCCTAACTGCAATCCCCTTGTCTGAGCACATACAATGGAGGAATTTAGCTAGAAACAGATTTCTGGCAACTTTACTATTTTTACCTACCTATTCAATGCAAAGATAGATGTGATTAGATAAACAGTTTTTTGCCTCCCCCCCCCCTTTTTATCCCTTCCCTTCTTAGGTACTGGAATGGGGGGGGCGGGGAGGGTTATACACAATCCAAGCCAAAATCTTCTAAATGCACGGGTACCAAAAAGCAAAAGCAAATAGAGAACTGAACAGGTTCCCTTTGGAAACATTTACCAGTGGTGTTCTCAGCTCTGGGCACATACGTGGTTTCTACTAACACCTCAAGTACCTGGCACATGACTATTGCATTCACAAAGTTCTGAGCCCTGGTTATTTCTAGTTTCTATGTGTATTGTGTGAAACAACTGTTGGCAAACTGCCCAAAAAATTTACTAGCTTTGGCTACTTTGTCAAAACATTGGCAAAAATAGTACTTTCTTGCAACAAAACAAAACAAACCAAAAACATACATTTATTGAATATTTATATCTCAAATGTATCAAATGCATTCAGATATAAAAAGTAAAGCAGTCTGTTAACATTATGAGTTGATTTTGTCCCTAAAACGGTTATAAAACATTTTTTTTTTCCTGCTGAAATATTTCTGCATTAACTTCAATTATCTCAAAGGTCAAAAGCACATGTTCTCACACATGTAACATATCACAGTTCTTCCTATACCACAGTGAGATTACTGGTTGGAAAGCCTGTTTACCCCTACAACCTCCTTGAAGGAGGGAGTATATCTTTCATGTTCTGTCCTATGAGATCAGAAATAATTAAGAATGAAGGGCTTGTGAATGTGAGTAATAAGGTCAAAATTGCTGGGTTCAAAATAGGGCTTCAATTAGCCAAGCATTAAGTAATTAATTTTCTTATGGCACAGTTTCCTCACCTGTAAAACTGATATAATAATTGAACTCCCCTCACAGGATTCCCTAGAGTTTGTAACTGATACATATTAAGTGTTCAATAAATGTTAGCCTCTATTACAATGTTTACCATAGTTTCTGAATGCTTAATAAATACTTGTTAGATGAATGAATACAGAATATATGGAACTATATCAAATAAATAAGAACTAATACAAAGTACAATTCTTATTTTAAATTTACAACTGCAAATCTTCAAGGCCCGCCACTTCATTTTGCTAAATGTCTTCCCATATACAAGCAGAAGATGTAAAGAATAAATTTTAGGAAGCAGAATAATTAAAATTATTTGGAATAGAGGAAATGTAAAGAAAATTTTAACTAATTATGTCAACTGGAATGATCATATGGCTATCCAGCAGCATGTCACTAAACCAAGATACTCTTTTTATATTTCAGAAAAGTAAAACAAGTTTTCTTCCGTAAGTAACTCTGTAGTCATTTAAAATAAGCACTAACTTGCACCACTGTTTAAATATAGCTCATAATTATTAGTGGGTGATAGATTTCAGTAGATCATAACTAGTTTTTTGTAAGGACATGCAATTAAAGAGATTGGAAATCACCAAGGTGTTTCATACATGGTACAAGTATTATTACCTAAAGGGTTTTTTTTTCCTTTCATGAAGGTTTTGCTTTAGAAATATACAGATAGACAAAAATATGGGTGGAAATGAGATGGAGCTCAAGAAAGACAGGCACACGTATGTGCACATGTGTGAGTGTGTGTACCAGCTCATGATATAAAAGGTATTTCTCACAGGGTACTACAGTCAAAGACGTTTGACACTGAACGCTGCAGTGTGCACTGATAATTTTAGGTACAAAACTTGTGGACAGAATGTAAACAACCTTGTAATCTCCAACTGACTTCAAATTGATTCAGTTATATTTTTCTCATAGCATTTCTAGCCTTTAAACTTAATTCATTTTATTTGAACAAACATGCACTTAACCCCAGGCCAAATGGTCATCATTTCAATCAATGGCCATGAAAGGAACACTCCTTGTGTATTTCTTTTATTACTTTAAATAAGCAATGGTGAAAAGTATATAAATAATGGGATCTAAAGCTAGTGTTCCTTGTTTTTCTTCTATAAAAATCCTACTTTACTTGTAAACATCACCGAGGATTGGAAGGAGACTAGTTAAACACTAAAATAGACCTTCATACTAAAAATACAGGTCTATATTGAGATACTGACAGGAAGTAAAAGAAAGTCCTTATTAAAAAAAGAGACTCCTTATCTGTGTGAAAGAAGCTGATCACTCCTTGTCACAAAAAAGTGACAAAAGCTTGTAAAACCTCCCCCCAGAGGAAGACTTTTTTACTTAAAATGGAGAAAAGTGAAGTTTCTATATAATTAGTTCAATAGATAATTTTTAAGAACGTGGACACTGGTCAGGAACAGCAGGAACAGGAAAGGACAGAGCAGGGCTCCGTCATCTTTGTTTCCTCTGATTCTTTGGTACCAGTTTTGTAAGGGGGGTGAGGGGGGCGGGTGTCTTTATATATTCTTTTACATAAAATTTTCTATTTCAAGTAGATTTAAGAATGAGGAGACAGTTATTGGGGCACCTGGGTGACTCTGTTGGTTAAATGTCTGACTCTCAATTTTGGCTCAGGTCACGATCTCATGGTATTTGAGTTTTGGCCCTGAGTCAGCCTCCCTTGCTTGGGATTCTCTCTCCTTCTCACTCTATTCCTCCCCCACACTCGTGTGGTCTCTCTCCCTCCCTCTCTCTCTCATTCTCTCTCTCTCTCTCTCTCTCTCTCTCTCAAGTAAATAAATATTTAGAAAGTAAATCTTTGCCCCCCCCCAAAAAAAGTAATGAGGAGGGGTTATATATGTTTGACTGCTACTGATCAACCTTCTCTTTACCCAGAACACAAAGCCAGTATCTCCTCCATCTTTTTCTGCTGGAATTGCCTACAAGATGCTAATTAATGATAGTTTGTATATGTTCAAGAGGAACTAAGAGGCCATCCTTAAGCCATCTAAGAACTTGGAGACACGGCTATCCTGAGAGATATTAATATTATTATAATCTTTAAATCTATGAATTCAAGCCAGTGGTTCTGAAATGAAAGACTGCCTATTTTATGAGGCAAGCAGGGCCATCTCTTCCCACTTTATTAATTTAGTGTTAAAATCAAAAGAGTGTGTATTATTTGCTTCAAAACCCAATAACATGTTCATGCCTGATCTGCAGCATTTCATATATACAGGCCACCTTTCAGAGGATGGACTTCCTTTTTCTCACAGGCTTCCTTGTCATTTTATAACCAGCTCACTGGACCATGGAGTCAAGACCCCTGGGTTTGCATTGTGTTCTACTCCTATATGACTTGCTGAGCGCCCATATCTCTATTGCATAGTAAGAAATAATGATGACTGAGACCAGATTTTGGCTGAGAAATAATTCTGAATATCTTGGAGGTCAAGTTTTCTACAAATATAAACTGTATGTGTAATTAAATCATGACTATCTTTGGCTAACAATATGTTTAAATCAAACATAAGACTTTCTCTTCCCCCAAACTGACTGGTAATGCACTTAAGTTCATATTTCTAAATATTTTGGTTGCTAAAATGTTCATGTTGTTGCTATGTATCTCTTCCTAACTGTGCCACTTCAAAGTATACTGTTTAGCAAGTCTTTAGACATTTTTAACCTGAAAAACACAGGTGTGCATGTGCTATAAATGTGGTGTTGATAAATCATAAAAGCAAAACCCATGTCATTTCAGACAGACATGTGCATTTCTAGCCATTGACCTTACTGCCAACTTTCCTGATACGTTGTTCAATCTAATTTTCCAATCTGCTGAAAACATTCTCCAGTTGCTGAGTCACTTTATAAAACTGTATTTATGACCCTGGCTTTAAGTTTCTTGAAATGATGTGGCTTTGATGAGTAAATAGCAGATTCTTTGCAAAATCTCATAAAAAAAAAAAAAAGGTAGTCAAATAAGGGCAGGTCAACCAAAAGCCTTCCCAAAGGATTTTTTAAATCCTCTTCTCTCTCTGATAAGACCCAAGATGAATAACTTTCTCAAGCAAAGCCTCTGACAAAAGGTTGTAAATTGTGTAACTCAGTGACTTTTGCATCAAACTGAAGAAGGAGCAAGATACCAAATTAGAGGCCTACTGTTACAGAATAGCACATTTTGTGAAACACATCTGTGCATCTACTGAAAACATGTTTCTAAGAATTGACTCAAGAGAGCTACCTGAAACAGAAAATGGACTTGAACTTTCTGAGTTGTGATGTAATGTGCTAGAGGAAAAAGAAAAATAACTCTATTATATAAATAATGAAGGTGGAAAAAGCCTCATTTCCAAGTTGTAGAAACTTCTTACTGTTGATTCCTTATGTAAGGGTATTTCCTGAACACTCCCACCAAGGAAAGGGGATAGTGCTGCAGCCAGCAAACATGGACCACACCTAATTTCCCCTTTCTGGCACTCTAACATTCCTATTCGTATGTGGCAAGGCAGCCAT
Source organism: Suricata suricatta (assembly GCF_006229205.1). Classification (NCBI taxonomy): domain Eukaryota; kingdom Metazoa; phylum Chordata; class Mammalia; order Carnivora; family Herpestidae; genus Suricata; species Suricata suricatta. The sequence continues at coordinate 34,734,887 of NC_043702.1, read as the reverse complement.
TGCAATGGATTCAGCCTAGTTTGGATCAAAGCTTCCTCTACTTCATTTAACAGATCTGCTCAGATGTAAGGTCCCGGAGGAGAAACGATGTTAGTAAATGAGAGATTTCTGAACATGTGAATATGTAGGTCATTGGATTTTTAAATAAATTAAAGAATAGTTTATCTATTCAGGAAGATTCACTGTACATATTTTATGAAGCCATCCTTATTATAGGTCAGTGGGCATCCCACAACCATTCCTTCGTAATATTGTCTTTTAAAATACTGTCATGAATCTTTTCATACTGTCACAAGGCTCTGATTAATATTTTTAAGTCCATAGAGCAACAAGGGGCAAAAGAAGATGTAAGGTCCAGATTCATAATCTAACTGTCATAAAAGCACAGATGTGAGTAAACCCAGTAAATAGCATAGCAACTTATTCAATGTCCACAGGCGTAGGAACTGTAAGTATGCCAACACTAACATAAATTTAGGATATTAGCAAAAGAAAATGAACTGCAAATTAAAAGAGAAAAGGGAAGGAGGAAGGGACAGAAGAAATAAGGAATGGAGGAAAGAAGGAAGAAGAGAAAGAAAGAAGAAAGAAGGAGGGAGAAAGAACAGAAGGGAGGGAGGGAAGAAGAAAGAAAAGGAGAGAAAAGAAAAAAGAAACTAGACAGAGCATGGGTCTTCTTATTTCTTGAAATTATTAGTTCTACAAACACCACTTGCATCACTGACAGAGCACTGGACAGAGTGAAGGAACAAAACTACTCTGAAAATCACATGAATTACATAATTCACCATGTAGACTTGGTGAGAATGGTTTTCATTTAAGTCAAGTGTGAAAGATCTCCCAGGGCTTCACATCCAGTGTCCAGTTCTGTTTCGCTGCCTTTTTGTCCTTCCTGTATTTGATAACCATAAGTAAATCTGGCCAATATCAGTATCAGTCCATTGAGTACACAGAGGTTTAAATAATAATAGTGCTGATATTTCCAAGAGAAAGTAGTACAGTAAAAACATTTATACCATTCCCTTATTGATATCTTACTTTAGATTTGGATGGTAGTAAGGCATAAAACTGAAGATAAGTTTTATTCAAACCACTGCCCCATGATATAACCAAAAGCCTATTTAGACTATCAGTGGTACTGATCTATAATCTGGGATAAAAATCCTATCTTGAGATAAAGATTCCTGTGCAAGTGATTTATTAAGGAAGTGGAGAGGGAAACTGGTGAGGCAGTGGGAAAAGCAAGACAGGAAAGGGAAGAAACCGGAGCAGTTCCTGTCGCAGCCTCATCTGTGGAGAGTTCTGCAGTAAAAGTCACACTTCAGTGCTGTCCCCACTACTGGAGGCAGGGGAGCTGGCCTTTCACCCTCCTGCACCTATTAGACATTGGTTATTTCCAGCTCTCTGCCAGTGTGAGTGAAGCAAAATCCAATAGTCCAAGGAAAGTCCTTTGAATGAAAAACTAGCCACCAGTCACTAGTTTCTAGAAGTAAGAGTATGGGGGAGTAAGAGTGGAGAAGTAGAACACCAGAAGCAGAGCAGGCATGTTATCTGCCTCAGCTTCCTCTGGTGTACTACCCATAGCACCTCACCTTGTGACCACAGGTAATAGAAATACTTAGAAACATATCACAGGAACTGTCTGAAAATTTATGACCAGGTGAGAAAACATCTTATCTCTTATTTGTCATAAATGTCTTCAGAGACTCAAAAAGTGGGGTTAACCTTTTCTTCCAAAAGACTAGTAAAGAAAAAAGTGACAATGCTCAGAATACATTATCTGTAGGTCATGACAAAACTAGGCTTCTATTACCCTGATGGCACAGACAGGATGTGACTCTCTGTTATACCTTGAATCTAGAACTACATGACTCTTGTACCCATACTGAAAATTTGATACCCTGGCATTGCATGATCTTAAGACTCATCGATTAAAATTAAAATGTATTAAAAGCAAGCTCTCACAGGGTACCTGGGTGGCTTAGTTGGTTAAGTGTCTGACTTCAGCTCAAGTCATGATCTCGCAATTTCATGAGTTGGAGTCTCGTGTCAGGTTCTGTGCTAACAGTTCAGAGCCTGGAGCCTGCTTCAGATTCTGTGTCTCCCTCTCTTTCTATCCCTCCCCACTCATGCTCTTTCTCTCTCTCTCAAAAAGAAATAAAAACATTTAAAAATTTTTAAAAAGCAAGCTCTTGGAAATATAGCTCTATTTTCTCGATTGTGTTATTTTATGTCACCAAATGGTACATTGACAATGGATCAGATATACAGAGTGATTAATAGTTTCTCCTTGGAGAACTGGCATTTTCAAATGCTATTTATTATGAATTTGAGTTGATTTTAACCATGAAAAACTAGGCCGATGTGTTTTTTTTTCCAGCTTTAGCTTCATTTATGAATGTTATACATGTGATTTGTTCTATACACACACATACACACACTCTCTAATTACTAGTTGCTCATGGTCCAATCATTGAGCACAAATCCAGAAACACAAACTATAGTGTGACAAACCAACGTACTTTTTATTGAATTTGACAATAAATGAATAATAGAGATCATGAAGTAGTTCTAGAAAATACTCAGAGTACTATAGGTATGATACATCTCTCTAAAGCAACTGGATACAAGATTGATATTGGCCTTAGGTATTCATCTAAAATAAATGGTTCTGATCCTGTTTGCTTTGAGAAAAGCAAAATGGTGAGATTCTTTTCTATCCAAAGATTAACACTTCATTTACATTATTATCTATAAAGTTAATTTTTGTTTATTATAGCTGGCAAATCATGATGTCACCTATAAGTGTCTGATTCTACTGAAAAAGGCCTAACATTTGGAAAATCCATGGTTGGTTTCATGGGGCACAGTACACCGTATTTTCCATTTAACGATGCTGCTGGTGAAACCCAGCTGTCCAACCCTGCTGTTAGCGACTACAGTATATACAGCAAAAACAATCTGCCTGCTGACCTCCGGCTTAAGTTCAAACTATGTCATTCTGTCAATACCATCTACCTTGATTAGGTTGGGCTTTATACACAACAGGTTATGATCCCAGAGGGATGAAAAGCTTTCCCAAATTAAAAGCAGAATTTTAAAAGGAAATACTCATACATTCCTATGCAGTTTCCATTTGATATCCTCAAGGCTGGCCCATGAACTCAAACTCATGCTGATTGAACGTGAATGTTCCTTTCTGGGTGTAGCCATCTTACAAATTTAATGGCAGGAGGAAAATAATAAAATGTGTTCCATGCTTCAATTAGACCTTTTATAACTTGGCACTTGAACGATGGCAATGCCAAAGAAAAATCATTAATCCATAAAAATAGACAAAAAGGATTGTGGAGGAGAAGACAGACCTCCAGGAGTCTAGGGCCTTGGCAGAGCATGCTCTCACACCGACATGGTCTGTCTTTTGTCTAGCCTCTCTGTGAGTCTCCTCTCAGGCTTCATGCTATTTGGATAAAATATATACTGTATTTGATTCTAAAATCCAAAGTAATACAACCATGCTTTCAATTTTATCCTCAGCCAAAGGAACTGTATATATAACCAATAAAATGTTGGCTAGCTATGAAATGTCTATTCATGCACATGAATGACAGATGAAAGAACACACACACATACACATGCACACACATACAAATACACAACTACACACATATATACAAAATAAAGACTAAAAGATGCATCCTTCCTTTTTGTATTTGGCAATAATGTGTAACACATTGGCTCAAAAGGACTAGAATTTTTCATAACCCTAGTTCAGATAACTGTGGACACACAAATGCTACTTCAGTACTTTGACTCAAAAAAGAAATCATAGAGTGATGTCCAAAACATGTGCAGAACTCTATGCCTCCAAACTCATTTTCAAATGCTATAAATGCAGTCTGTCAATAATAGAATGTATAAATTAGCTAAGAGTCAAGGGAGCAGGAGATTTCACCCTCTTGGTCTCCTGCCACACCTAATCTGTCAGCACTAAACCTCAAACCACCCCACTGTGCTTCTTCCCGGCTCCCACTCCTCTGGTTCCAGCATTCCTGAAGACTGTTACCAAACCACAGTGCTTGGTTCTATCACTAGCTCATGCCTGTTAACTTCAGCTGAGATCCCAGACTACCTCACAATTCCTTCTATCTCAGATTGATTCCCTATCACATTCAAGCTGTCAACACACTTCTGACCTCCTTTTCAACACCAAATTTTGGAAAGAGTAATTTGCAGCCCCTGCTTCTGTATCCTTAACAGTCAGTCACTCCTCAACTCCTAAATTCTGGCTCCTGCCTTCTCAACTCTAATGAAATTATACTCTAGGTTTGCCAAAGGTCTCTCCCAACCAATTGCCAAATTTTTTGGCAAGGTTTCAAGCTTCTCATGCCTCTGCAAACCCTTTATTCATGTTCCGTATTCTCACTACTACCTCCCTACTCTTTCATCGCCACCTGATCCCCTCTCTACTGGCATTTCTTTTACCTCTTTTCCTGGTAGAGTAGTGGTTCTGATTTCTCCGCTTCCTTCCCTTGACTCTCTAAATCCCAGGTCTGTTAATAAACTTCTAATCTTTTTCTAACCCTGAAAACTCTTCTTTAGCACCAAACTAACATTTTGAATGAATTCTGCATATATTTAAAGAAATCTGCCAGTACAGGATGTCTGGGTAGCTCATTCAGTTCAGTGTCCAACTCTTGATTTCATTTCAGGTCATGATCTCATAGTTTGTGAGTTTGAGCCCCACATCTGGCTCCATACTGACAGTGCAGATTCTGCTTGGGATTTTGTCTCTCCTTCTCTCTCTGCTCCTCCCCTGCTCTCTCCCTCTCAAAATAAACAAATCAACATGAAAAGAAAAGAAAAGAAGAGGAGAGGAGAGGAGAGGAGAGGAGAGGAGAGGAGAGGAGAGGAGAGGAAAGGAAAGGAAAGGAAAGGAAAGGAAAGGAAAGGAAAGGAAAGGAAAGGAAAGGAAAGGAAAGGAAAGGAAGGAAAGGAAAGAAAGGAAAGGAAAGGAAAAGAAATCTGCCAGCTCATCAGAGACAAATAGTCTGATCCAAAATAATCACTCACTTTACTCCAACTATCTCTTTTTAATGTTCTCTTTGATTCTCTAAATAATTGCAGATTTATTCTCAGCCACAAGGCTCAAACCTTGGCATTACCTTTACTATCCATCCTTCTTTATCCATTCAGATGGTTACACTTTCTGTCAACTTTTCTTCCATAGTTCTTCTTGATTCTGTACCCTCTACCCCACCACCACTAGCCTAGTTCAAAATGTTACACATTTAAATAAAGTTCAAAGTTCCTAGCATGGCCCTAAGACCTTTTGTGATCTGTTTCCCCTGTTTAAGTTTATTATCTAGCTTTGCTATCAACTACCAACTATTCCCACACATGTCTGACTCAGCACTTCTTGTTAATTCCTTTAGCCTAAAGTACCCTTATTATCCATCTTTGCCTATTAAATTCTATTTATCCTTCAAAGTTTAACTCCCTAGCAACTTAATACTCAAGTCAGGTATTTACATATGTGCTGCCGGTCTAAGACCGTTTTCATCTTTGCATATTCACTGAGCTTAGCTTCCTGCCTTGCATTTAGTAGGGTGGTTAAATTTAAACCTACTGTGCTCTTAAAGACTCACTATATTCATCCTACTGTAAGTATTCCTTACCCCCGGCTCCTCATGGATGCCCATGACAACCATTGTTATTCTATCTATTTACCTTACTTCACATTTTACTTTTGTTATCTGAATATATTTTGGGTTTTTTTGTTTTACTACTAGGTCATTAGCTCCTTGAGATTAGCACTTCTACTTTTTGCTACCCATGTAAGGACTAAATTAATCATTATCAAAATATGGCTACCAGACCAGCAGCATCAGAATCACCTGGGACCTTGCTACAAATGCAGATTTCTAGGTCCTATTCCAAACTATGGAATCTGAAACTCTGAGATGAGGGCCTCAATAAAATAAGATCTAATATTTAGAAAATATGAGTAAGCTATCCATTACCACCTTATCAAAATCTTTTCTTTTTTATGCTTATTTATTTTTAGAGAGAGAGAGAGAGAGAGAGAGAGAGAGAGAGAGAGAGAGAGAACACGCATAAGTGAGCAAGAGAGGGGCAGAGAGAGAGGGAGAGACAGAATCCCAAGCAGGCTCCACACTGTTAGCACAGAGCCTGATGCAGGGCTCAGTCTCATGAACTGATTATGATGTGAACCAAAATCAATAGTCAGATGCTTAACTGACTGAGCCACCCAGGCACTTTATCAATATCTCAAATCTAACTTGTATATTTTGAAAGGTTTTTAAAAATTATAGAAATTATGACATTCAGTGATATTCTTTACATAAAGTTCAAAAACAAAGTAAATAGATGGTGCATGCATAAGTAGTTTTAGAACTAGTTTTTAAAAAACAAGTGAATGTTAGCCACAAAATTCAAGATCAGGGTTATACTAGGGGAATGGCAGATAAAAAGATGAGGAAAGAATGGAGCACATAGGCCCAAATCATTGGTAACATTTTGGGTCCTGAGTTGGGTGATAGGTTTACAGATATTCATCACCTTACTGAAATTAATTAATTAATTATGGCTATGCATGAATCAAATATTTCCTGAGCTAAAGATTATTAGTTAATTCTGTGTGCTCTGAGATAGACAAATTTTTTTTGAAGAGATAAAGATGTCACAATTCTGTCCTTAGTATTATTCTTAACGGCCAACTATCATGTGCAATGCTAATCATACCTGTGTGCGGTTGAATGCCACTCTTGCAAAGACAGCTTGGGACACACTGGCCCTCTTGAGCTCATCTCTGACTTGCTGGTAGATATCTGGAGACACTTCTACAGAAGAGTTGGTTGGCTCTGGCTTAACTGCTCTGGGAATGGGTGGATGGTTCAGGAACTGCTGGTTGATGGCTTGAGGATGCTGGTGAGCCAGGAGCCGGCTAACGGCAATCTGTTGGTTTATCAGATGGGCCATGGCTATCTGTTGCCTAACCAGTTGTGGACTGAGCTGGGGAGAAAGAAGACCAGGGCTCATGATGGGCTGTAACGCGGGCACTTGGTTTCGGATTGGAGTACTGTGGTGGATTTGGCTATGAGGAGACTGTTCGTTGGTTTTTCCCAAGGATGCCAGCTGGTTCATATTTGGTAAATGCATTGGACGCTGGCCCAGAACACAATAGTCTGAAAGGTTTTCTCGTTCCACTCTTTCCACTGTTAAGAGACAAAAAATGATAATTGATCATTTTTTTCATTGGTATAATTTATGGCTGATATAAGTAGTATTGAATTATACTATACATTTGGTATATTAACAACATAAACGTTTTTCATACAAAGCTGGAAGCCCCAGAGTAAAATAAGTTTTCCTTCCTTGCAAAATATTATAATAATAGATTTTTTCATAGGTGATATGAAAGTAATAATATTTACCACTTCATTTTTCTTCAGTTTTTAAATGCAGACATTTTATTGAGTAACTAAGGCAGAGACCACTAAGCATGATAAATTCTAAATCCTCTCATATTCCCAGGCTCTCTCATCTCCCTCACCTCCCTCCGCTATAAAAACACCAGCTGTTCTCATCTTCTGTAGTCTGTGGTTAATGGTGTAGTTCATGGTTATCAGGAAATGACAAGGACAACATCTCCTGCCAAGTTAACTGCTACCTCCTAATAAAAATCTCACACAGTAAGTACTTACACAACTTACGGGAACATTCACAAAGTATAAATGTATACCACGTAGCATGTCCTTGTATCTACTCACTTGCTCTCTTTGTTATAGAAATATTTCTTTAAAAATTGGATACGTTAATGATTGTGATATGTATCAGGATAAGAAAAAAATTCACAGTATTTATAACATCTTCTTGACTTTCCATTAAATAAGATGCTTCTCCCCGCTATCCCCAGGATATGTACCTTATTACATTTTATTATACTTTACTAGAGAAGATTTAAGGAATAACCTTGAAAGGGAGAAGTAAAAGAAAGTGAGTGTCATATATGTTCAAGCACGAGGCAGAATATTTTCCTCCCCCAAGAATATTTCCCGGGAAAGAGTGAATCACCTCATAGTTAAATCTTTGTCTAAACCTCTATATTACACAATTATGTAAAACAAAGGTTTGTTTGGAGAAAACACATTTAGGCTGAAATAGCCTCCATCATTCCTAGTTTTAAATCCTTGCAGATGGAACTTAACAATATCTGTTTTTTAAAGTAAAAATTCCAAACAGATTTAGTAATTATTTCTTACAGGTGTAAATCTTGGATATGATCATGCAAAAGACTACTAAGATTTTAAGAACACTACTTTAGGTGGTTACATCCTGGAGATCAAAAGTAGTCTCCCATAGGACAAATTTTTAAAATAACTGTCCCACTATTAGGCAAATGATGCTATAGTTTGGTATATGGTTAACAGCGTCAGAATCATATTTTTATCAAAAAAGTACTAAGTCTCACAAAAACCTTAGCAGAAATGGTGCATGTTAGAAACTGGGTCATTCCAAACATGAGGTCCTGTAATGACAGACACACATATGCTAAATCACATGAACTTTAAGGGTGGAGAAAAGTAGTATTTCTAATTAATAGTCTACGTAATATGTGATTTTAAAATACATATGTGGAAGCTAATACATTAAAATGTAAGTAAGTATTTGACTATTATTCATATTTCTAATGGTTATTCTGCATATTCAAAACTTCACATTTGGGAAAATAAACATTAATATCTTGGGATCACCTTATAATCAGACATATACAGTATTTATTCCTGCTTTGATTAAAAAAGCAAAGTGACTGCTTAACTTTCCTATAAACCCCAAAATAAGTAAAGTTTACCTCAGACTCCTTTCAAGTCTCAATTTCTAACTTAATCCTTCCAATGTAATTCATATCATTGTATTCACCGTTCCTTCACAAGGTTCAAGGTGAACAAATTATGTTAATCTTATCCTTTAAATGCAAACATTTTTCAGTCATTGTATTAATTAAACTTTAAGGTATACAATCTTAAAACCAAACTAAGCAAACAGTTGAGAGACTTCAAAAGATAATCTAACACAGTCTGCCTAGGACAGGAGTAACTGTTAGGACTCCTTTCCTGAAAGAAGCACAGAGACTCTGGGCTGCTTCTACAGTAAAACTGCACTTTACAGACAAAAGTACTTGCCCCAGTAGACACTTGGTTCATTTTTGTTTAATTCCTTGTGAATTTAGCCAAAATAAAGGCAAATTTCAATACTAAATTATGTGCTCAGGTGCCGAAGGAGTAAAAGTGTTACCCATTTCTTCTACTTAAATACAGAACCATCCTCTTACAGCATGCATTCTTTGACCAAAAGCTAATGTTCCAAAATGTCAGTATTTTTATTTTTCAATGCCTAACTACCCTTGAGTGAGTTATATTCTGGAAATATATCTATTACAAAAAATAGATCATTAACAAAAAATTCTATTGACAGATCTAGTTATAAATATGCACACAATTAAGCATTAACGTCAGGGTTCCAAGAAACCTGTATGAGCTGACGTGGTAACATTCTGAATAATGTCACTCCATATTCCTTCAAGATTATACATAGTATGTTCCTTTTCTTATGAGTTCTCAGATCCTTAGAAATTCATAGAGTTAAAAACCAGAACTGTGGAAGTGTCCTTACAGACATGTAGGAACACCATGAAGTACTAACTACTTAGAAAACCATAATGAAGGAATTGCAAAGGCAAATGCCTACACCTCCAGGTAGAGAAAAACAGCCAGAGAAGCCCAGTGCAGAGGTACTAGGGGGAGTAAGAGAAAGCCTGCCCAGTCCAAAGGAAGCAGCCGCTACCTTGCCTCAGCCAGTTTTTGTCTTTCTCATATTGTCATTTCTTCAGATTTTTTTCCAAGAAAATAGAAAATTTGGATTATTACATGATAGTGCGTATTTTTCAAGTATTGGCAACTAATTCAATATGCATAACACAATAAACACCAAACAAAACATTTCTGAAAAACAGACACTGCCCACAGTCTTAAAATTTTTCCCAAAAGAAAAAAGATACCCCTTAAGGTGTTAAAAAAAATAAAATACTCAGTGGCACTCATTAAAGATGGTAAGGCAGACCTTATCCAGGACCATTACAATAGGAAAAGGGACACCAGCAATGGGACTAATGGGGGAGGAGAGAGAAGGGACTCAATGCCTGAAACAGCATAAACACCTGGGAATTTATAGCCAAAGAGCAAGGTGAGGATATGTGGATGGAAAATTACTATGAGGAAACATCAGGAATAAGGGGGGTGCTGGCTAAACTGACCTAACCCGACTCTGCTAAAAATAGGCCAAGGTGTTCAAACATCACCTGAGAGGGATGGCAGAAGACGAGGAACCCAGTCAGATATCCAGGGGTGGTCAGACATCAAGGGTGGGGTTCCAGTTAAACTGATTTAACAGGGTTCTTTCTCAAACTGGATTTTACAAGGAAGTGCACAGATGGGCCATGGAGAAGATTTAGAAGACTGAGTAAAGTTTTGTCAAATGAAGAACCTTTGTCAATGTTTTTCAGTCCCTGACAGCTCTACAAATAAAAGCCAGGAAAGAGATAAAAAAGAGCAACCTGGGTGGCTCAGTCAGTTGAGCGTCTGACTTTGGCTCAGGTCATGATCTCACAGTTTGTGAGTTGGAGCCCCATGTCAGGTTCTATGTTGCCTGCTCACACCTTGGAGCCTGCTTCAGATTCTGTGTCTCCTTCCCTCTCTCTCTCTCTCTCTGCCCCTCCCCCAGTCTCTCCCTCTCCCTCTCTCACTAAAATAAATAAACATTTAAAAAAAAAGAAAGAAACCATCATTCTCACTTTTAAGAATGCCTAAAAATCAAATGCTCATCAAGACTCATCAAGAGGCTACATCTCCACTGACCAGAACAGTATATGGTTTCAGTAATAATTTGTACAGATTTTGTTAAATTTGAAACATTGTTTCATTTTCTTTCTGCTACCACTCTCATAAAAATAATATCATAATATTTTAGCTTCTAAAGCCACAACAGGTCAAAGGCAAATGCTTTAAAAAAAAAAAAAAAAGGTCAGAGGAGCATCACAATGTACAAGGCATCATCTAAAAACTGGGCTTGGACATTCATTATTTCTCTTCTATGCCTCTCCCTTCCGTCCTTCCTTCCTCCCCCCACCTTCTTTTCCCCTCTTCCTTCTTTCTTTCCTCCTTCCCTCCCTCCTTCCTCTTCTTTCTTCCCTCCATCCCCTTCTACCACTCTTTCTATTCCTTCCTTTTTTGTTTTTAATGTTTTTTAACATTTATTTATTTTGGATAGACAGAGAGACAGAGAATGAGTCCCTCTCTTCCTTTCTATTTAAATTTATTTGAAAGTAATCACACTGGGTGAGGTGTAGATTTAAAAGCAGTGTGTGATTTTGTGTTTTGTCTTTTCACACTAATAGAAAACATAATATTAAGTCTGTCTTAAACTAAACCAAGTTCAAAAACAACACCTTGGTACTAAGGGTCCATCTCAATCTCTGCAATATTTAGGGGTAGAACAAAAATCCAGAAAAAAAGTGAAGGATAAATGGTAGTCCTGCCTCTGATGATGAAAGCAATGTTCACATCACAATCAAAAATCTTCTTAATAGAGCCAAAATGCTTACTTATTAAAGAGACATAAAACACACCACTTCTAGGGCTTTGAATCAGAGTTGTAATTTAAGTCATAATGACTTTGATTCTCAGTTGGTTAAGCATTTGACTTTGACTCAGGTCATGATCTCATAGTCTGTGGTTTCAAAACCTGTATCAGGCTCTGTGATGACAGTTCAGAGCTTGGAGCCTGCTTTGGATTCTTTGTCTTCCTCTCTCTGCCCCTCCCCCACTCATGCTCTGTCTGTCTGTCTCTCTCAAAAATAAATAAACATTTAAAAAAATTATCTGTGATAATCTTTAGTTTTGGTTGACGATCAATGTTATACTGAAGAAACACTGATCACACCTGGTATTAGAAAGCTGTACTCAAATCCATACCTCTTATTAGCTATGGGGCCTCCTTGTGGGGCAAGTTGGAGATTCTCTGCATCTCAGCCTTACCATAGAAAAATTATTATTATCTCAGAATTGTATGAGTAAAGTTTAGATGATCAGTATCTATGTGAAAGGTCTTTGTCAAAGCACTATTGTAAAATGTCTGTATAATTATGATTAACAGATTAGACTTCCCATTTCAAAACTTCCTGATTAAGACACTCTGACAAACATCTGCTGTTTCTCAAAGGTCACCTAAAGAACTGCAACCTTTTCTTTTTTTCAAGTCACTATGCCATGTTACATCATAACACTTTTAAAAATAAATCCTATAGTTTAAAAGAATTGATTATCAATATGCCTCACACACATAATCACAGGCCTCACACGGTATACACAGGGACATGTTGCTATTCAGTTTCCCAAATGAGGTTTAACAGTTCATATTCTGGCCTTCAAATTAGAATATAGAAGAATATATGAGAAATAAAAGTATATACTCCCACAACTCCTGAAATTAAACTTATAGAAATGCTACACAAATACAGTTTTAAGTTTCAAAAGTCAATATAAATAAAAATTTTAAAAAGCCTTAAGGAATAAAATATGCTCTAAATGTATACATGTTACATTTACATCAACCAAAAGAAAGAAGGAAAATGTATGTCTTACAGTATTATTAAAAAGCAAACGTTTGATGTCTTATTGGTATTTCCCAGGGAATGAGTAGGCATCGAAAATGTCCAAACTTCAACAAAGAAAAACCCATAATTTTTCCTATTTAGTTTACTGTTTCTCTCAGCTGGATTTCATTGTTCTTAGTGGGTCTATTTGCTATAGGTGCTATGTAAAGTAAATCTAGTAAAATTTCAATACTCAAAATGTACTCCATGATTAAATGCCCCAAAATATATAGAGAATTTAAAAACCAAAGAAGAAGTGTCTGATCAGCAAGATGGCACAGGATAGGTGTTAGAGCAAACCGGGACTTTTAAGGCCTGGGTTCTAACTTTCTGGGTGATTTTGAGATTATCTATAAAGAAAAGAGAGGATCATCTGCAAGTTGGTTTTAAAGGTACCTTCAAGTTACTGACCTAATAGTATCTTAAAGAGAATTGCTACTAGGATTTTCAAAACAATTCCCTTTCTCAGAATGTTTGCTTCTGCTTCACGACTCTGTATGGTAAGAATTTAAGACTTTCCTAAGATATCTATCTTTGCCAAACTCCCCGTTGCAACAAGAATAATAGCAGTTTATATAGTGATACCAGTGGTAGATGTAGTATTGCTCCTGCAGGTTTATCTACCGACACTGCTTAAAAGATTGATTAGAATTTCCAAAACTATGAACCTCGTGTTTTAATGCAAACCTTAACACAGTTGCTTTTGTGAAATAGCTCTTGGGGTCTGTCCATACTTAGAAAGCATGCAATGAATTGGGTAAAAGGCTCTAAACTGAGAAATTTCTGGAATTTCTGGTCTATGGATTTTTTCCTTAAACCATGAAGGTGCTTATGCAAATATAAACGGATTAGCATGAATGAACGCTAATGGATTCCCTAATAAGATAATACTCTAGTATTCCCTAGAACCTCTCCTAAAAACCCTGGGGTAGAAGAATATAAGCCAAAGAAAGCAGGGTGGAGGGAATGGCAGAATTTCTCTGTGACTCCTTCAACTCAGAAAGTATTCTGGAAGTAATTCTATAAAGGTATGACAGGTTTGCCCCTGACACTCTTGGTAGAAAAGTTGCCAATCAAGCCAATAATTTTGAATTGGTACCCAAACCTTGGAGTATAGACAAAAGATATTCCTGAATATATCTCTGACTTGGATTTCCAAACCTCCACCCCAAGTTCCTTGCTCTTCAACCCCTTAGCCCCCAAAACTCGGAGCCCAATTTTAACAACAATGATCCCATCTAATATCAGAGAGGTCAGATGACTTGTTCCAGGTCAAATAGCTGTCCAAATGTAGATAAGTATTTAGGAAATTCAGAATGATTACAGCTGCTGCCTCTAAGCCTCATAAGCATAATAAACAAACCACGTGACCAATAAAACCTACTTCTTTCTCTTTCCCTGCATAATTCTAAGTCAACTTCTTGGCTGACTTCTCAGCTGACTTCTCAATATGCCACAAATACTTTTTAATAAATTTCCTTTATAGAAAAATGCTTATTATAAGTGCAGAAATTCTCATATCTGTCTTGGTCATATACCTCATATACCATGCTACTTCAGGTAGCATGAAGCCCTACCTTTTACACAGTAGCTGAGGCACTGACCTAAGCCCTGAACATATCATTGTCATTGAACTCTCAAAACAGTATGACATAGATATTATTATGACCACTTCATTGAAAAAGCTGAAACTCAGAAAAAATCATATCACATACCTATTAAAGGAAGAATTCAATTCAAACCTATGTCTTTAGGACCTAAAAGTCTTTGTTCCATGGCCTATGCTAAAGTACCCAACTTGGGGCATGTGATTATTATTAATTGTAGAATTTGAGTCAGGACAAATCTACTTTCCTACAAAGAAGTCCTGCTGCTCTATCAGTATGTGCACGCACGCAAGCACGCGGCACACACACCCATCGGTGACATGAAGTTGGACGGGATCTCTGAATTGTGTGGGCGCAACCTGATGCCTCCACTATATGACTTGTAGGCCCTTCTGATGTGACAGACTGGAAAAGTGGGTCAGTTCGAATATGTGATGAAATCACTGATTCCTCAACAACTGCAGTGCTAACCACGAAGACAGGGTTATTCACACTTGTTTTCATTTGTAAGTACTTATTAATCAACTCTCATGTGCCAGAAACGATGCCAGCCCCTACGGATACATTACTGAATAATATTAGTCTTACATATTCAACCTATAGATTCGCTTCAGATGATTTAACTGTTTGGTACACAGATGGGCCTATAATTTTAAAGCATTTCTATTTGATAATAAAACATAGTTCCATTCAATCGCAATGTTATCATGAGCAATTTATTCTAGTCATATATATAATACACAAACACAAACACACATATATATACAATAATACAAATTCACACTCATTATATTTATTTTCTAGAATCTGCAATTCTTTTATTCTTTTATTTTTCTTGCAGCCAAAAAAGCTTTGTCCCAAAGTGAGTGCCATCAGTATGGACTCCCACCTAACTGATGAAAGACATGAATCACATAGTTGAGAGCTTTAGCAAGTACTCTTTATAAACTCTGCAAACATGAAATATTTCTTTGAAACATGTAAACAACAAGAAGTAAAAGGCACATTCACATAATATAGGTAATAACCTGAGAATCCCACGCAATCACAATAAATTCTTATATGATTGAACTATATGAAATTGGCAGTATATAATTTCAATCTATAAAACTAGCAATTTCATATGGTTCAACCTGCTATTTACATTGACTCTCTCTCTGAGGTGGGTATATATATTATCACTAATCAACCATACTGTCCACCCAAAGTCTTTCACTGAATTAAATTGTTTTTAAAAGGTATCATAACACTAATTTTCCTGACAAACCATAACAGCATCCCAATATGCCAATACTGAATATATGCCCAATCACTGAAAATATTTCTGATTTATTCTGTCTTAGTCAATAACTGAGGTACAAAGTCAATTTGTTATATAAAATCTATTCTGTTAACACAGACAGACATGATTTCCTGAGTTAAAGGTAATATTCCATACATATCAAATATGAATCCCACACCACTAAGAAAAACTATTACCAGAAGAGTTTACTAAATATAATTAAAGAAAAAATATTAGGAGCTTAAAAACACTGAAGGGTAAAAGGGAAAAAAAAAACAAAAAGCTAAGTCTTTTAGGACTACAAAAGTTAAAGATTTGTTTTTCTCTAAATTTGTTAAAGAGAATCTGTCTCTGGGTTGAGAACTTGCTTGCAAAGTCTCTGCCTAGAGCAAGATATTCAGAGCCAACTTGTTAACTCCTAATAAAACAAGGCTTGGAAGGAAAATGCTTCCAGCCCCATAAGCGAAGTATACCAGCCGGCATTGTGATAATACCATATGACTGGTTTTCTTAGGTGTATTTTCCCCTATTATCAACTTCCTTTTTCCATCATATTAAGATCCACAAAAACATATATATCTACCATAAAGCACTTGAAGCTGGACACCTCTCTGTTTTGGCAAAAAAAAAAAAAGCTCATAGAAGCTATTGTGTTCCATGGAAAAGGTGAGTGTTACTCCACCTCTGCCCCTACTGTAATCTCAGCAGCTCCCTCCCCATACGAATACTAGTGTCCCTTTTGGTCTCACAGAATGCTTTATCATAGTTTGACAACATTAGTCATTTTAAGTATTCCTGTAACTTTCTGTACAGGTTAAAGCAAGTTTTATCTATTTATTTTTTATTCTTTATTTTATTCTAAACTATAATTTCAAAGGTGAATTCAGCATGATAGAAAAAAATTGCATTTCAGAAACTTAACATTATTGTTTAGGAGCATTCTACCTTTGCCAGTTGGCTCTTTGCCAGTTGGCTTCTATGTATATTAATTCGTTAATCCAGACTATTAAAGAAAAGTTAATCGAAGAAACAATAAACCCATAATTCATTCTTTTCCATTGGCCATTCTGTTTGGTTTTACAGGACTTAAATGTTTTAGGCCATTATTTTAAGGAAAATATTCAATAAACTAGCTGGAAAACCCTTAAAGGGATGCTTTTTGTGGGTCCCTAATTTTTACTTAACAAAAGTGTTACTGTCTTTTTCAGTGAAATTAACTATACCTAAATCTTTAGCTCAGTAACTAATTAATGGGAAAAAAAAAAGAATGATTTTTAACCCATTACTCATTTGCTAAGGACATGTATAATATGAATTAAAGGCAAAGATTGCCTTTTTTCTCTCAATCAAAACATCTGATAGCAAATAAGATTAGTCACAATATCATATGTGTAAAAATAAAACTGTTTTAAATGCATAAGTTTAAATAAGTTCATATATTAAATTCAATTCTATTACTATTTACTAAAATAAGTACCTACAGTGTTCAAAGTCCTATGTTTACAGGGGTTTTGAGGAGGACACAAAAAGGGTGTGTTCCTGAGATGTTCTTTCAAAAAACTTGTGGTCTGATAGGGGATTATTCAAAAGTAAGTGAAAATTACTATAAAACATTAAAACATGGAACTTAGAAAGATGCCAGCTGGGAAGATCCAATGTTAGAACTCATAGACTGACTTATTCTAGGAGTCCAGATTTGTCTGTTCCCTTGGGAGTTCAGGATTCCTATGTTAGATAATCTCAAATTACTGCAAAAGGTGAAATGAAGGCCTATCATCAGTTAGGTGAATAGCTAGTAAAACAATGCATAGCACAGACAATTATCATGTTATAACCAATATCTTACATAGCACTTGTACTTAGCTTTGAGTACCTTGTGAACTTAATAAGTGCCTTTCAACTTTTAACTTTGGAAATCATCCAAGGAAAGACAAATATTTTTATTTAATTGATCTAGAAACCAAGAGAATTCTGATTCTAACCCACTGGTTTCCCCCAAATAATGATGTCACCACAGTCATACCAGATTTTTAATCAGCTAGACATTTCCTGGTCTACATACAAAAACTCATTTCAAAACTGTAGATTCTTCATTAGGCACCATCAGATCTATCTTTGTTTTTTGGGTTTCTCATTTTGTTTCTGGGCAGAACAAATGGAAATCTGAAGTTCTGAGAAATCTAAAGCATATTTAAGGAAAAGGTAAGAATTGAAGACCTGAACCACTGTAAACCCTTAACTCTGTCACCTCGTTCGGCTTCCTAGGCTCACATTGTTGCCCAAATATGGCTGCTCCAGAACCTATTTCAGGCATTCTTCTAACCAATTTCCATCCCAGTCATTCTCTCTTTTACTGCTGGTTAATCACAACAGCTGCCTATGAGATGACCTGCCTCATTCTTTACCCCTCAGTCCATCTCCAAACCCTGTGCTCTTGTTCATCTTCTTTCCTTTCCTTCAGATTCTAAAGAAGACATGACATTCTTTCAAGGGCAAAGCATCAACTGTGTGCCTCAGATCCTATCCCTTTCTGGTCTGTAAACACTTGCTTATCAAGATCCCCTTTTTGCAAAAGCGAAGAACCTCCAAATACCTCTCCCCCTCCTCCTCCTGGCATCCTTGTTAACATTTCTCCACAAGTAATCCATCTTGCCTCAGCTTCCACGAAACCTCACTTTCTTCCTATCTTCTTAACCCATGGCCATTTTCCTCTCAAAGCTTCCAATCCCCTCCTGTTCTCATTCTCTTTTTTTAGAGAATGCTCTTTTGGTGGTATTTTAACTATCATGACAAAAAAAAAAAATTGGCTCCAAATTTTATTCTCTAGTCCTGTCCTTTGATCAGCTGGCTCTACATCTTGAATAACCCAATGGATGTTTCTACCTAGTTCATCAACTCTCACTATGGTACCAGCAACCTCAATTTACATTGGCCTATTTCTGTCAAAACCATCAAGAGTCACTTAAGCTCAAAACCTTGGATTCTACTTTGATTTCTTTTTCTCTTTCCTACACACATATTGCATTGGTCACCCCTCTTTCTCACTGCTGCCACCAAAAGCCAAGGCCACACTTCCCCATCTCCACTTCCAGATAGGAATGCAATAGACGCTATGTTGCCTACTTCCTCCCAGTTGCACATACTGCCCTTAAACCTTCCCATCTGCCTCCTCTCTTGCTGTATACACTCACTCCCACACATAGTTTTAGAGGAATTCTAAAGCAATTTCTTTTTTTTTAAGTTTATTTATTTTGAGAGAGAGAGAGAGAAAGTGTGAGCTGGGGAGGGGCAGAAAGAGAGAGGGAGAGAGAATCCCCAGCAGGGTTCAATTCCACAACCCTGCGATCATGATCTGAGCTGATATCAAGAGTCAGACACTTAAGCAACTGAGCACCCAGGCTCCCCTAAAGGAATTTCTTTTTTTAAATCATCATTTTCACCATATCACTCCCTTGCTGAAAAGTTTTCACCAAGTCTCAATATACCTCAGTGGAACTTTCAGAGTTCCCCAAGGTAAGGTCCCAACCTTATTTTTCATCATTATAACATAAATATTCCCTATAACCAGATCCCAAAAAAATCTTTGCTCATTTCCTAATGTTTGATGGAATCATCAACCCCACACCTATTCATGCTCTACCGTTTCTTTTTCAGCAAATGTCAGCCATGCTGGGCATCTCTTACATGACACTATTGTGATAAGTGTACTGTCATTCTAGAGACATCGGACAACCACCTACAGTTTTCTAAGCATCCATGCTCTTTTGCACCTCTGCATCTACACCCAAGAACTTGCAGTTGCCTGAAATGTTCTCCCTTCTCTTTTTCTCCTTGCAAAATCCCACTGTCCTTAAGGTATAACTCATGGGCTACTTTTCTAATTCCCAGCCCCCCAACCTAACATGCATCAAGTAAAACTTATGGACCACTCTCTGCACTACCACTGCACAAGATTATACCACTGCTACATATTCACCAGATAGAGGGCTTCTTCTAGGTGGACAGCAATATAATCAGAGGTAGAAACCATACTTCATGTGTTTCTGGATGTCTCTCAGTGCTTCTAGAACTGAAAATGGCCTGTTACAGAAGCACTCACTAAACATTTGTTTAATTAGTATTAGTTATTTAACTGTAAATGTAATTTTCCTACAGGGAGGGACCGTTATGTTCCCCACATAGAATCCTGCCAGGTACATAAAGTAGATGCTCAAACTAATTTTATAAATGTAGGCCTTTAGAAACCAAGAACTGTATCTTCTACTTCTTTCAAACAATAATTATATATGATAGATAGATGGATAGATGAGAAAGGAAAGGAGGAAGTTAAAAAAATATCATTTTCTGCTCTCCATCCTTTGTAAGCATATGTTTAAAATGGCATTATAAACAATATAAGCAGAGGGGCGCCTGGGTGGCTCAGTCGGTTAAGCGTCTCACTTCGGCTCAGGTCATGATCTCACAGTTTGTGAGTTGGAGCCCCACATCAGGCTCTGTGCTGACAGCTCAGTGCCTGGAACCTGCTTCGCATTCTGTCTCCCTCTTTCTCTGCCCCTCCCCCATTCATGCCCCAACTCTCTCTTAAAAGTAAATAAGGGGGCGTCTGGGTGGCTCAGTCGGTTAAGCCTCCGACTTCAGCTCAGGTCATGATCTCACGTTTGTGGGTTCGAGCCCCGCGTCAGGCTCTGTGCTGACAGCTAGCTCAGAGCCTGGAGCCTGCTTCCGGTTCTATGTCTCCTTCTCTCTCTAACCCTCCCCCTCTCATGCTCTGTCTCTCTCTGTATCAAAAAGAAATAAAACATTAAAAAATTGTTTTTAAGTAAATAAACATTTTGTAAAAAAATTTAAAAATAAGTAAATATGCAGATAGCAAATTTGTTTCTTTTAATCTACAAACCACATTGTTGACAAATGATTGTTTTACATTTTAACATTTATGAACACTGAAGAACAAAGCTAAAGCCAAAGAAGCAGCTATCAGTACTGCTAAGAATAAGCTCCTTAAGATCCAAGTAAGGAACTGGCCCACGACTTAGCTTAGGGTACATGACATTTCCCACATGCCATTCTTTCCCTTGCTAAGATGACCAATAAAAAATTTTAAGTGTTTATTTATTTTTGAGAGAAAGAGACAAAAGACAGAGACAGAGACAGAGATAGAGTGCAAGTGGAGGAGGGGCAGAGAGAGGGAGACACAGAACCTGAAGCAGGCTCCAGGCTCTAAGCTGTCAGCACAGAGCCTGATGTGGGGCTCAAACTCACGAACCATGAGATCATGACCTGAGCCAAAGTCAGACACTTAACCTAAGTGACTGAGCCATGCAGGCACCCCATGGCCTATAAAATTCTAATGGGAGGGCCAAACAGGCTAAAAGTATTTGATGAATGCACATCAATGATTATCAGAGTAAAAATGCACAAGGATCTTCCAAATTTTGGGAAACTGGTAAGTGGTCGGTTGTAGAAGTGAGGTTTCTATTTCCATGAACATTTACATAAAATTTATATAAGTTCAAGGATTTATATAAACGTCAGGGATTTGATGTTGGCACTACTTTAATCAAGAAGCAGTATAGGCAGAGGAACAAACTTCCTTGCTGAACACCTTCATTTAGATCCAAAGCTGAAAGGAAATTTCCTTCATGACTCAGAAAAATTAGGTAGACAAAAGTAAGTTGCTTTTACCTCATCAGAGCTAAACAACAGCAGAGGCAGAAGTACCAGCAGTTGATTAAAGGCATTGTCCTGACCACCGATACCACCATGGCTAAGCAAGGGCTGCCTTACGGAACCAGGTCAGGGGACATTGATTTCTCTATTCAACTCTGAGGCACAACTTTGTAAATGACACAATCATTTTTGGGTACAAGAGGTGCTTTAAATGTGGTAACATTATATCATTTCAGCTATAATGATCATAATTACTTATTTCTTTTAATCACAACCCACTTAACCACTTTAGTACAGAGGACTAGTTCAAGGAGTTTAATTTTCATTCAACATCTAATCTTTGTGTTTACTGGAACCCTTCACGGGCTTTGTTTACTGTCTGCTTGCTGGCCTGGACGTTTGATCTTGCAAGACTAGATCAGACAGGGTCAGATAAAATACTGATTACTCGAATAAACCAGGCTTGGAAAAGTAACACTGGTTTTTAAAATCCTCATTTCTCCCAGCTTTTTAATATTTTTCAAAATAAGTTCAAATAAATAAAATTAAGACAACTAACAATCAAGGGGTTCTTGAGCAATGATTAAGAAAAGAAAAGTGATGAGGATAATTTTGCTTTCTGGCCAAAATATGGGGTTTGGTTAGGTCCATTCATTCTAGTGGTATTATTTTATGACACAAGTAATTTTACAACATCCACTAGTATTTGTGTGAACTTTGAATGACCCTTAATTCTTGGGACACGTTAAATACTTGAGATTGACCTCAGCAAAGATGACTCTTCATTTTGCTTTGGGTGTCAGATGAATAATCCTTTAGACATAGCATTATTTTCTTTTAACTCATTAAATTTTAATTAAAACACATTTAAAATATGAGTCCTTCTTTGTTAAGGCATTTTCTTATTCTTATAAGATCCCCTGAAAAGTGGATTGCTATAAGAGTGTAATTTCTGATGATACTGCATATATAATTGCCACTTAGTTTCATAGAAATGATGAGGCAAGTTTACATCTAAATAGTTAATATAAAAGAGTTAAGTTACAAAAATAAGTGTTTCGTTAAAATGTGTAAACTTGTGAAGGAAAAATTGAAGGGATAAATTCCACATAATCCAAAGAATTCTTGAAAATACTTTTGGAAGCATGAACATTTCCAGGTCCCTGTGGATTATCCTTGTGTCCAACATTAAAACTCCTACACACTAAGCAACTGCTAATATTAGTCTCTTTTCCCCCCTGCTTTTACACGATATGCACATTTTTTTCCTTATACTTGCTTATGAGTGCTACACTGTAAAATCTAGAGCAGAAGCAATTACAGTGTGAGATGAACAGCAATAAAAAATGCCATCCAAACCAACCTACTACCCTATCTATCTACTTCATTTTATTCAATTATCAAAAATTCCTGGGAAGCAGGTTCATAGTTCTGGACCTTAAAACCAGCATATATGAACTCTCTCTTCCCATCCATCCTGAATTAACACTAATGTTAACTCAAATATGTCTGTGTCAACCATGATTGTCTTTGAAATTAAAGAAAAAAGGTAAACAGAATGTACTTTGTTGTGATCACTGAGGAAAATAAAGTTAACGTGCTAAGCCAAACTAACTTAGGACATTTTAAAGAAGAAGTGTAAATAGTTTAGCTATAATAACAACAAATTCAAAAAATGCACATTAAAATGTTTACTTCAAAATTCAGACAATTCCTTTTGTATATAGTTTTTACATCTGTTTTTAATGATATCAAATTATTGATTGTTCATTTTTCTCATATTTATTTAAGCATTAGCTATAGAATTTGCAATCTGATCCCTTTTTTTAATCCTTTCAGTGGACTTTTATTTTTGCCAGGTTTTAGTCATATTTACTTTGATCTTCCAGAGTATATAATTATTTTACTGTTTATTTATTCCTATGAAGAGAGAAAAAATTTTTGACTTAGGAGATCTATATGTGGCAATTTGTAACAGAATCACATAGCTTATGTCAGGAAATCATGGTTTTGATTAAGAAGCAACCATTTAGTTCCCACTGTTTTATTAAAACAGACATTAGCAGATAATAGGAAACATATTTAACAATGTAGCTGCATTTAGTTTGGGACATTAGTAAGTTAGCATGAGATTTTCTTCTATACATTATATCAGCCAGGATACATGTAAATTGGCAATATGGGGGTGGAAACAGGATGGGTAGGGGGGCAAGGAAGGACGTGGAACTCTTGACTTCTAGATTCTCAGGCAGAACTCTAAGGTAGAGTTCTGATGTTGCTACACTAATTTCCAGATTTGAAACTCATTACTTCTTTTTCTTATTTTGAAAATGGATGGACGCAAACAGAAATTTTACAAACGAAATCATTCCTTTCCCATGAGAAGCAGATTCTACTAGATAGGAACCCCCACAGCGACATCTATTCATAGCACAAAGCTTCCATCAGATGAAATGTGCCTGTATAGGTCCAACACTTCCTTTTCGCTGAGGGTCGAAAGTTAATAAAATGTACTTCTCTGGATGTTTATTTTCTGTATACCATTATACCTGCCATGAGTTCTTTGTTTTTCCTCCCACTCCCTTGGCTGATGAATCAACACTACTTGAACTGTTTTACGGCAGCTTGTGTTTACTTCACACATACCTTAACCTTCCCTTTTCTCCTCCTACTGACACACACACACACGCACACATACACACTTTTCAACAGCAATGACTAGCTCCATCTCTTTGAATAGCATGTGTACACAGTGTCTGGCAGCCTCTTCAGGTGTGGATCCTTGACCTCCTGATTGAAATCAAGGTCTCAGTCTGCTTTTACGGCCCTTAAGATTTAACTGTGCATTTACTATCTTGAAAAAAAAATAGAGCTTAAAGAATCGAATCTCTAAGAAAGGGGAGGGGGAGGAGAAGATACAAGTGTTAATATGTATGTGTGTGAACACACACACACACACACACACACACACATATACACACACACACACACACAGATTCTGTAGTGGCAATTCAGAAAACACTAGAGTGAAGAGTTTCCAGTCTTTCTGAATCTGGAATTATACTCCAGCCTATTAAAAGAAGACACTCTCTTCCTTTTCTCTTCTAACAGCAAGTAAATGGGATCTAAAAAATGACCTTGAAGCTGCATGATTCTTTTGATGTTTAGCCAAAGAGGATATGTTCAAACACTTCAACAATCTTATTTTAAAAGAAAAACTTAGAGACAACGCTTACAGAAAAGAAACCCTTCTGAACTACACAATCATGTCTTATAATGAGAAGGAGTTATTCATCTTATCCAGCGTAAGAGTTAATATTAATAATATTCTAAAGTAAGTGCCCAAACTGGAATCTAAATGCGGCTAAGAATTCTAGAATATGTTGAAGAGAAATGGATCTTAATTCAATTTTCAGTGTACTTAATTCCTCCTGGGTAGTTCAACATCTTAATTTTCTTTATAAACTGGATATTTAGCATAAAATGCTCTCAGGCCTTTGTAATCAGAAAGGTACTGCCAATGCATGTAAAAATAATTTCGTCAAAAGGGAACCTTGTAAACAAGCTCCCATATACTCAAACATCAACAAGCATTACTTGGATACTGTCTCCCTGGAGGAAACCTGTAGATAGTAAAAGAAATAAACTCATCTTTTACTTTTACCTACCCACCATAAATTGTCATTTGAACCTCACATGGGGCAGAGAACTGTCAGCAAGGCTATGAATACCTTGTCATAATCATGTATGATGGATGATGTCATAATCATGCAAATACAGACTGAAAGGACCACTGAACATCAACCAATTATGTCACCCCCAAACTCCCCCAAATCCCCTCAGGGCTCATAGCATTTGAACTTGAATAGCATTTGAATTGGGGGAGAACACCAGAATGTTTCCAACATTGACATATTTGCAAAGGCAAAATACCACTGATACATTAAAGGGCTGAATGGTCTAAGTAGCACACCATTTATTATATAAAAGACTGTATTTTCAGAACCAGACACAATTCTACACTTAATATGTTACTGCTAGTTCTACTACTACTGTTAATTATCAGTAGAGCATTATAGTATTATAGTTATTATTTATTAAAAGACTTGCTTATGCCAGTATTAACTTATTTAGTCCTCATAGCTAGTGAGTGATTTAGACACTTCTATTGTTTCCAATTTTCAGATGAAGAGATTGAATCTTGGTGAAGTTAAATACGTAATTTGCTTAAACTCACAAAAACACACTAGCAAATGGAGGATGGAGATTTGAACACAAGTCTGCTTCACTGCAGAGTCCCTTTGACTTAACCACGGCTCCGGAACTGTCACCAAATAAGCACATCAAAACTCTAGATCTAACCAAAGATTTCATGCTATCACAGCATTGTTTCAATTTTTTAATTGGTATTGCAACTGTCAGTGCCGATTTAACCTACAATGACTGCTTTTAAATTTCCAGTAATATATTTAATGGAAATGATTTATTGATTGGGCTTTTTAAATACACGTGCCTATCTGAAATAAACCATTTCAAAATATTTCTAAAGATCTTGGTCTTCACAGTATCTCTGTGCAAACAATAAACTTCATACATTATGCTAAGAATTTTTCTTTAGTTCTAATACTACGTTAGTTTGGGTTTTTTTCTTAATTTTTTATTTGTTTTTGAGACAGACGATTGCAGGCAGGGAAGGGGCAGGGAGAGAGAGAGATACACAGAAACTGAAGCAGGTCTCAGGCTCTGAGCTGTCAGCATAGAGCCTGACTCAGGGCTCAGACCCACGAGATCATGACCTTAGTGGAGGTTGGACATCCGACTGACTGAGCTACTCAGGTATCTCATAATACCAACTTAGTTTTAAGGGAGCTAATTGGGATCTCCCAATGGGAAGAGTAAGAATCCTATGTTTGTAAAAATTATATATAATTTTATAAAAATGTATATCTAAAATTAGTATAAATGCCAAAGGACCAACAATTCATTGAGCGAAGAAATTAAAAACAGGCTTAAAAAAAAGTCAGTTACCTTTAATCTTCTTGTACTTCTTATACCATCTCCCAAACTCCTGGCACTTGGTTGCTGACACGTTGGCATAATATGTGCTATTTACAATGGATGAAATCATACTCTGAAAAGGGAAAATATATATAATACTTAATTTTTTCATAAATGAGCACTCCTTTGGGGGGATAAGAAAGGACACATTATAGCCCACACTGATCTCTGTTGTCTTTTAAGTCTGAAGTCGTCACCCTCATGCAAACTAAACCATTAGACATTAAATATGATAACCAAAATTTACTCTTTCTTAGCTTGTATTTGTATGATGACAGTGCCTTCTCCAAAAAACCAGACGTGGGGCAATGTCAAAGATGGAGGAGGCAGGACATACAGATAAAACAGGGGAAAAAACAGTTGTGTTTTAGGAACAGAGTAAAAGGTGAGATCAGATGCTCTGGCATCGGTAATTCAGATAATGCTTTTCAGATGTTTCTGTTCTGCTTCCAACGGCAACAAGCTCACACAGCCAAGAATCTGAGAACATCCGTGCTACACACTGCAGAACAACATTTAGGGAAATAAGTTAAATTAATATAATTTATAGAAACGTGTGATTAGCACTTGTGTGAAAATTCACCAAATGAAAAAATTAACAGTGCTTATTTTAGAGCAGGAAAACTAAACATAACACTTGCACTGTGTTTCAACCAAAAATGAATCAAAGCTAAAACTTTCTGAGTGTTTAAGTACATGATTCTTCTTGCTCTTCAGCCCCTGTCCCTCCTCAGCTCTACACTGTAGCTGATTTGTAATCGGGATGAAAAGGAAAGAGAAGAGCAGAACCTGACTTACCACTAAAAAATCAAGTTATAATTGCACACCTTGAGTGAAATTTCCTACAGATATGTTTTCAGTCAATATGGCACGTTTGGACCAACATTTGTGACAGATGTTAACTTACACCTGAATTGACTGTGATAATACAGACAGATTTATACATAGATTTTTACTTCAGCAAATTCTGTCTAAAAGCAAATGGACATAAACTCAAGAGATCCAAATGACCTCTGTAAAGTTTTATATCTTGCCGTGAAATCTCATCTTTCTTCAAAAAGGTATCTCCAGATATGAATGGAACAGCTGAGCAAAATCTCAAAACTTCGAATGGTCATTTTACAACGTAGTCAAGATCATAAAAGATACCGATAAATAAATCAAGGCAATGGTAAGTTATTTATCAAGAGGTTCAAACATCAACAAACAGTACTGCATAGACTCCAATTTAAAAGTTGCATCGGTGAGCTCACAGAGTCCTTCTTTTTCAATCAGTGTCCAGTGGGGGACTGGTGGGGGAGGGGGATCCTAATTCAATTTACAGAAACCTCTTTGGCCCTTTCTGCATAGCAGATGGCCAACCTCCCCTGGTTGCTGATCTCTAAATGACAATTCTGTTCTCTAAGGAAAGACAGTAAGAAGAACCATTTTAATCTGAGGATCTGAACACAGTCCTGGGAACACAAAGGGCCAGTACCACCTGAGTGTATCACAGAACTACAGAAAAAGCTTTACCTACTGCTGCCTTAGAGGACCAGTGGAATCCTAATCTTCCTAAGGCAGGGTTCTGCTCTCTGTGTTATAAACAAGGAAGTAAAGAAGTCTCTTGGCTAGTTGGGCTAGTTCCGTCTCCGGGATGAGTTTTTCTCTTTGTCTTAATCTGTGAAACCCTTGAGGACAGTGACTGTATCTATTTCATTTCCCCCCACCCATGTCTAACACAGTTCTGATATGGGACATCTGAATCCCTGAAATAAAACAGATGAAAAGGGACAGAGATGAAATTTTAAAATGCCAAATTGGAATGTCATAATAATGAAAATTTTAACACGAAAGCAGCCTAATAATAGATGCTCTAGCCACACTAGTGTATAGGAATAATTGCAAATGTACTTGTCATCTCTGTATGTTGTTTATATGAATGTTATACTCTAGAAAGGCATAGGATATATAGCTGTGATGGGAAACTGAGCTAAATCTTCTATTGCAAAGTGGTCTGG
Source organism: Suricata suricatta (assembly GCF_006229205.1). Lineage (NCBI taxonomy): Eukaryota > Metazoa > Chordata > Mammalia > Carnivora > Herpestidae > Suricata > Suricata suricatta. The sequence continues at coordinate 34,706,537 of NC_043702.1, read as the reverse complement.
AAAGCAGACTAAAATGCAAAGTGTCTCAATTACTACCTGGAGCTGTCCCTCAACTTCCTGGCCCATTGGACCAGGCCACCAACCCACATCAGTGTGGCCCCAGAAAATTCACATTTCCCTCACTCTCTAGCCTCCCTATTTTGTGCTTGCTCCAGATGCATTTCATTGACACTGCACAAAAACAGTGTCAATCTCTGTGGCAAGGAAGTGAATATCTGAGATTTCATGGTGTTCATCACAAGATCCTATGCTAGAGTCAGACTCATCTGACTCATTTTAAAAAAGGAGATGTTGACTACCCAGAGCCTCAATCAGATTTATTCTTTTCCCCAGATTACCATAAATGAGTTTCTATCTCTACAGACCACATGGGGGAAAAATAGATTTAAAATATGAGTTGAGCAAAGGAATCAGGTAGCAAATAAAGTTTCCCAGATAATGAGAATCATTAGTCGCTCAAAAGTCTCTCTGCGTTTGTGACACATTTTATTCATATTAATTCCCTGCTGGTCTTTACATTTAGTTGACACTCAAATTAGTTCTACTGATAAGAATTTTTATAATTCATCTTCAGTGAACCTTAAAAACAGAAGAGGTACATCTGGGGGATATTTTAGACAAAAGGTCATGTTATATCTTATTATTCCATTTTCAAACATGAATATTCTCTAACCCTAAATTAGACTGTTACATTCTCATAGTCTGAGATTGAACCACTGGGCCTCACTAGAATACTCTGGATACATATTAAAGTCATCTTAGTGTCCATTTGTTTTTAAAAGATCAAAACTTACTTCATTATAAACAAAACTGAAAGGAGCTAACACAGACCCAGCACATACTTTTACTCTACATGGAATATGTTTTCCAGAGGTCCTAGGGCAGAGAATCTGCTTTTACCACATTTCATCCATTCTACAGCCACATTTTTAAAATACTTTAGTGCTATTGAAATTGGGATGCATCTTACAATCAATAGCGTCTTAGACCTGAAGAGATACAGTTGCTGCAAAAATGGGATGAGTAATAATTAAAATCTTCCCCACTTTCCACTCTGCCAAAAAAAATCTAATTTCCATTTACTGCTTTTTAAAAATATGTAAAGAGTTTTGTTCTTTACATTGCTCTTTTATGTTTTCCAATAATTCTAGAGCAACAACACAATTGGACTTTTAGGATCTCCACGTTTTGTTTTGCTGACATATGAACAAGGATTTGAGTGGCCCTTTTCAATCCAGAATGTAACCAACTCCTGAGCACCCACGTTGTATAAAGCAATGTTGATACAAATGACCAGAAAGGGGTTTCTATTATTCCTTTTAATACTTAAGGTGATTACATTTTACTGAGACTTAAATTAAAATGACCTTGCATTTACTAAGCAAGCTTAGCTCAGCAAGGCGGTGGGCTGTAGGAAGGAGAGAGGAGAGTGCACGCACGCACTGGGTGATCAGGCAGCCCTCAGGTGCTCAGTCACAGCCATAAACACGACATGAATGGTGACTGTAGACCAAGCCATGCTATGAAAAATATTGTGTTAAAATAAATAGGAAAGTTTAAAATGCCTTCCCAACTACAGAAACTTTTGGAAAATTTCAGACTTCTTTGTAATTAATCATGAAATCTTAAATATGAAGATTTTAAGTGAAGAATAAAATCTAAGTTCCTCATTTGCAGTCACTCCTACACACAGTTTGCCTGTTATATTTGAAAGTTATTTAAAAAAAATAAAATAAGGTATTTGAGGAATTAAAATATACCAGAATCAGAACTTCAAAATTTACTAGCCGATTTGAATTTTCAACATGCCAAACTGCAAGAGAATATTAATTATACTGTTTTAAATAGACATTGTTTAAACAATAAAATATATTGTTTTAATACTTATTATAGTTAAATAGATTGGCTTATCTAAAAAGAAATTTTCTTTTAGCCTCCTGAGACAAATTTTACATTCACTTGTTTGTTTTTGACTAGCTCAGAGAATAGAGGTCACCTCTGATTGGTTCCATTTTCCAAACTACGGACCAAGAAGCTCAGAATGAAGAAGCATCTTGCTCGATGTAAAACAGCAATAGAAAACACCATAAAAAGACACTACCACCAAGCCACATTATTCTATGGGTCTCTTAGGAAGAGAAGCTAATTAATGAAAGAAAGGAAATATTCATCACCACCTCCATCAGCTCATCAAACTCAGCACCTATTACAACCAGACAAAGAAGAAACAAGGTGATAAAAAGAAAACACAAAGTTGTGGCCTCAGGCCCCGTGGAAGGACTAATTAAGGAGTTTAGAATAAATAAATAAATAAAAATAAAAGTAAAGAACATAAAACCAATTTAGGGGTGCCTGGGTGGCTCAGTTAAGGATCTGACTTCTGATCAGGTCATGATCTCATGGTTCATGAGTTCAAGCCCCATGTTGGGCTCTGTGCTGACGGCTCGGCTGAGAGGTTGGAGGCTCCTTCAGATTCTGTGTTTCCCTCTCTCTCTACCCCTCTCCCACTTGTGCTCTCTCTCTCTCTCAAAAACAAATAAACATTAAAAAATGTTAATAAAAAATAAAATAAATTTTAATAGGAGGGGCGCCTGAGTGGCTCAGTTGGTTAAGCATCAGATTCTTGGTTTCAGCTCAGGTCATGATCTCACAGTTCTTGAGTTTGAGACCCACATCCATCTCTGTACTGACAGCCTGGAGCCTGCTTGGAATTCTCTCTCTTTCTCTCTCTCTTTGCCCCTCCCATCCTCACACACACTCTCTCTCTCTCTCAAGATGAATTAAAAAACTTAAAAAAAAAACTTAATAGGAAAAGCAAAACATTAAACACAGCTTAAAATAATTTGTACAACATACTTGGGAGACAGAGCCCTGAGTACCCCCTCTTCCTCCCCAAGAAAAAAAAGGTAAAATAATTGGATATCCTTTACCACATTCTCCTTGGCTTAGTAAGATTTATTTGTTTGAATAGCAGTGTTATACTAAGAGCAGCTAAGCTGCAGATATATAACGCACTTGCTATAAAAAAACAGAACATTTTAAAACCAAAGTGAATGGTTACACGTTCTGTCAGTAGGAGTGCCCTGTCTTAGCAAGAGGAGTGCCCAAGTGAGGAGAGAAACTGCATCTCATAGCTTCCCTTTCCATGTCTGCACGCCGGAGAGAGTACGATGCAGGCAATGAATAATATATGCATTCTTTGCTCATTTTCAGCTTTTTTATTCTGCTTTGCGGTATGCTAAATTACATATTAAACATGAGATTATAATGATACTTCAATCAAGTACAGTAAAGCAAAAAAGCTGAGTTGGAGGAATTACTTTGTCATGAAAAATTCAGTTAATGTTATTTGGCAGCCTTTTGCTCTCCCTTTCTATCCCCATTTCTGAGCTATACGACCAAAACTGAAAACTTTGCCATTCTAGTTGAAGGAAACACTTCCCCCTGGCTTTGGAGTAGGACAGGACTACCTCTGAGAGTGCTCCCCTGATGCGCTGCTGAGTGGCCTGCTACTCAGCTACTCAGCTCGTGAGAGGGGTGCTGCTACCTGCCTCAGGGGGCTGGAAGGATTCAGAGATGATTCCTGTAAAAGGCCTGGCACAAGAGAGAGTTAATGAGTGCCTGCTTTCTCCCCTCCATGCATGCATTTCATACGTTCACGGCAATCACCCAATGAGGGATTCTTTTCAAGTTGTCACTTGTAAGCCTCCGTCAACAAGAGTCATGAGGTTGGACCTCAAACTAAAACAAACTCACAAGAAAATAACTTAAAGGGACTGTTGGCAACTGGTTAACGCAAGACAGATGCATCAACACTACATACGAGAATTTAAGAGTAAATGAAATGGACAGTTGACAACTAGTTAAGACAATACAGGCTCACACAGTTGATCAGCCACTCAGCTAAAGATGAGCACATAGTCGGTTTGGGTTCTCTACCAATGCAACTAGCTTCTTGAATTCACTGATTGATTACTTTAGCATATTGTAGATTCATATTAGTCCTTTAATGATCCCCAAAAGAGCAAGGCTTACTCAAGATGATAGAAATAATTATCCTACACTCTATGTCTTAAAAAGACTATACACACTGTATCGTCATCATACTGGAAATCTAGTAACATTTCACAATTCAATAACTCGTGCCAGTCATTTTGTTCCTCAAATATTTGGCAATAAAACCTCAGCTAAGGGCACAGAACATAGCTGTTTCATTTTTAATTTTTTTAAGGGAAGCATTTAATTATTTATTTTAAAGTTTCTTTATTTTTGAGAGAGGGAAAGACAGAGAGACAGAGAAAGAGAGTGTGAGGAGGGGAGTGGCAGAGAGAGAAGGAGACAGAATCCTAAGAGTCTCGGCTCTGAGCTGCCAGCACAGAGCCTGATGTTCGACTCAAACTCATGGTGAGATCATGTCCCAAGTCAAAGTCGGATGCTTAACCGATTGAGCCACCCAGGTGGCCCCAAGAGCTGCTTTAAAAAGATATCTGTATGCTAAGCAAAATAAGCCAGGTAAAAAGACAAATATTCTAAAATTCTACTTTTATGAGGCATCTAGATTAAGTAATTTCATACAGCCAGAAAACAAAATAGAGGTTACTAGGGTTGGAGGTGGGGAGAGGGGAATGAGGAGTTCTTAATATAATGGGTATAGATTTTCTGTTTGGGGTGATGAAAAGTTTTGGGGAAAGACAGAAGTGAGGGTTGCACAACATTGTGAATGGAATTAATGCCACTGAATTATAAACTTAAATATGGTTAGAATAATAAACTTCACGTTACATATTTTTACCACAAAAATAAACTTAAAAAAAATCTAGAGTCACAGAGAACATGTGGATGTTAAAGGGATTGCAGGAAAGCAAGGGAAGGTGTATGCATTTGCAAAGTACTTGTTCTTTCATTGCAATTGTAAGTTAACAAGACTGTCTCCTCAGTCTTTCTATTTAATCATCATAATAACCTATGAAGAGGACAAAAAAGGTTCTGTTAACTCTACTTATTTTAGTGGACCAACACTCAGAGGACCTGGGATTTTGTCTTTTAACTCTTCCTTGTGTAAAAACAAGTAAGCCACCGAAAAACGTGTTCATAGTGTTTCCAAATTGTAACAGTTGGTCAAAGAAGACTATTTAATAAAAGACCTATGCCTAAGGTATGTAAGTTAGGATGCTGGGACGGACTATATGACTGAAGAGAGAGGTTGGAAGCGATAACTCAGGGGGACATCGGAGAAAAAGGATGAGGCTGTCAGCTCCTAAACACATTTGGAAAGGTGAAATCAAAAATAAATACACAGACACACAAACACAACCTATACTTTTCCAGCATCTGGCCAGACAGAGAATAGCTAAATCATGACTTCCCTCCCTTTAAATATATATGCCTCAGCCTGTAATTGTTGTCCTTTTATGGACTTTTCCACTTTTCTTTTCTCCTGCCTTCAGAGGTTGCTCTTTTGAACTGCAGAACACTGGGATGTTCAAGAAAATGGATACTGGCCATTGAACATTATTCCTTTATAAAATCACCACATTTGAGTGAGGAAATACCTAATATGGGTTAGCCTGGGGAAAATGAAAAATTATTTCAAAAATAGTCATTTTTTTACTCATGAGCTAAGTCTGTTTCACATAGTCCACTAAGCTACTTCCCCCTTTGAAGTAAGTAGTACCAGATACTGCACTCTCTTCTTCCTAAGTTGAAAGCTCTGTTCCACTCTCATCTTGCCCACTGAATCCCCAGCCCATTGCAAAGTGCCCGACTCCTACCTGGGACTCCAGTAACATTGGTGGAATACATCACTGAATTATGTTTCGCCTTCTCAGATCAAAAGTGCATTCTTTTTCACATAAGGTTCGACATAAGGTCGAACCTTAAAAAAGTGAAGGCACCTGTTCTATGAGAACCACGAACAAACTAGGCGAGCTTATTTCCACTCTGAAAGGCAACTGAGCTATGCAATTTAAGGGAATCATCTGGACTGTTTAGGGGTAGTAGCTGTAGGATTAATGCTGGGGCCCGTCATACATGCCCATGCTCACTGAGGATGACCCCAATAAGACTTTCCATAATCACATAGCATACTAGAAGCCTAAATCAAATCTCCCCCAAATTTAAGTAATAAAATTGAGATCCATTTGATTGAAAATGTACTGGGCATCAACCACCAAATTACTGTATTCAGTGTTTCTAGTTCAAAACATTTTAGAGCTGCCAAGAACACCATAAAAATAATAAAACTTTGCAGTTTATAGCACTTTCTAAAGCATTTTTAGATTTAGTTCATTAAACACATTAGAGCAGTGGTTCTCAACCAAGAGTGATTTACTCCCCTCATAGGACATTGGCAATGTCTGGAGACATTCCGGTTGTCACAACTTGGTGGGGGGGTGGGATGGTGGCATGCTACTGGCATCTAGTGGGTGGAGGTCAGGGAGGCTGCTACACATCTTACAATACCCAGGACAGTCCCCCACCACAAAGAATTGTTCACCCAAAGATAAATAGGGCCAAGTTGAGAAATTCTGCCTCAGAATAACAACTACTTGCAAGGCATATATTGTGCTGAATTCTGAGGAAGTGCAAATGCACAAGAGATGGCTTCTGTCAGTGGGACAGTTCATCAAGTGACAAGAACCGCCAGGTACTGCTGACAATAGGCTGTGATAAGCACTGTGACAGCAGCGTATACAGAGGTCCACCAAGAGCAGAAGTGACTGCTTCAACAGGAGGTCAGTGTACTTCACCAGCAGTGACTTGCCAGCTGGGATTTGTGAAGTGACTTCATCAAGTACAAGAGAGCACTACATGCTAGCCAGAAGAAATCATAAACGCAAAAGCAAGCAAGGATCAAACTGAAGGACGCTAGTGTCACCAGCATTGTGTACGGGACTACCAAAGCCGGAGAGTAGTATGGTGTATTTCCCTGGAAGGCCAGTCTCACGTGGACAGAAGGAGAAGTACAGTTAAAGTGATTTTTATGGCATCAAAAACAAATGCAAAAACACAGGTATATGGAGTAGAATATAAATTTTGCATGTTTTTTTTTAAATAACACAAGAAGTTGTTTTGTTAGACTTGTAATACTAAGGGTTGCTCCCACCCTCTGGAATATTTTGGTGACATGTGAGCCATAGCAAATGTTCTAAAATAATTAACCCCATGTGTCTGGAGCACAAAGAGGATGCAAGTGAAAGGGGGAAGGTGGCAGCTCCAGTGGGAAGTCAGGCGGGCCGGTGTCTTCGGAACAGTTCTTCTAGGCTATGTTTTACAGTCTGTACCTCTTTCGCGCAGGGCAGAGGCAGTCACTGGGGGCTTGCGGAGGAGGGAATGGCAAACTCCCAGTGTTGAAAATGCAGGTGATGGGACAAAGGTTAGAAGGTGGTTAAGTCTAAATGGGGAAATGGCACAAAGGAGGAAGATTTCACATATGAAGGCAGGAGAATCCACAGGATCAAACATTAGAGTGATAGAGAAGAAACTTTTTAGGCTGAGCAGCTGGCAGGGGAGGTCAGGGGCGCAAGTAACGAGAATAGAAAATTGGAGGAGAAAGAGGTTTTCATGGGAGGGGTAAAGGTGATCTCATTTGAACCTTAAGACAACCCTGCAAATGATGTGAACTATGTATAGATACAATCATGCCCAGTTTACAGATGAATTCAGGGAGGCTCTCGAGGTAAGTGGGTTTGCCCAGCATCACACATCCAGCAAAAATAAATGAATGGAGATGGCAGCTACGGCTCTCAGCTCCCAGTCTAGGCCCTTTCCACTCATGCTGTCTCTCTATCCACATTTTACAGTCATAACTGAACTTGATAATGATAGATCAGTATGACCAAATTCCCATTGGCTGTAAGAGCCATTGATAAAATTCTCAATTGGTGATATTAATTTAGGAGCTTGTTCACTTCTAAGTAAAGCCAATTTTGACTTCCATGTAAATCCCAGAGACAATTAACTGTGACTATGAAATTTAGGACAAATGGATTATTTTCCCTAAACTCTTCTTTATTCAATCCCTATATACATAATCAGAATAACTTAAAATTCTTATTTTTATAACTTTATCACACTGGAATAAATCAAAATCCTGCAGTAAGTGTTAGCACCTACATACATACCTACAGGTAGGTACTGAAGTGGCCTGTGTGAAGCCATAAGCACAAGATTAAGGACATGACTGATGATCAAGAAATACCAGTGTTCTTTCTATGTACCTACCTACTACTCAGGTACATATCTTCTTGACTATTTGGGGAAAAAATATTAATAGCACGCTTCATCTCAGTTCTAAAACATGCTCCACAACACACATGAAAAAATATTCAGACAATATATAATATTATATTATCAATATATAATATAATATTAATATATAATATTAATCAATAATAATAGCTGATGCTGGGGGCTGGGTGGCTCAGTCAGTTAAACATCCGACTCTTGATTTTGGCTCAGGTCATGATCTCATGGTTTGTTGGATCGGTTCACATGTCGGGCTCCCCACTGACAGCACAGAGTCTGCTTGGGATCTTTTCTCTCCCTCGCTCCCTGCCCTTCCCATCCCCCCACTCTCTCTCACTCAAAATAAACAAACCTAAAAAAAAATTTTTTTAATAATAGCTGATACTGTTTATGGAACATCATCGTATGCCAAAGACCAAGCCAAGAATTTATGTGATTTATCTCATTTACTCCTCACTACATGACTTAGAACTCTTACTATCCTAGTTTTACTTACAAAGAATCAGGCTTGTAAAAGTGAGGTCATACAGGCCTGTAACCCAGGACATGAATCCAGACCTAACTGATTCCAGAATGCATGCTCTTAACCAGCAGGCTTCCTGCTTCCCCCAAAGACTCTTATCCTAGAACACCACTCAAGGCACATCAAGTTTCTATGGTTCCTGTCACCTTCCCTTGAACTTGACAGACATGTAATTAGTCCATTGTCTTAAATCAAGTATAGCAACTCACACAGGAAATGGATTTCCATTCATAGCTTTAAACAATGTCAACCTGAGTTCATTTCACACTGGTCCTAAGCCACTGACCAGAGCTACCAAAATACTACCTCATCCTTAGAAAAAGTAGGTGGGTCCCTCACCCATGAAAACAAATGGAAAAGGCAGGCCTTTCCCATTCTGTTCCTTCCTTTGATCTTCTTGTCTATCTCTTATTTTTGTGGCTTTTGCTTCTCAACAGTTAACTAAAAATGGAGAACTGCTTTTTCTAATGATGCATTTTCATGTGGCAAATCCACAGCAGAAACCATACAAATGTATATGATGTAAAGATCATCTTTCTTTGCTTGCCAGGGGAAATGCTCAAAAATGAAACAAAAATAAATTAGGATGGGTCTGACATAGTTGACTCACTCCATTGACTAAGTAAAGGAATAGTCTGGAGCCTGAGTCTTGGGAGGGGAGTTCTGGATTAGGATCTCAACTTGACACTTAGCCTACGGAGTAAGCTTAGGAAGGTAAAGTGCTTTTCTGAATCTTGGTTCCTTGATCTATAAAATAGAGATACCTACCGATACCTACCTCCTGTGATATCCATGAGAAGTTAAATATTGTGAATGTGAAATGTTTTCATATATGCCCATTACATCAAAGCTCTCAGGAAGTGACTCTATAACAAAACTCTATAACAAAACAAAACTCTAACAAAAAAGCACTACAACCTCCAAATTTTTTCCACCTAGAGTGGAGAGTAACTATAATAAAAGATAATGGACAGTTGTCTGATCAAGAGTGCTCCTCTTGCATGAAAGTCCACTCGGGGCTTTCTTCATTTCCCAGAGCCCCGCCTGGATATACTGACCTGGGAGAGAGGGCATTCTTTGGCTAATGTGCTCTGGTTCATCTCTTTGAGCAGTTCCTTTAAGGCATTGCGGACTGTGGCATGGTTCCACTGCTCCGCAGGCAAGTCTTCCAACTTCGAACAACTGGGAAACAGAGCAAGAATGAACAACACGCAAACCTCAGCAAAGGGCCCTGGCTGCAGTGGGTCCAGAGTATGGCAGTTGCTCCTGGGTCCTGTGCCAGCAGTAGGAAAAGTGCTAATAATCAGGGTCTAGTGTGGACCCGAAATGAGGGAAGGAGAGCAAAACTGCTTCTCTAGGACTTGAACAGAGCCCAACTCAGTCTCTCTAAGAAAAACAGTCGCTTCAGATATGAGGAATGTTTTAAAATATGATTTTTCCAATTTGTTCATGAGAATGGCATGGCAAGGTGATCACAAATTTCCACAATACATGTTCAGTTATGAGACATCCCTAACATTAAATGTGGACAGATAGTCCATCAAATTCGAAGCGTGAGGGCCCTCTTATCACACGATTCAGAGATGTTGCTTTCCTCACCAAAAAATAACTTTTAAGATAAGACACTAAAGCATCCCGAGGCAAAGACGGAGATGCTGGGTCCCTATTAAAGTACAGAGTCTCCAAAATGAGCACATTTAAAACCCTTACACTAAAGGACAACATTTCTTAAACCATATGACTTATAGGCGCTTTACAAAACAAGACTCTGCAGAGAACCTTTAGATTCTTTAGAGGTGTAAGTTGTTCTGCATGCTGTCCCTAAAGAAAAGTCATTTCCAGAACCTCTGTAGGCCAAAGAGTGTGCTTCTTTGAGATAGCCACCAGAAAGGGAAGAGAAAGACTCCCAGTGCCAGCATCTTCCTGGTAAGCCTACTAGACAAGCACAGAACTCAGCCCTCAAAACACAAACCCTAAAAGAGTAGAAGTGTTTATTCTTCAAATTGTAGGTGCTACGTATTTAAACAGAGAACCCATTAAATTAGGGGCTGTGGAAAGTTCCCCTTTAAGGGCCACAGATTTTTAATGATTTATCAAGCTTCCCCTAGGTTACCACTTCACTGCTTCTGAAAACAAAACATAAAACAGTTGGAATGTGGACTATAAAGATGCCTGGTGAAGTGTCCCTTCTTCCCTCCTCTCTCTACTTTCTTTCATTCCATCCAATGTTTAGAAATTAACAAAGACAGGGCATGCTAATCTCTGCAGTGACTCTGAGTGACGAAGCAGCTCCATCGGTAAGGAAGGGCAGATGTTCTGAGACACCCACCTTTGTAATTGGATTTTCAATGTCACAACATGATAGACATCTTGCAGCATGTCAGCCACTGTTGCATCGGGGGCATCTGTCACATAGCTGAGGGGGAGAGGGTTCCACCTCCCCAGCTTGATTATTCCTGCAAAGAGAAGAAAAACATAATAAACACATTTCTGCTATTTATTAAACCTTCTCATTGTTTGTTCAATGTTAAGAAGGTCATTCAATAGTCAACATTTGAGGCCCACTCAGAGATATTTTACAACCCAGTGCAATAACCTATTTCTTTCTGGCTGACATCTGAGTTAACTATACAGGAAGATGAGAATGAAAGGATTGAGGTTTAATCATGGACAATCAGTTCTTTTATGTTTTCCTGTTTCTTAAATTACTTAGAAAACCATACGGATACTTCCTTCCCCCAAAGTCTTGTTTCACATTCTAACTTAAGACTGATGCTAAATATACCGGACTGCTGATTTCATAGACAAAAAAAAAAAAAAAAAAAAAAGCAAGCCTTAAGTAAATATAAGATTTGGTTTTGAATTGTACAAGAAAATTCCTGTGTGTGGGCTCAGCACACACACATTCACATCCTGATTGTGGTGTGATCCCCAGTGCAAACAGCATTTGGAGCTGATGAAGCAGTTAAGAGTTCACTTCCAAATTCGTGTTTCACCAGGCAGAAGGGTTATTTTCCAATAGCACAATGACTGACCACATATCAGAAATAGCAAAGATACCTTCAGTTTCCTTTTTTATTTTAAATTTTATTCCTCTGCTCTTTTGAGAGTGACAATGGTACCACTTCCCTGTGGGTTTCCAGCTGCCTATGGTGAGCATGGATGACAATGGAGAGGGAATAAAAATCCTGGTCGAACCTAAATTATATAGAGCAGTGATTTTAGGAATGCCCTGGTGACAAGAAGATTCTTCCAATAGCTTCAGCAACACATGGGGAAAATGCTAACTTAGTCATAAGAGGGACCCATTTTATCTGGTCCATATATCTGTGTTCACAGGGCACATATAACACTGATGAAGAAAAATAAAGAAAACCCCTTTTCACAAATACAGAGTGACAAAAATTTTATGTGTATTTTATGAAAAACCCAATGGTTCCCAAGATGTCAGAAATTGTCTTACATACATTTCACTATAGTGAAAGAAAAGAAATAGAAATTTTTGACAATACAGGTAGGTCCAACTTCAGTATTCTTTCAAAATATTTTTTATTATCAGAGACAGAGAACACCTGTATAACCAAGTGAACTTTTAAAAGCTTTGCAAAATAATGCTTTATAGGTATGGGGTAAAATTCCAATAATAGGAAATGAACTTTCTGGTCAGGGCAGGTCCTGTCCAAGATGAAATCAATGAATGCGCAATGCTTCACATAATGCTTGAAAACAGGGAATAAACAGAACAAAAATATTAAAATGATGCACTGTTTCAGTATTAAGATTTAACAATCTGGTGCTGAATATGCTGCAGTATAAATAGTGCCTGGACTCAGATCCAATGAAGTAACACAGCTCTCATTCATAGTACCGTATGTCTCCAGTTCTGGCTCCTTAAGTCACATTTCACTTGCCAAGAAAAGCTGTTTTCTTGTGGGGATAGTTTTCCTAACATTCTCTCTCATGACAATGAAAAGTGCACAGCGACGCAGCATAAAGCAGTCGTGAAATGAACATCCAGGACCCACTGGACAAGCACCCATGAGAGGCTGGGTCTGCTTCCTGGCTTCCTTTACTCCTTCTGACATTTGAAATCACTAAAAAAGATAACATGCAATGTGTCTAACATATTTCCATTTAAAAAATCACTACATAATTTCAAATTCCTTCCCAAAAAAATCACTGTCATGAGAGCCCATGAGTTGAGTATAAATTGACCATCATCTAAAGACATAATATTTTAACATAAGTGATTGGAGGGTAGAAAAATGAAGTCAGCAATTGCACCCTGTGATAGACATGACAAGTGGAAGAAACCGATTTTGTGGACAAAGGTAACATTCTGAAGCAAACAACTCTGGCAGTTGTCATGCAGGGCACAAGTCTAGGGGAGGTTCACCCGTTCTGCGGTATATATGCCACTGCTCAATCCTTTTCCTTGTTGAGTAGGGCTCCGCGGTAATAATATGCCACAAGCAGTCAGACACAACAGAATATCTGTGTGTAATTTAATTTATATAAAATACAAGAACAGGCAAGACTACAGGACTAACCGATGGGTTCAAGTCAGAAAGCGGTTACCTCTGGATGGCAGTCGCAATTGATAGGAAAGAAATATAAGGGGATTTTCTTGGTTTGGTTGGTGGTTGCATGAGTATAAAAATGGTCAAATTCATCAAATGCAACACTTAATATGCATACATTTTACTGTATGTAAATTGTACTTCAGTACATATAAAAGGTATTAGGGGAGGGATCTCTGCAGGATATGATAGACAAATCACTCCCATGGAAATTAGGTAATCTAATCTCCATGTAGGTAAATTTTCTCCCCCAACCTTGATGAGCCGGAAGGAGACTTGTCTGGGCTGGAATGAGACACACACAGGTGTCTTCACAACACTTAATCCCTCCACAGAGAGCAGCTGCTACAGGTTGATTTCTACATCTTGCAAGAGAGCTGTTGACACATGCTACATGCACGCAATGGGAAGTAAAGTAGCACGTGCTTTTTCCTTTAACACCATATTAACTAACCTGCTCTACTATCTACCAGGGTCACTATGTGCAAGATCTGCTAGGACAGTCATGTCCAGAAGGCTGCGCTCCTTGGCGTGACTCTTTTTAATAAGCCCTTCCTCTAGACAGGCGCTTTGTCTAATGTATTAACTCTCTTTGGAATTATATTCCTTAGATACAGTCTTCTTTCCCCAATATAAAATAGATAAAAATATTACTTGGGCTAGAAGTCAAATGTAAATTGAGGAAATCAAACTGGAAAGCAGTATAACAGTGACTAAGAATGCAGGCTTCCAAGTGAAATTGCCTCAGTTCACACCCTGACTCCTCCACTCACTATGTAACCTCAGAAAGTTACTTAATTTCTCCATACCTCAAACCTTGCTCTATAAAATGTAACAATAAAAGTGTTGACCACTCTGGAATACTGTGCAGATTAAATGAAAAACCCTTACTTAGTACAGAGCCTGGATATAATTAATCTCAACAATTAGCTCTTTATAGTAATTATTTAGACATTTTCAATGCTTCTTTAAAAAAGATATAGTCAACTTATTTTTATAAATATTCAAAGTTTTTTTTATGATTTCACTATTATCTTTTAACCTTTAATTGGGTCATAAGCCTGTAGAAGACCCTCATTATTTTTTAATGTTATTTATTTATTTTAGAGAGACAGAATGTGAGCTGGGGAGGGTAAGAGAAAAGAAGGAGAGAGAGAATCCAAGCAGGCTCTGCACTGGCAGCATTGAGCCTGACAAAGGGCTCGAATTCACAACCCATGATATCATGACTTGAGCCAAATCAAGAGTCAGATGCTTAATCAACTGAGCTACTCAGGCACCCCCAAAGGCCTTCATTATTTTAAATGAAAAAGGAAGACTGCACATCAATTATGTCCCTCCTCCTTTTACCACCTCCCCTCCCCCTTCATTTCTTCCATCCTTGCTCCTCAGTACCCCTTTTCCTTCCACCCATACATAGGGTTAGATCTCCCCTACCTTAAAATTACAAAAACATTACAACAATCTCTTTCCCTTAAGTCTCTCACTTTTTGCATCACCAGATATATCAGAAGTGCATCTCCAATTCTCCATTGAACCTTCATCCCTAGATACCAATTTTCAAAACTCTTTCCAAGGGAAATGGAAGTTCAGAAGTGTTGCATTACCATGAGTGATATCACCAGGCATAACTAAAACCAGATTCACTTCAAATACCATGCTTTCACTCTTTAGTATACTGTAAGTCACAATGGTTCAGGTGAGAGGCACAGGAAAGACCGGAAAACAGACTGGTCCAACTTCGGAAGGCCTCGGATGCCTGGCTTGGTAACACATTGTGTAGGTCAGAGGTCAGGAGTAAGTCCTGGAGTCGGTACAAGATCTTTTGTGTGGTATCTATGAGACTTTGGGGAAGTTGTGTAGTCTCTTCAAGTCTCCGTTTGCATTAACTGTAAAATGAGGATAAAACACTGCCTACCATTGAGGGGTGCCACAAGGCTTCAAATGAGAATGAGAATTTAGCACTGGGGATTGACCCACAATAAATAATTAGAAACATTAGGGGAGAATATCCTTGGGAGTTTTTCAGTATAGATGTTAACACCACCAAAGCAAAGTCCAGACTGTGTGTCTAATATAACCACTAGCAGCCTCTTCCTTACTCCCTTCACTGGGATACAGATTGTATCCCACCGACTGTTACAATGCAGCAAAGGAGCACAAAGAAGACAGAACAGGCCGTGTGCCTGCTGTGGAGATCTGACGTGCAGTGTTGGAGAAGAAAAACAGCCTAGCTGTAAGTATACAAATAGAATTGTAGAACCTCATGCTTTATGATTAGGCTTTACAACCCCAATCTGAAAAGTGAGAACTAATGATTAAAGTAGATAGTGCTACACACACACACACACACACACACCCTCAAGCCCAGCCAGGCATACAGTAAATGCTCAATGAATGATATTTCCCATTTTTCTCCCGAATACATTTCACACTCACAGTCTGAAGTACTGATCCCCAACATTCACTTCTAGAAAATGTAAACATTCTTCAAATTCTCCTTGAAAATAATTCTAACCCTGATCAACAGAGCCTTTTCTCTACATAGCATTGCAGTAAATATTCTTGGTCAATTCATGTATCTTGCAAAGAACTTACTTTATCACAACACCTTTTTATGTTACTTTACAGCTTTGAAGTATTTTTTTTTCAAAGCATTAGTTCATTTTCATGAGGACAGCAAGGGGTTAGAATTATAACTGGAAGTGAACTGAAGAGTGACTTCTCAAGCATATCAGTGGATGACAGCCAGGACTAGGTCTGGGCTTCATCTGACAAGTTTTCTATAGCTACTGGACCAAAATCCTTCTTCTCAGCTCTGCTCATGTACCAATGTTCAAACTTATGATGGGCCTCTGGAAAGGCTTGTCTATAGTCACACATCAGACAGGGTCTTGATATTTAATGTTAAACAACAGAATATGTAAGACCAATGAGTGAACAGGTGACAAGCCCAGAAGACTGAAAAGCCAGCTACACTTGAGACTTCTCTAGAAGAAAATGATCTCCCACCACAGTGCCATTTTAGACATAGGCATTATTTCCCAAATCTGTCTTTCCTGTTTCCAAGGAATTTATCATCTGCAAACATTTACAAAATACCTGGTGCTGAAGACTATTAAAGATGCAGTTTCAAGGTCTTTGAGTCACAAATTATGGGACTTTATTTGGGGTTTTAAATACATAAAAATGTTAACGTGATTGGATCGAACACAATATAAATAAAATTGTTTCTTTCTATCCAGACAAATCTGTTTGCTAAAGTACACAGGACCTACATACTCTTTGCACAATGCCTTTAGACCAAATAACAAAATGCAATTCCAGGTAAATTTCCCATTACTGACATAAAATTAGGCTGGTAATGGAAGCAATTTTTGTCTAAAATTAAAAAAGATACAGTAATGGAAACCAGCTTTTTACTTTCTGGGTGCAGTTTTCTGCCAGAGTCAAAGAGTTGACCTATCACAAAAAGAAATCTCAAGAATGCTGTTTGTGTTCATGTTTGTTATTTTTATCAGTTTGTAGCCTATCCCCCAGAAACCACATATTCTTCTCAGTGGATGCATAATCCATATCATTGGTATTATTTACCTCTAACTATATGAAAAAGAAAAATGGTGATTAATACACAGTATAGCTCATCAATATTTAATTCAAGTTTTCAGAAAGTCAATCACTTCTGGGGATAAAATAAAATGTGGTGATAATACAATATAATGAATCAAATAGCAGAAAATTTGTATGAGGCACAAATCATCCATTGATTCAACAAATTTTTCTTTTGTTTCTCCAGCACAATTCACTATGATGTAAAGACAGCCCTTATACACACTATCCCAGTAATTATAGAGCTCACAATTGAGAAGAAAAGCTTATTACCACTATATATACAGCTAAGTGAAACTACTCTTAAGCCAGAGAGATAGCTTTTACCCTCCCTGTGCCTCAAAAATGAGAAATATTTACTTTGTGAGGGTCTGCAACAGATTGCCTGGTAAGAACAGGAGAATAATTCTCATGGTTGGCCATGGCATATAGATCGGTGCTGATTAAACAGGTACACATTTGGGGGTACTGTAGAATAAAGCCCACAAATCAATCTGTGAGACAGATACATGAAGCCAGCAAGATACCAGCAGTATTCTTATAATATAGCCCAATGAATAATTTTCTTTTATTCTAGGTGCATTTTAACATTTAAAGCAAAGTGAAAACTCAGCCTGGGGAAAAAAAAAAAGAGACATTAGCTTTAATATCTAAAAGCTGGGGTTTATATACCTCATAACTCCCTGCAAAAGGTCTCAGCAAAGGAGCATCAATAAAAACCCCAACCTCAGAGCTAAGCCTTGGGGCTTCTAGTTCACAGTATTATTTCCGCAATCCACTAACTGCTGGTGGAGCCCCTTGTAAACCAGGAGAACTCATGACGATGATTGCATCAGTTTCTCGTCCTCAGCGGCTGTGTCCCTGTGGTACAGCGTATAATTTTCTGTTGTTCAGCTATGCTTTGTTAAAGAAATTAAGAACTGCCTGTGCCATACAATAAGAACATAGAATTATTTATCCATAAATCAGTTCACATGAAATCACTACCCGGCAGTATATAATAACTCAGCCTGGGTTTCTAACCTGGGTCTGACTGTGGTATATCAAATTGTAACAGCATAACAGCATAAATTGTAGTTATTATTGTTAGACCTGTGGTGGGAATGACTTCTCCATGAGGAAACAGAACAAAGGCAAAACAAAGATGGTTTCTGAAGTGTACAAGTTTTCTTTTGTAATGCATGGCTTAGCTATACCCCAATAAAATTTACTAGAACTCTTCTACATCTGCTTGGATTTTAAAGACTATCTATATTTCAAATGTTTTGCATTGGGGCAAAAGTGGAAAATGAAATAGCATTCCTCTGGCATTTTACATTATTCAGGTGTCATTATAACTTACACAAATTAATGAAACCTTGAAACATACTTGTCTGGGAACCTACAATACACTTA
Organism: Suricata suricatta; assembly: GCF_006229205.1. NCBI lineage: Eukaryota > Metazoa > Chordata > Mammalia > Carnivora > Herpestidae > Suricata > Suricata suricatta. The sequence goes on along the minus strand of NC_043702.1, from coordinate 34,688,183 downwards.
ATCCTGTGTTTATAATAATACAAAAGAAATCAACAGACAAAAATAAATAATTCAATGATTCAGAATAAATGTTGAAGCCATATTGTCATATAAATTTACTAAAAATCAACAGACACACATGCGCGCGCACGTGTACACACACACACACACACACACACACACACACACACACTGAAAGCTCTACCTGCAACAATTCAGGCATTATTGACAAACACAAACAAGGTGGGTTTTTTTATTCTTTAAGAACATTAATTTTATTCTTCTTTTTTTTTTTTAAGTTTATTTATCTATTTTGAGATAGAGGGAGAGAGAGCACACGAGCAGGAGAGAGACAGAGAGAATCCCAAGCAGGTGCCACACTGTCAGCGCAGAACCCTCTATAGGGCCCAAACCCACGAACCCATCAGATCATGACCTGAGCCAGAATCAAGAGTCTGACACTTAACCAACTGAGCCACCCAGGTTCCCCCAACTTTTATTCTTAAATCATACCTGTATCTTTCAGGAGACAGTATTATCAGGAACATTATCAGCATTAAAATCTGAAATATTGGGTGCCTGGCTGGCTTAATGGGTAGAGAATGAGACTTTTGATCTCGGGGTCATGAGTTCAAGCCCCATGTTCAGGGAAGAATTTACTTTAAAAAAAACCCTGAAATACAATTTCAGCATACTTTCTGAATAAACTATAGTGATCTATAGCTGTCTATCAATCTTTTCAAGCTGATCACTTCCTTCTGCTACAGAAATATTCTACTTAAAAAATATATACAGTACCATTTGGTGCCTTGTAATACTATACATGGTTTTTACATTTTGCAGCATAAAGATTTTGTCTCATGTAATAGATGCTGCTTCACATTTGGGAAACGTTATGTTATAATGTTTTATTGGATTATTTAATATAAGCACTAAGTAAGTAGACTAAATTAATAAAGACCCTATTAAAAAAAAAACAGAAAGAGAGAGAGAACAAAATTATTCCACAAATTAAATAAAACATTCTGAAGTTGGTATTTAAAAAACCTTTATTTAATTTTCAAAATTCCAATTCTTCTGAAAAACAGCCAAAATATTGGTCAGGATATGAAAAAAATATGGTTGGCATTTAGTTATTTGTTTCATAAGAGTGCCATACAATACTATTATATGGGGAAAGAGGACAAATGAGAAAGAAAAGTGTTAGGAGAAATTATTTGGGATCAGTTCTAAGCTTCTGACAGTGGTTAAAAATTATTTCATCTGGTATGTATTTTCTTATTAGGGTTCTTAGTTTAAATACTATCTAAAAGAGTTTCAAATTAAAGGATTAATTTTGGCAGGTAACACAACCTTCTCTTTTTTTTTTTCCTCCTTTCTATTCAGGAATACATTTGCATAAAGAAATTTCCCTCTAGCACTTGTCCCCCTAAAATATCTTCAATAATCGAAGGCACAAGGGAAAACATATACAGTGTTAAGCATACTTTGCTACATTCTAGCAGATGCTATTCATAACTTATGTTTAGCCAGTGTTTTCTGCATCCTCTGGGGTAAGAAGTATCCACTGAAGATCTAAAAATACAGTTGCTGCACATATTTCCCATCCTAATTAATTACATGTACTCTTTTCGAATGGGAGCTCCAATACTGCAATAAGTTTTCCTGATGACCTAGCTTCCCACCACTGGACTCAGGACTCTCGGAAACCCTATCAACTGCATGCTCCCAATTATATATTTCAGAATTGTCCCTCAGGCATATTCTGTTTCCTATAATTTAAGGTTACATAATATCTGATCTTAAGGGCAATATTATGATGCCACATTGATTATCAAAGAAAATGTTGGCATATAATATGCAGAAAAAAGTATACTCGTTTATGTTGTACATTTTTATTCATGTGCCAACTAATCTGATTTCACAGTAATTTGTTAAGAAACTATAAGACATGGAAGCAAATATGGCTGTAACTATTACAAAATGGCAACTGCTTTTGGTTTGAAGGCTTATTGTTTTGTTTTGGTTCCTTTAAGAACATCTTAATAATTTTTACTTTATATAAATCTTCTACAGATTCTATCATTACATCTTATTTTTTTAATGTTTTATTTGATTTTGAGAGAGACAGAGCGCAAGTGGGGAAGGGGCAGAGAGAGGGAGAGACAGAGAATGTGAAGAAGGCCCCAAGCTCTGAGCTGTCAGCACAGAGCCTTGATGCAGGGCTTGAACCCAAGAAATGTAGATTGTGACCTGAGCCAAAGTTAGACGCTTAAATGACTGAGCTGCCTAGTTACTTCTACCATTGCATCTTACAGTGTACATGGTTTACAGGTTTCAGAGATGTCACCTTCAAAGAAGTTCTGAAAATTCCCTGACATCCATTTATGTGGGAAATGTCCTATTTAAAGACAGCAAACCACACTTTTCAATATGGCACTGCCATTTTAATGGTTACAATACAGAAGCCAAGGACCCAATACAAAGGTGTTTGCTCATTAGGCAAATACTTTTTTAATGTTTATTTATTTTGAGAGAGAGCACAAGTAGGTTCACCTTTGTCAGCACAGAGCTGGACACGGGGCTAGATCTTACTAACCATGGGATGATGAGCTGAGCTGAAATCAAGAGTCTGATGCTTAACTGACTGGACCACCCAGGTGACCCTAGGCAAATGTTTTTTGAATCAAAGCAAAAGATAGATCTGCAGTCATGACATACATGATGATAAATAATGACAATGGCCTGTCTGAGCTCCCTAAAATATTTAGCCATGTTAGGAAAATGCCATATTATGAATCAGTGGGCAGCTAACTGTGGTAGAGACCTAGCAATCATTCCTGAAGGGATGCCTCGTTACCCCATGACAGGTAGGCCAAACAGCTGGAAATGATCCGGAGGGTAGGTGAAAGTCAGAAATCAATTATTTTTCCCCCCAGGACTTCGCAGTTTGAGGAGCACTGTCCTGTTGAGAATGGTCTGACTAAGTGAATGGATTCTAAATACACCCCTAGAGCAGCTGTGGGCCCCACCCTGACTTCTAGAACCTAGAGCTCCAGGGATAGATTCAGAGAGATACTGAGGATGAACCAGTTTGAGAAGTACTGTCCAAGATGTCCAGTAAAAAAAAGGAAGACCTGAACATCAAAAAAAACCAATCCACTGATTTTCAAGAGAAGGACAAACAGACCACAAGATTCTAAGGTCCCTTTTTTCCAATTTATCAGCAAATATTCTCATACTTGTCAAGTATGGTAAGTGAAGAGAAAGGAAAAAGTTACAGCATGTAAGAAAAAAAAGGGGGACAGGACTGCATTGTAACTGTTTCTTTTTAAATTTGCAGGATTTGGCAAAGCTGAAAAGGTAAAAGCAGAAGAAAATGGTTTCCCAACTATACATAAACTCTGGAACCTCTTTACCTTACTTAGACTATATACTACCAGAAAGCAAGTGCCATGTCATTAACTGTTTTATACAACTCTAACTATAGCCCCATAAGGTATGACAGTCATATAACAAGAAAGCCTTTGTTTGGAAGAGCAGCAGACTGAGATCAAGATATGTAGGGATGGTCTTAGATTTGCCCCTGTCAGCTGCAGCTCTGCACCTGTGGACAATCCATTTAATTAAATGTTCTCTGGGCCCCTATTTTCTCTTCCCTAAAATGAGGATTTAAAAGCAAAAACAAACAAACAAAAAACCACCAGCACCGATAATAAAAAATTTCCTCTTGCCTAAATCACAAAGTGGTAATTATAATAAAACATAAGCTAAACACTGAAAATATAAAGCATTGTATAAACATATGCTGGTATTCATGAAGTGTAAGTTAATATAAAAGAGGAAAGCACTGCATTTTTTTTTAGAATGCTTTTAAAGGAAAGTCTCCTTTACTTAAGCAAAAACATGAATCTTCTAAAATGTCACTGGCTAACATGGCAAGTCATCTGACGTAATCAAAAAAATCTGGGGTAAGTCACTTACTTTCTCTGAAGCCTCCATTTTACCATCTTCAGGAGAGGTGTCAGGAGTTACATCTCGCCACCCTCATTCTACTGCAGAGCGTCCCAGAGACGGATGGATGAAGATGAAGGGTGGGTAGGTAGGTGGTAGGAAGAGGACGGAGGCAGGGAAGGAGGAAGGAAGGAGGAGGGCCGCTCTGCGATGATCCCTGGGCGGCACCTGCGTATCTGCAGGCCAAGCCGATGTCCCCCACCAGGACTCCATCCCCCATCCTGCTACCCCTCACCATGCCGAAAACTGAGCTTGGACACTCAGCACCTTGGTTATCCAGGAAGACCAGTACAAGACATATTCTAGACAGCTGCTGAAGACACAAAGAAAGGCCTGAGGTGGTTAAAAAAAAAAAAAAAACAACTAATCCTCAAATCAAACTTTCTCATGGAATCCAGGCCCCCCGCCCCCCCCCCGCCCCCGGAGACTTATTGATGATCTCCTCCTTGCAGCTCTGACGTTCTAAATCAAAACATTGCTTGAATAGTTTGGGGCCCAGTGGTGGTGGCTTTGATTACTGTCATTTTAAACACACATTAAGCCTTCAAAACTGTGAAAATAAACTCAACATTGAATTGGTGGGTTGATTTTGCTTTCATTAAAATTCTACTTTTCTATTAAAAAAATGGCAAGCACCCAGCTTTTTGTTTCTCAGGGAGGGCTCATTTTTAAACTTTCGAAGTATAGTAAACAACTTCTAAATTCAGGATAATTGAAGGTCTGCCAGTTGGTGAACAAAACAACAATGGCTTTCATATCAACCAAAAAAGGGAACATGGCTCAATCGGGATTTTTTTCCAACTGAATATCATTTTGCCAACTGTACTTCTTACTAAAATAACAAAAGCTGCTGCCTACAGACTCCTAATGGACTACTACTTGAATAAATATAATTATGCTCATTACTTCTTTACATTGAAATTATTAGCTAATAGTGACTTTCCCAGGGATTTTTTATGTTCGTGAAAGACAGTAACATAATTGTTAGTGCAAGACACTTTCAGATCAATTTTGTTCTTCCATCGCACCAAAGAAAAGAAACAAATTGTTTATATACCTCCACAAATAAGTAATTTCCTCGTTAAAGATACATTTGTACAGATCCTTCTCGATTTACAATGGGGTTATGTCCAGACAAATGTATTGTGAGTTGAAAATACCCTACGCTGAAAATGCACTAACTACCAAACATTAGAGCTTAGCCTAGCCTACAGTAAACGTGCTCAGAACGCTTACATTGGCCTCCAGTTGGGCAAAATCGCCTAACATAAAGCTTATTTTATGGTAATGTTAAAGATCTCATGTAATTTATTGAATTGTGTGCTGAGAGTAAAAGACAGAATGGCAGGATGGGTATACAATCGTTGTAAATGTATCAGTTGCTTGTCCTCGTGACCTCAGGGCTGACTGGGAGCTGCAGCTTGCTATCATTTTTAGTCGTTCAATAGTGTATTATTATATTGACTTTATAATGATCCGTTAAAAAAACTGGCTGTTTATTTTATACTTATCATGGTATTGCTATGTTACTACATAGCAGAAAATAATTACCCAAGTTATCCAATTAAAATATCAACCAAGTTATCACATTAAATTTAATTTTTACCAGAAGCAAATAATAAGTTATTAGCTTTTAAATTCTGATATAACATGTTTCGGTTTGATTCACAGTAAGTTAAAGTTACGTTAAATGCTCACAGACATTTATTTATCAATGTGTGGTTCTTATACACTTGCAAACATCTCAAAACCAGCCAGAATCAGGGACTATCTCATTCATCTGAATGCCCTAGCCTTGTGACTGACACTTAGTAGAGGCTCAAAAAAAAAAAAAAAAAAAAAAAAAACACTTGCATAATATTGTTGAAACATGATTATGTTCTAAGAACTATGAATCTAATAATGATTGCAAATTTCCTCCCCAGCCACATCTATGTGACACATAGTTTAACCATGTAATCTGTATTTAGAAAAGTAAAATAAAGAAATTAGAAGGAAGAGCTTTATAATTCTTGTCCCTGCTACTGAATTACTTGATGACACAAAAATATTGAACTGGGGTGATGCATGTAATAATACTTATAATAAACCAAAATAAGACTCCTAAAAACAAATCTTTCATTCATCTATAAAGTACTCCATGTGAAGCAAACTCATGTAAACTTATTATGGTACTGTATTCAGGACACAGCTACTTTCTCTGCCCTATTCATGATGATGTAGACTATGACAACTGTTACATATGTTTCTTGCCCCTCTACTGGCAAAAAATAATTTGAGTTACAAAATGACTTCACATGAGATATGGGCCATGTTAAATACCCAGCAATTTTCGATATGGGCTTGATTTAGACAACTGACAACCATGACCTGTCTTCTGTAACATTTTGGTTTTTGCACCCAAACCTGGAGTTAAGCCCCAGTTTTGTCTCCTTGAATTTCCAGGTCCTGCTTTGTTCCTACAAACCTTTTATTCTTTTCCCACAAAATGTAGTCATTAGTATCAAATATTTTTTCAAGATCTGCTCTAATAGAGTCATAAAAGATGCTTGAGATTTCCATATTTGCTGTCTCTATTATCTTTTTGGAAGACAATTACTGTTTCACCTCAAGGCATTCAAAATAACTGTTGCAATAATCCAAAAATTCAATTGCCCAGAGTGGGTATCCTTATACAAATACTCATTCTGGACAATTTAAGGTAACTGCTTTTGCAACTGTAAGGCCTACAGATGTGTTTTACAAAAAGCAACAGTAACATTTTGCATCTGGAAGGCAGAGGAAAATGACCTTTCAAAGTCACCACAGCACAAAGGAAAGTCACAGTCCCACCTGTCTCAGGAAAGCCCAAAGTCCTCTGGGAGAGGAAGCCAAGTGACAGTGCAGAAAATCAAATGCCCAGGCTAGTCTGCCTCATCTACACAGAGACACTGCCCACGTGTAACCTGACCCAAAGTTGTGAGTAAAAATATCACCTCTATTGTTAACTTACTCCCAGCAAATACATTTCGGCTTTAATGGAAAAGAAGATCTGGGTTCACACTAATCAGACCCAACGGAAGGCCATATTAGCAATTTGGCAGGTGCCTGAGGGCCATACCTAATCTGCATAAAATGAAGCAGATTGCAACCGCCCTCATCTTTTTTATTTTTAAACTGGTTTTTGAAGCTGAGCATACATAAAATCTCAGAGGGAGAGACAAGGAGATGGTAGTGCATACATTTTCCTTCATGCCTTGATTCTCATTCTTTTTGTACAAACCATCTTCCTGAATGGCTATTTACTGAAACTAAGATAACAAAATAAAAGGTGCTAGAAAAAAGAGTAGGCAGGGATCACAAATGCTTAAAAATAAAAAAGTCTTATATCTTGTAATAGATCTTCACAATCCTCCATACTATAATTTAAATCAGTTTGAATTTGAATTCAGTGTTCTTATATTGTATAAAAACATGCAAAATGGAAATAAGCTCTGGATTTGAGAAATGGGCTGCAGCTAACAGAAATTCCAAGACTAATAATTACTTGTGAACCTAGGATCTGTCTAATGGAGAAAAACATTATATTAAGTATTATCATTATCATTTCAACACTGGTATCTGCTGCTCATAGAATAATTTAAAGTGACAGTGCTCTTTACAGCCTAAGAATTTATAATCAAAGTTACTATGTTCAAGACTGGGTAAATCTGAAAAACAACTCAACAATAATGAATGATGAGTAACACAAGCCACACAAAATCTGGAAAAAGAAGAATAAATTAACAAATGTAAGTGTATCAAACAATTCTTTTTTATTTTAATTTTTTAAATGTTTTAATTATTTTTGAGAGAGACAGAAACAGAAACAGCATGAGCAGGGGAGAGAAAGGGAGACAGAGAATCCAAAAACTGTCTCCAGGCTCTGAGCTGTCAGCATAGAGCCCGACGTGGGGCTCAAACCCACGAACTGTGAGATTATGACCTGAGCCAAAGTCAGATGCTTAACCCGACTGAGCCACCCAGTCGCCCAAGACAATTTTTAAAAATGAAGTTAATGTAGACGTGGAAGTCCCAAAGAAAGCTGTGATGGAAGAATTTGGTTTCTGTTACTTTGGAAAGCCATGTATAAAGTGTTTAGCAGGACTCTAGGGAGCACAAGGATGTTACAAGAATACGGTTCTACTTCAGAGAAGCCATATCTTAAGTATTAAGGTCATTAAGGTCACAAATAGGAATGCCAGGTGGTTTCGAGGGAGAAGATAAGAGGATTTTGAAGTTGCTTCATAGGGAAATAAGAAGCCATTGTAGAACATTAAGAAATGATTGAGTAATACCAATCTCTCAGTACCAAGCAAAGTCAGGCACAAGTTTTCTTGAGCTACAGAATCTAGGTCAGAGGAGACTGCTGCATAACCTGGACCACACAGGAACTAAACAAACACTGTTGCACTAAGAGGAGAGACGGTGTCTGCTGACCACCGTGGAGGAACAACGCCATTTGAATACAGGCAAAACAGAAAGGCCAAGGCCGGTATGCTATAAAGTGAAAAGTACTGGATTAGAACCAGAAGAGCAAGAGTCACATACCTCTCAATGCTTCTCAGACTCCTCCCTGTAAATAAGCTCACAAAGGTCTCTGTCCAAAGGACTGTTGAAGGCATTAAGTGAGGTAATAGGAATTTAGGTTCTCTGTAAATTCTAAACTGCTAGCCAAAAGTAAGCTGCCATTGTTGTTGACATTATAAAGAGTAAATAAAAAGACAAAGAGTTTCAAATGACTGATTTTTTGTTTAGAATCTTAGAGTCACAAGGACTTTATTTTCTGACAGTGAGTTAAGAGTGAAATTCCTAAAGAGCCAAGGAAATGTTCTAACACAGCTTGAGTGGTGATGAATAGCTAATCTTTGAACCTTTAAAGACAAAGATACAGATAAGATTTAACCAGGTAAAAAAATTTCATGTTTGACCAGGAAAGGATATAATTATGGACTCTTAGGAATGGAGGTTATTTTGTTATTCCCTACCTAGAAAAAAAAGGACAAAATCCCAGTGACTGTAATGAACTGTAAAGAACTCGTTGTTAATTTCTTGCTATGAGCTGGACACTTTCTCTTTATGTTAATTTTCACAAAAATCCTATAACATCAATAGGAGTGTTTCTGTTTTACATTAGGCTAGATAACTTGCCTAAGGTCACAAAAATGTTAAATGGCAGATACCAGAAGCCAGGTTTGCCTGACTCTAAAGACCAGATTCCACCCCTCCCTCCCTTCCCCTCCCCCCACACTTCATGGCACCCTTATCCTATGGAAAACTTCTATTTAGCCTCTGAAACCCAAATAAAATAATACCTCCAGCAGGAATAGAACTTTTTCTATCCAATCTCACGCAAATAGATTTATTTGTGAAGTAAATAACTGCACAGTTCACGTGAAATCTCCTTTCTGCATTAAACTGGAGGCTACTCAGTGGAACTTGCTTTTAGTCATCCTTATAGCTCTAGCACTAAACTGAGCACCTGGCATAAAATAGGCATCCAATAAATATGCAGTGAATGAATAAACAGAATTTAAAGACTCCAAGTTGCTAAGGAGTAACTTGATACCAACTCTTTCACACTATGATTTATATTAATCGCCCTTATTCATTTATTGAGAGTCAACTGTGAGTCAAGTAGAGCGGCCGAGTGCCCTAGGTGTCTTACATCAATGCACTTACTTAATCCTCAAATTGTTTCTATAAAGAATTATCCCCATTTCAAAGATTAAGAAATAGCAGCAGAAAAAAATTACCCAACTTGCTATAGATGCACAGCTTATAATAACACCAGGAAATAAATGCCAATTTTGTGTCAAGCACAGTGCTAGGATTTAACATATACTATCTCCTTTGATCTTCACAACAAACTAATGAGGTAGATGTTATCACATTTTGCAGATGAGACTATCAGGCGACAAAAAGGTTAAGTAGTTTCCCAAGATTATACAGCTAACAAACACCGTAACTACTATTTAAACTCAGGTTTTTATGACTCCAAAGCCCACATTCTTTCCACTATATCAAGATCCTTTCCACCATGTTATGTTGCCTAAATCTATTTTAAATACCTGAGAGAAGCACTTGAGATAAAATAAATCTCTAATGGAATATTTAAATCTAAGTTGGTCACATTTATTACATGAGTCTGTCAAAATTAAAAATAACACATTCTGGCAAAAAGAGCTCCATGGATGTATGCCTGATTTAATGAACTAATCAATTGTATTTTGTTGGACCCCAAAGATCACATATTGCTTTTGAACATAAAGAACTGTGTAACACTAATATTATCCTTCAAAGGTATCATTATTTTTTTCACTCGTTCATTGGTTTGAACACTTATGGGGTATTTACCCAGATACTACCAGTACAGGGTGATGAACCAGATTGGCTCAGTGCCTACGCTCATAAAACTTAGAGTCTACCAGGTCTAACCAACAAGCAGAGATACAATTAAAAATTTAACAAGTGTCAGGCATGAAAATAATAGGATGTTATGAGAAAGAATAATCAGGCAGTCAGGGAAAATGGCCCAAGAGATGAAAAGGAACCGGCCTTGCCAAGAGTGGTGCAAAGAGGGATCTGCACCAAAGTGGGGAAAAGAATGCAGGATGCTCCTGGAAAGGGGAGGTGTGGCCAGGCTTGGGGAAAGATGGCCAGCTTGGCTGGGTGCAGGAAAGGGGGTGAGGGGTGGGTAAAGAATGAAGGACAGATTAGAAAGACCTGTGCAGGTCACAGTGAGTATTTGAATTTTACTCTGAATTACACAGAAAATCAGGGACGGGTTTTGGAAAGGTGACCGGCATCATTTGGTTTGTATTGAAACCACCACTCAGGCAACCAAGGTGCGACACGCGCGGAGTTTGAAAGGACTTGGAACTGGAGAAGAGGCAAAGAAGCCAGTTTAGAGGCTGTTGTGGTGGGGTAGGAATGAAGACATGCCAGACTGGGCTAGGAGGAAGCAACTTAGACATTTCCAAATCTTCCCCAATCCAATATCACTGACCTCCTTGCCATTAAAAAAAAATTATATTGAGGAAATCGTGATGAAGTTTCAAAGGTCCTGGAGATATTCTTCTATCTCCTAAGCAGGGTAATGATTACAAGGGTGCTTGCTTTATGGTTTAATTCTTCAATGTTAAATATATACATTACTCATATAAACATGGCATATTTAATAATGAAATATTTGAAGATTATTATTAATGCTATGAGTTTTAAATGACTGCTGTATTTTAGAGTACTCAGATGTAGCAGTCTTGTAATTTCAGGCATCCTTTATGAATTCTTTGGCTTGACCCATAAATCGGGACAATAAAGCTCTCCACCAGCCCAAATTCTCATGAATCAGGGATTTTCTAACCCCAAGTTAACTGTAATAATAAAAAAACCGTAAGTTAAATTTAAAATTCGAAGTTTGGCAATTTAACACCTTAAATATCAGTGAAAATCATGAATTTGTCAACTGGGAATATAATTTAGAATTTTAAAAGATATATTGGCCACTACCAATTAGTCATAGAAGGACATCCAAATGCAAAGAAATTTACTAAAGAGTTATCAGTGGGGCACCTAGCTGGCTTTGTTGGTAGAACATGTGACTCGATCTCAGGGTTGTGAGTTCAAGCTTCATGCTGGATGTACAGATTATTTAAAAATAAAATCTTCAAAAAAAATAAAACCCTGATATTGTTAATTTCTTTTTTAAAAAGTCATCAGTAAAATTAAAAACCTTTAAAAAACCTAAATGCCTAAAACAAATGAGATGATTAAGCAAATTATGATATACCCACACCATCAACCATTAGGAAGTCATTAAAGATTAATGCCATGGGAAACATTTGTTATATTAAGTTAACAAATGTTATATATATAGTTCTGTGCCTATGAGGAGAAAGAAATAAGAGACTATGAGGGATGGCAAAAAGACTTTATTAGATAAAAGAAGAAATTTCTTGGACCATATATGACATCAAACAGGAATCTTACTTTATCCTTCATACTGTTTTGTATTGCTCAAATTTTCTACAATGCATGTATTTATTACTGTTAAATAACTGTAACTATACACAAAAAAGAAGCTATTTGCATTCAGAAATCTCTGTTGTTTTATGAATTCTTGACTATTTTCAAAAGGTAAGAAACCCTCCAATTCAGAAACCTTTAGATAGAAATATGAACAGTTCTGATGTTGTCTAAAAGGACCTTAAGCAAGTAAGCCCTGATTTTTAAAGTGGCTGAAGGGGCGCCTGGGTGGCTCAGTCGGTTGAGCGTCCAGCTTCGGCTCAGGTCATGATCTCATGGTTCGTGGGTCCGAGCCCCGCGTCGGGCCCTGTGCTGACAGCTAGCTCAGAGCCTGGAGCCTGTTTCAGAATCTGTGTCTCCCTCTTTCTCTGACCCTCCCCTGCTCATGCTGTCTCTCTCTGTCTCTCAAAAAATAAATAAATAAATAAAATCATTACTATTTAAAAAATTAAAAAATATATAAGGTGGCTGGAGAGGAACACCAGCAAATTAAATCAACCTGGTCGGTGAGCAGAAATTAGGTCCTCTCCTACTCTTTCTCATCTACTCAGCTAACGCGTATGGGGTGCCTTCTGAGAAGACAGGATGCCACACGGGGAACCAGAAGGCAATCCCTATCAACAAGGGTTTCTTAGTACCTGGCTGGAAAAAGAGCAGGTAATTCAAGACACCAGTGACAAGTCAGCAAGTAAATGATCTTCATGCAGGCTCCCAGGGAAGGCACAAAGCAAGGGGAAGAACTGTCTCTGAATGCCTCAGGGAAGTTGTGCTAGATGAGTAGTACTTCCTCGTCTGAAACACTAAGAGGATCACCAAAAGGGACAAGCAACCTGTACCTACTCAATGAAAGCAATGTCAATACCAAGACAAGGAAGGAGATTCAAGCAGCCATCTGAGAGTCCAGCACTCCCGACTCTGGATGTAGACCTGCTTGCTCCGATTTCACTCAATTTCCCCTTTGTGGGCTAAGGAATAATTATGATGTTAACAGATAGAAAACAAAATATAAGTGGCAGCTCTAATTGACATAACCAATAACTCTCAGTTAATGGTTACTTACCTTAATTAAAATAGTGCACGTTATTTAAAAGAAAGTTTTAAAATACCATGATAAAAAGCAATTCAGGATATAAAACAGCTTAGTACACTTTGGGGTGCAACCACAAAAGAAAAATATATGTCATATAGGCCAGAGATTATTAATTGACCATGTATACTGAGCATAAAGGAAGCATATTCACTTAAAAAATAAGAACACTGTATTTCTTTAATGCTTTGTCTTTTCAGACCCCCCAAATAAATAACATTTATAAAAATACTGCTTTAAATTAAATGACATTTTAAATAAAATCACACAAATCTCAAGCAAGTAATTTTTCTAAGTATTTTGGAATTCTTTATTTTTGTTTCCAGTGTATTCTATTACATCAGTTAGAATACTGGACTACCCATTAGTTTTCCTTTTTGGTTATGCCCTTAAAATAACTGTGATGCTCCCATAGCTAAGAGCTTTACACTTGTAAATAGCCCCTCCCAGGAACCCAAATCTCCATATCTTAATATCATGAAAGCTGGAACTGTAAAATAAAATCTGTTAGCAGCTGAAATCTTAATGAGGTTCTACAAAGAAGCGGCTTTTCTGCAATGACTCAATGCATGGAAACAGTTGAGTAATTATAAATGCATGGGCTGAATGTGAGTTGGCAAATATAATACCACAGAATGTACCCAGAACCAGGGTTGTCCCAGTTCAAATGAGACTGTATTCCTTTACCAAGCACACAACTAACCTGAAACGTCTTTGGCTGAGAGATAGGTGTGAGCCTATAAAATTATGTCCCTTGACTCCCCATTTACATGGTGACAATCTGTTCTGGCCCACCAGCAGCCTGTTCGTAAACAACAAAGCATTTCAGAAGGAACACTGCATAACATTGGTTTCATCTGACATAATGGAAGCCAGCTAACAATTGGACTGGAGAGGTGGTTCTCAAAATTTGAGGACATGAGACCCTCCCCCCAGAAAGAACTTATGAAAATGAAGATTTTGGGGTCTGCCACCAAGGGACCAGATGCACTAGGGCCAGAATGGGCCCAGGCAAACTGCACTCACAGGCCTCTCAGGAAAATACTAGAATAGGGTGTGTCCCCCTAAGAAGGCAAGGGGAATAATACAAGTGATGGGTGCATAGAGGGAGCCACTTTATTTTTTTTTGAGTACTCCACCAATATCAATTTTTCAGGAAAAAGGAAAGAAGTTTCCTTAAAAGTATTCTCTGAACCTTCACACATATAACTGCAAACTTAGAAAATGTCCTAAAAATATTTTAGTACACTTTTTCATGATAAAGAAATCAAACTCCACATGCTTATTTCTAGTTTTATGTAAATATATATATGTATAAGTATACATACACACATATATATATAATTAAAGAGAGAAAAAAAAGAAAAAAGATCTCAGGGCCAAACTCTCTCAAATCCATTCTCACTTATAAATTCCAAAAATTTAGGAATGTTTAATTATATGACTATTGCATAGTCCATGGCAACTACTATTATTTATTCACAGCATATTGCAGATAAAAAAAAACACAAAATCTTTACAATGAACACACCTAACAAAGTAATAAGTAAAAATGTAAACATAGTGAAACCCCGTATTTTAACATGTTTGGTTATCACAACATGCAGTTCTTTGTGGGAAAAAACCCTCGGGAAATAGCAAAATCGTCAACTGACACTCTACCCCCTAAAAGAGACCTTTCCAAAGAGCCTTCTGAGAGCTTTTAGCATCTTGAGAGCTGTAGGCTGCTCACCCAAGTCATCTGGATGATGGTACTTGCCATGACAAACACAAGAGAACCCCCATGAAGGTGAACTCTGCCAGGCTTAAATCAAAGTAGACTTGAGAGATATGAAACAGTCATAGTAGTCTCAGAGGTACAAAAGCAGGCTTCTCCTGATGCTGACAATATAGTTTAAAGATTTTACGTTTAAGTAATCTCTACTCGAACTCACAACCCTGAGATCAAGAGTTGCATGTTCTACCAACTGAGCCAGGAAGGCACCCCAACAATATAGTTTAAACAATAGTGTTCTTAGAGGACATATGTATTCTACAGTTTAGAAATGCAGACATTAAAAAGATGAAAAGAAGGGGCACCTGGATAGCTCAGTTGGTTAAGAGACTGACTCCTGGCTTCAGCTCAGGTCATGATCTCACAGTCTGTGGGCTCAAGCCCCAAATCGAGGGGCGCCTGGGTGGCTCAGTCGGTTAAGCCTTCGACTACGGCTCAGGTCAGAACTCACGTTGGTGGGTTCGAGCCCGGCGTCAGGCTCTGTGCTGACAGCTAGCTCAGAGCCTGGAGCCTGTTTCAGATTCTGTGTCTCCCTCTCTCTCTCCCCCTCCCCCTCTCATGCTCTGTCTCTTCTGTATCAAAAATAAATAAAGCATTAAAAAAATTAAAAAAAAAAAAGCCCCAAATCGAGGTCTGTGCTGTTAGCTGGCACAGAGCCTGCTCTCTCTTTCCTCTCTGCCCCTCTTCCCACCCTCTCCAAATAAATAAACATTAAAAAAAAAAAAAAAGATGAAAAGAAAAGAATGGGTGTGTTTCCATGGATACAGTTGTTTTAGAGGAAATGGTTTGAAAGAATTGTGAGGTTGAGGTGCCTGGCTGGTAGATCATGTGATACTTGACACTGGGGTCATGAGTTCAAGCCCCAGGTTAGATGTAGAGGTAACTTAAAATATAATTTTAAACAAGAGCTGTGAGGCGTGAAAATGCTTATATGATCACAAAAATGTGAAAGAATAGAGTAAGTGTCATCGTGATAAATAAGAGATAATGGTAACACACTATCACTTTTGCTCAATAGCCCATTTTACAGATGAAGCATAGAAAATTAAGTAACCCCCAAGGTCAGATGCCCTAGTGATGAATGAGGCCAGGATCTCAACACTATCCTAAAAATTCTTCTGTGTGACTGATTAAAAGTTTTCCCATGAGCTTAAATTTTTAAGACTCCATAAAAATTGTGGAAAGCAGAGCAGAGAAATGAGCAGGAATCTCCACGAATTTTATCAAAGAGGTCATAGCTCAAAAAGACCTAAAAGACAGGAAACCTGCTAACTTTAACAAAGTTTTTAAATGAATTTAGGGACCAAATGATGATCTAAGTAAAGACAAGACAACTGTTTAAGGGAGATGATAGCATGTTAAAAAGATGAAAAGACTGGAGGCAAAACTACCCAACGACCACCTATCTCCATTTTATTTGCTAAAGCAAAAGACACTTCAAACCAGAAATGCTAGAACAGTGGCTAAGCAAGCCCTAAAAGCTAATATAGGAAATAAAGCCATAAAAGAACACCAGGCTGCTATAAATAAGTCTTCTGGCCCAAAGAGTGCATGTCCCAGGGTATTAGAATTTGTAGAAGTGATATCTGATGGTAAAAACAAAAAGTAAATAAGCAAAATCATGAATAAACAGAAGAATTCCAAAACAAGTCAAATTTTAACTCGAAGTTCAAAACTTAAAATATAAGTGCAGTCCACAAAGAAAGTATAACATCAAACTAAAATCATGTCTTTAAAAATAAATAAGTAAACAAATATACAAACAAATAAATAAAAGGAAATCATGTCTTGTGGCCACGGGTACAGGCATAGCATAAATATTTTAGAAAAATCTCTCATGATACCTTAAAGACATGACAGATGGTGCAGTTAGGTAGTTTGCTCCTTGTTGAATAACTAGTATCAAAGTAGACCGTCATCCTTAATGGTGCCCCGCAAGGTTATGAGCCAGTTCTGTCCAGCCCTGCACACTCAATATTGTGTCAACGATTTGGATGAAGATGCTTATAAAACGTGTAGAGTTCATAAAACCAATAGAGTTAGACCCAAAATTATCTCAATGGGCTACTAGCAAGTGACTAGATAAAAAAATAAAATTTAACAGGAAGGAATCATAGAATACGTATATAATTTTTTATCTGACCTGAATTCAGGTGAGAAACAAAAAACAAACGATCATATTAAGGTGACTGATAGGAGCTACTATTGTATCTGCTAAACATAATTACTGCATTTATAGAATAAAGATCACATATGAGATCATGAGATGAGTTAGCTTCAGAGAGCAATGGACAACTAGAGAGTAATCAGGTACAAGGGGAATACAGAGAGTAAAAGGCTGAAAACAGAACCAAGTAGACACATAGATATCTGTGGTTGTGTAGCCTATAGAAAAAGAAGTCTTCAAGAGGGCATTTTTATTGTTACTTTCCAAATATATGAATTGTCCAATAAGCAAAGGAAATAGTATTAGTACATTTTGTCTGGAGACTATTTCCTTTACAATGTTCAGGAATGATAAAACTAAGGCATATCTAAAGCCTCACAAAGAAGTGAAGTCCCTGTCCTGAAGGTAGCCAAGAATAAGCTATATAATATTCTACTGGAGACATCGTGGAGGTGATTTCTCAACATGGTGGGAACAGAAAGAGATGATGTTGTAGGACTCAATCCCAACAGTCCATCTCCATTTTTCTCTTTTCACAGCCAGTCCTATACACTACTCAGCTGTGTTATTTTAATGGTGATCTACAGTCTACTGGAGTGGAAGAAATTTATAGTAAATTCATTGATGTACAAAAGGCAATGAAAAAAATAGATAGCTGAATTTATTTTTTTTGAAAGTTGGATTTAGATAATGTGTAAACCTCCAACGTTTTACAGAGAGATATAGACATTGCATAGTTAATACCATTTCCCAGAGGAAAAAAGCTTTTTCCAAGGATAGGATGGTGAATTAACACATTTATCATGGCTAACTTAATCTGTGCCTTACAACTGTGCCCAGTTTATATTTTCAATACCTTACTTTAAAAATCAAGACTAGGGTTTTCTGTGTCATTGTGTTATAACACTACCTACAACAAATGTCAAATGTTCACGAAGGAGGAATCTTTGCTTGGAATATGCATGCTGTTTAGCATTGTTTTGTTTTTAAAGATTCATCACAGTGCAGATGCCCTTTCTACTGCAGGGGGTAATGTTAAGAAATCCAACTTCAAAGAGTCACTAGCTCATCTTTACAATGCAGTGATACTGCTTGGGTAGTCTGGATTTAATTACCAGTGTGCTAAGGATGAGGGAGGGAAGAAGTTTGTCAGCACGGCTCCATCCCCTCCATCCCCACCAATCTTTTCCCTTTACTGACTTTGTTTTTTGGTTTGTACCCTCTAGAGTCCAGAGTCATTTGTAAGACTATTACAGAGATTATGAACTGCCTTTCTTTGTGTGTGTGTTAGTTTAGCATTTAAGGCTATTTGAGGGATTTTAAAAGCACTATAAGAACAAAAGCCTTTGTTTAAAAAAAAAAAAATCCAGAGCAGGTTGGCTTACTTGCTCCTGGAAACTCAACTAGCACTCCTTGAACTCTGCCCTGAGAGGACACATGGTCCATGGGTTCGAGCTCCGCGTTGGGCTCTGTGCTGACAGCCAGCTCAGAGCCTGGAGCCTGCTTTGGATTCTGTGTCTCCCTCTCTCTGACCCTCTCTGACCCTCCCCTAATCGTGGGATTGGCATTAGCTTAATGATACTTGAGGCAGCTGGGATAGACCCTGCTGAATTTTGTGGTCCCGTTGTAAACTGAGGCATTGTTCTTTGGGCAGAGTATTCTCACCTCAACTGGTACTTGGGTTAAACTGCTATTACTCATTCTTGATGTGGATAACCTGACAATCAGAATAAAACTGTATTAGTGTCTCATGTATTAGAATTTCAGTATTTTCCAGTATCACCTGTAAACTTTGTTTCTTTCCAAAGAATTGGACAAAGAATGCAGGGAATTATCATCTTTACCAATCTCCAATCATGAAGGGAGATTACAACTGAAAAATTGACCTCCCGGCACGTGTTGCTGTAACTTTAACAGTGAAATATTTTAGGCTGCAGTTCAAGAAAAATGAATGCTCCATTATTTTAACCAACTGCTCAGGGTGGTCACTCTACTCTTTAATGCAATGTGCTACACAGGAATGACATCATAAGGCTATCATAAAACAAGTGTTAAAACCTATGATGAATTTTCCTACTATAACTAAGCAGTTAATTAGTGTAAAAGTAGATCAAAACATACACTTATGGCCTGGTAAAACATTTACATTCACCTTTGTAAATACAAAAATAAAAAGTTTTTTAAAAAGCCATAAAAGCCCCTTTTGCCTCTTAGTTCTAAAGCTCCATTAGTGATCTTAGAAGCCTGGAGACTGTTGTTCTAAGTAAAGAAGCTCAAATAGTAATTTCTAATAAATGGCATTTCTTAATCTTGGGTAGTTTCCTTCTTCTTATGATAGAGATCTCATTTGGGCCACATTACTATGAAGCAAATCCAAATCACACTGAATTACCTACTGTGCTCCACCACATCCATTCGCTTTTCATTCTCTAACAAAGCTTCCTTTGCCATGTCTGACAAGGCTTCCTTCCAAGTAGCTCTTTATGTCTCGAGAACAATTTTCTTTCTTCCCATCTATGTCATTCCACTCTTACTTAAAACTTGACTGCATACTTACTGAGTGGATTGTGTCATCCAGAAGCTCCCCAAGTATATAATTGCATGATGACCCCCTTTATTGTTCCTTGCTTATATTTACATCAAACAATATGTGAAGGAAGAGGGAGATAGGGTTATCGTCAAATGAATATTGTTCTATTTATTAATATATTTTTAAAATATTCTATTAAATTGAATACTACCATGTCTTAGACAATATTATCTTCATGACACTATGAGGATAGGTACTATTTTTATTTATAAACAAACTGAGGTTTACACACTTACGCAATGTCACAAGGCAAGCAAGTGGTACAGTCAATATATGAACTCCTGCAATGTGAACCCAAAACCAGTACTTCAGCCTTGAGAGTAGTTATGGTGTAGAAACAATATGGCAAACAGTAGGTATGGTTCCTAGACTAGAGCAGCTCACAGATGAGAGGACAAAAGACAAGTAAACAGATAAACTACAATCAATTGTGCTAACTGCTGCTGCAAAGATAAATGCTATAGGAATACAGAGAAGAAAGCAACTACTGTTATTCCATGAACAGATGTGGGGTGACGGGAGCATACTCCCCCTAGCATAATTGTAATTGGATCTTAAGTGTTCCAGGTGGGCTGGAGAGGGAGCAAGCATTTCAGAAAGTGCACAAAGACAGAGATTCATGAAAGAATATAGTACATCTGAAGAACAACGAGAAACTCAGCTCTGAATGAGGTGGGAGATGCAAGCAGAAACAAGGTTAGAAGAGGAAGAAAAGGAAGACAAGACAGATTGTGCAGCCCCTGAATTTGGTGAATAAGAAAGCACTGTTGATCTGAGGTTGCAAAAGCAATTTGAGATAGATGAGAGCTAGATTGTAAGGATGGCGTGTGATGCAAACTTTGAAAATATTTAACAAGGAAAAAATTAAATATGGTGCTGGCCTGAGTCAGGGAGTAAGTACTGAGAATTTCTGTTTCAGTTTGGGGCAGTCTTTAGGCCAAACAGAAGGAGCCAATGGAGAGGCAGAAATCAAAGGCACAAGAACTCTGGAAACAAATGATGATGTAAGGGCCTGAAAAGGTGAGGGCCCATGGTTGAGTGAGCAAGGAGAGAACACAGCACATGGCGGGGAGAGGACCCCTCATTGAGCTGTACTTTCCCACTTACCTGTGCCGCAAACAAAGAGACGGCCTGCTTCAGACTTCATTATTTTGGCTTTTGTGACCTTCTCTGTTTGGCTCTATGGGTCTTTGTATTCCCTCCCCAGAGCTATAAGTTCCTCCAGAGTAGGGGCCAACTTTTATATATTTTTTTTGTATCTCTCTCCATACCTAAAACAATGTGGACACATCTGAGCTAGTCATATGTGCCTTTCATGGTGGAATGAGGAAGAAATCAGGGACAGAGCAAGAGACAACACTTCTTCTAACAGGGACAAGTCACAGATGAAAAATAGAAACCATATCTGCTTTATATGGTAAGAGCTGCCCCAGATGGAACTGTAAAATACATGGAGAATGTAATTGAGCTATTTATCAGGAAAAGATCATGTAATAAATTGTCACATTATAAATAATCCTGTTAGAGCTGGGGCTTGAGAGAGAATCTGCTATCTCGTACTTTCCTTGCAGTTAACTAAACACAAGTATAGTTGATAACAGAATATCTCAGTGCCATGGAATATTATGGAGTGTTGTTGTAAAAAATATTTTAAAAATCAATACATGGAATATTTTTGCTAGTTCTTTGGTTCCTCAAATGAAAAGAAATCATTTTTTTAAATGTTTATCTTTTTATAATCTGTATGTTTATCTTTATAACTTACTCAGTGTTTCATCTGAAAACAGTAGTCTAGAGCACAAATGCAATCATTTCTTAGCTTCATAGATCTGGCCTCACAGGGTTTGAAGTCAGTTTTATAGATAAGAAAACTCAGGTTCAGAGAAATAACTTCTTCGAACACATGCATGCTTAACAATGACGTCAGATTTAAAGCCTAGCTTCCCTAACTCGCTGTCCCACAGTCTCTCATTAAACAAGCCTAAAAATGAAACCAAACTCTGAAGTTATTCTCTCTGAATCGAATCAAAAGTCCATGCTGGCACAGTCAGCTTCCTGCCCCTCTGCTCTGTCTTCCCTGATTTCCCATGATAGATTCACAAACAAGCTGTGGCCAACACTGCTACTTATCTACCCAATACCCACTCTCCCCTTCTTAGTTCCTAAAGAATCCTTTTTTTTTTTTTCCTGAGCTGCACTGTTTCAAATAAAAAACTTGATTGCCCAGGCTCCTCAACACCTGAAACTGAGCTAAATGACAAAGTCCCAGGAGAAGACCTTCCTTTCGGAATAATAAAGACAGAGCTTCAGGAGGAAAGGCATTTCATCTGTTGCTCTTCTTCCCCACCCTCTTCCTGCCTGGAATCTCAGCTGGATGTCTGGAGGTACAGCAACCAATTTGCAACTACAGGAAAAGAGCCAGAGCCCATGTCCCCAGCAGCCCTGGGAAAACTGTATTAGCCTGGATTGGTCACCCACGTGAGACCAATAAAACACCTATTTGGTTAAGCTACTGTTGAAGAGTTTCTGCCACATGTAGTCACTTGCAATATTAACAGATTAATACCTAAATGAACATCTTCCTGTGCACTGACATATCCATAGCCTGACATAAGGGGAAAGTCTTAAACAGGAGACCTCTAACTAAAACATGAACTCTTTAGCCTGACACCCAAGGCTCTTTACCCTAGAACCTTGACTACTGATACCTCCTAAACATACCCTTAATACACCATCCAAACAGAACTCCCTGCGGACTATCTCACCTCATCTCTGCCCATCAAAATCCTACAGACTTGTCAAGGTCCCTCTCACACGTCATCTCCCTCATCAGCCTAAATGTATCCCTCCAACCTGGTGAGATTTCTCCCTGTTTTGAACTCTCAAAACAATTATGTTTGCCCCTCTCCTATGTTACTCTTCCCAACAGCTACTGTGCTAGCATTCTCTCCTAGGCAAGAGGTAACCTAGTGGGCAGGACCTTGTCGTTCTAGGATGGAAAGATCCCCTCCCCACCTGGCACAGTGCCTGACACATAGCAGATGATTAATAATCACTTCTTAAATTGAATTAATAAACACTTCCCCCTCTCCTAATGCATCTCTGACTGATTCCGGAAAGAGTCCACGCCAACACTCTAATGACTTAGGAGGGAGCATTTGTGACAGCAGGAGTAGGCTGAGCTGCAGTCGAAACTGCTGTATTGTTTTGACACCAGTGCAAGTGATAATGGGCTGTTACTCGGTGTGTCAAAGCGCTCACTCAAGACTCCCGCGCCAGTTTCTCCTGCCTGTCACAAGCCCCCGTCTGCAAAAGCCTTTCCATGTGAAACACCATGTGGCTTCGGCTTACGAAAAGCCTCTAGCTGGTCACTCCTCTCCCCATGGATCACAAACAAAATTGAATAATTCCAGCAGGTGCAGGGCCTCAATGGCATCCGTCAACACACACCTGTCCCTCCAGAAATGATCCCTGGCAAGCATGCGAGAGAGGGGTAAAGGAGCAGGACACTGTGGCAAAGGAACCTGTCACAAGGACAGAAGAGCAATCTTCTTGTTAAGCAAAGGCTACCCCATAGCAACACTGAGGAAGCATTCAGTAAGGATTGCAAAAAGTTGGGAATAAGAAAAGGAGGAAAAAATCTAAATCTAAAGGGTGAGAGGCTGTGCAATTTGAATACAATCTAAAAAACAAAATAACTCAAATAAGAATGAGAGCCATAAAATTTACATATTCAAATACAGGACCTGGTGTGAGAAACATGTTCTTCATAGCAGAGTTATAAGTGCAGTGGCTGCACACCTGAAAGTCCCAAGAGAAAATGTTATATTCAGGAACAGAATAGTTCCGTTTGTCATCTGCCTGGCCAGGGTCTCAAATAAACAGTTGTTCAAAATAAGCTAAAACAAAGTAATGGCTACATATGTAACTAACTGCAATGGAGGCTAAATCATTAATATTATAAGTCTACATGAAAAGTTGCTAATAACTGCCCATATGAATCACTGAAAGTGCTACAAATCGTAACGTGTACTATGATTTAAACAATACTGCTTTAACAAGCATCTAATACTGATGATACACTCTGGTTAAAAAATAACTCCGTGAGCATTAATAAGATGCATATGGAAACTGAAGTTGCATTAAAACACTATAAATAAATTATTTAATTTGAAAAGAAGGTGAATACTTCATTCATAAGAAATTAGATTAAATGAGTTAATCCCTCACTCTTCCGCTGAGATTGTGCTTGCTGGGTCCCCGGAGGCCCGCTGCCTCTCTCACGCCTTCCCACAAGGGTTGGCTGTGGTCACATAAACCTTTATAATTAGCAGCTAGCTCTGTGGTACCTGCACTGTCCCTTCCTGGTCAGGTCCTTCTCCTTCCTGACACGATGCTCCACCCTAGCCTCCGTGGCCTCTCAGGGAAGCCTTCTCGCCCAGCATGGCTCTCTGCAAACTGTCCTCTGCAGGGCTGCCCCAGCCCCACCAAGCCCCTCTGCCAGCCTATAGCGCCCTTCCCCCCTCCCCACCCCTGGTCCCCACCACCACTGCAAACGGCCACAGGGTGAAGAGGTAGCTGTCATCTGCACAGGCTCAGCAGGGTTGAGTACTTGGGGAAGTTAAAAATAGAACAACTGGATCCAGAAAGGAGTGGGCACTAGGACTTGGCAACAGCTACATTATAATATTTGGCAGAAGGAACATTATATTTCTATTTTAGTGTGTTTCAGTTATTTCCATATAGGTGTGGTTCTATTATACCAAAGTGGGTTATTTTGCCTAAGATCTAGTGGATTATACTTTGTGGGAAATAGAATGAATTTTTAAAATGCACAATTTTAAAAACACTACTTTATATACAAACCTATGAATGGCTAATTATCAAATAGGAGACTATGCACTAATAATTATATTTGACTTTCAAGTACACCATGCAATTTTTGATACAGATTTACCTTCGTAATTATACTTTTCTTAGAGTATTATTAGCTTTCACTTGGTAATTCTAATATTAAAATAAACACACACCAAAACACAGTGGGACCACACATTTACTGGCTGGCAGCACAGAGGTCTTTAAATGCTGTTTTCCTGCATACTAATTTTTTTTTCTTTTTAAGAATAGAATATTGCTCAAAAAATAGAGCAGGGAAGTGGGGATAGGCAGGAATATTTTAAAAACTAAGAAAAGGGAGAGAAACAGTGAGAACGGACTGTAGAGGTGAGGGAAAGGAAGTCAACACATCAGAATAAGTGAAAACCACTGGCCTGGAGCTCGCCCCTTTCAGGTCTGGTTGCCCCGTTTACTAGCTGGTCACATTATGCTGGAACATAACTGAATGGAACACAACAGGACCTAATGTCTTTATCTAGTTGGGCTTTTCAGTCACACAAGTAGGACTATTTTTTTTAAGCCATGGTCCTTTAGTTCAGGTGAAAGAGCACCAAGGTAACGGGATTCAGCCTTGAACCTATCTCCAGGGAGAGGTTTGGGAAGGAGAATGAAAAGGAGTCCTAATGCAAAAGTAACATTACATTCAAATTTCCCAGAATACAAATACCTACTGACAGTGAGTCCTCAGGGGAAAACATTTACATTCCTTCCGCTCCACACAGTCCCAGATTTGCTTCAAGGCAGCTCACTAGTGGAACCACATCAGAAGAGAAAAGATATATGAGCAACTGTTTCGGAGGAGGAATGGAAGGGAAAATAGTCTGGTTTTCAACACAACTGTGGAAAAAATGGTGCTAAATAAAATGGCCTAACTGTAGTTAAGTTGCATTCGTACTTAGGTTCACTCGATCTTAGGAACGCCACAGAAGAAACTGAAGAGATGCAAAATATTTGTCACCTGACTACAAAACCAGCTCATTAGGGGTGCCTGGGTGACTCAGTCGCTTATGCATCTGACTTCAGCTCTGGTCATGACCTTGCAGTTTGTGAGTTCAAGCCCCGCATTGGGCTTTGTGCTGACAACTCGGAGCCTGGAGCCTGCTTTGGATTCTGTGTCTTCCTCTCTCTCTGCTCCTACTCTGCTCACTCTCTGTCTCTCTCAAAAAAATAAAAATAAAAATACTAAAAACATTGAAAAAATTAAATAAATCAATAAATGAAAAACCAGCTCATTGAATTAAAAAGCCATCAGTGAAAATTTAAATTTCCATTTGCCAGTAATCATAGCTATTTCAGTTTTTAAAATGCACAATTTCAACCAGGTGATTTTGGGGAAGTTCTGTTACATTATCAGTGTATATCTTATATAATATTATATATTTTTTTATATATAACATTACATATTATATATATTAAATGCTTTGAAAAAAACTAGAAAGAAGCAACATAATACAGAACACTCTGTCCACAGTAAAGAAATCAATTCTTTCCCATGTTAGTGAAGAGCCATGGAATAGGATTTTGTTGATCCACATACATGGATATAAAGTATCTATTCTTTCTACACTCAACAAAAATCAAAAGGATAAAGAAAAAAATCAGTAATTCACACTCAGTATCTTTGAATTAAAGGCTTTTTGAATGGAAGCTACAGAAAACAAAAGAAATTAACATATCATATCTAGCTTCTGCACTGTAAAATAATAGTAACAATAATAATTATAATAGCAACTAACATGTACCCAGCCCTAATAACGCATTAAATGTATGGATTATTTCATTTAATCTTCCTAATAGCCTTACATGGGAAGTATCATTATTACTCCTATTTTACAGGTGAGGAAACTGAGGCAGAGTCATGGGAATGGAAGTGGTGGCATCCAGATGAAAAGCCCAGCAGTCAGACTCCATAACACCCAACCGCCACAGTCCTGTCTTCACAAGAACAAGATTGCATTTATTGAGAATGAGAATCACAGACCCAAGCCACTGCTACACCATGTTAGACAGCTCTCAGCTGATCCCACAGAGAAACTAAGCCACCAGGATTGACTGTCCACTGTGACCAATTCCTAACTGACTTGAAGAAAAGAAACTAGCAAATCAATGTGCTTTTAACCATGTATGTTCATTAGGTTGAAAATTAAATATTTTTTTAAAAAAAAGCTAATGTACAATTGTGAAATTTTATCAGTGAGTTTTACTTTCAAATCTTAGTCTGGTTTTACTTTACATTCTCACGATGTTGTACAATGCTATTGGTTGTTTTATATGCTTTGTGTAGTAAATTCTAACTATTTGATTTACCATTTTAGACTTTTTGTTACACATGATAGAAAATACACCTAGAAAAAAAACATGCTATAAAAATTCTTATACAAGCCCCACTAACACAGAATAACATCTCCTATGGTCTGAACTCATTGGGCTGGAATCAGATACAAAATTGACTAAGATGTGCTTTATGGGGTTCTGTTTTTATCTTTGACCCAGTGATCTGCTCCCCACTACTGCTCCTGCCCACCTCTCATCACAAATTAGGTATCATGGATCACAAAAGGGACAAGGTGAGTGATTTTGGCAGATTTTAGTGAAAAACCCATCACCGCCCAACAAAATCCAGTACCACCAGCAATCAACACATATCAATCTTTCCCACAGAGAAGATGACACTCTTATTTTTCCAGAATCCCTAGTACTACAAACAGAACTATTTTGGTTCCACATATTTCAAAGCCATTTTTTAAATTTAGGACAAACACATGACTGTGGCAGCTTGGGGACACAGGTTCTTTGAGAAGGGCTCCAAATTTTGAGTTTTAACCTTAATACCACCACAGAGACTTCCAACAACACACCCTGTTTTTAGTCCAGTGGAAGAAAAAAAAAATTCTTACTCAATCTTGCTATGAATAAATTACTCTCCAGAAGAAGTCAACACATACCTTCCAGGAAACTATTAAATGCACTTAAGAAAGAATTTTCTAAGTGTCACCCCCAGTGCCCTAAAAATGACCCATTCTCTCGGCAGGATAAAACAACTTGTTTCTGAAGAGTAAGTTAATGGTAAAGAAGGCCAATTAAAAAAATATACCTGCATTCTATGACTTTAGAAGTTCAACCTGGAATGGCTTCTCGGCCTTTTAGCTAAGATCAAGTGTGGAAGTTCAACCTGGGCTGTACTTGACATCATGTTTAAAAAAATTTTAGTGTGTGTTGTAAATCAGCTCAGGATGCCCACGTGAGGCAGCGCTGCCTGGGAACAGCGTGTCACACTGTGGCACACTCAGCGGCTCCATCCCCACAAACGGCACTTGTAATGAAAACACGGCCATATATCTTGATTTGTCAGAGAACAAATCAGTTTTATCTGTTCATTTTGTGGTTTAGTGTCATAGGTATTTTAGAAAACATAATTTATAATTCCTCATGCAATTATATATGAAATTAAATCATCTCACTTTTCCAGAAGCATCAAAATATTTCAGATTAAGTAGAATGCACTTGTAATATCTTTAAAGTCCTCATCTCCCAAGCTACTACGAGAAGAAAAAAAAAATAAGTTAAGGAAAAAGAGGGGGAAATATGTAGCATTTTAATGAGTTAATCTAGCCCTATTAAGTCAGGCCTACAGAAGCTTTGACTTCTATCCACTTCCACAAGGACGCCTAATCACTCCGTAGAGAGGCAGGGGTGTGGTGGCCAAGCCACTGCTTCAAGAAGCAGAATGCCTGGGTTTGAACATTGGAATGCTGGCTCCCTCCCTTAACTTGCTGTGTGCCCCAGGGAAACTCAACTAACCTCTCTGTGCATCAGTCTCCTGAGCTCTGAGATGGAGGTATCTGTACCTATGTCACACATGGTTTGTGAGCATTAAATGAGTTTACATGTGAAACATACTTAGAACCGTGCCTGGCACACAGTAAACTCTGCGTTTGCTAGCATTATAATTAGCAACGATAGACACTTCACTCTTTTTTTTTTTTAAGAACTAAACATCCATGAAAACACAAGACTATGTCTTACTGACTAGTACTGAGGCATTCCAATGAGAGACAAAGAAATATGTCCTATTGGTAGGTTCTTGTATGGGTGATAAATTAGTTATTTTAGTAAACTTCAAGACAATGTGGCCAAGATCCCTTATTAAGTACTAAGTGACATGTCAGTCTCCCAGAACAACACACCCCCACAAGTGTCTTAAATCCACCAATTTACAACAAAGTTGGGCCCATTTCACTCAACATGGGGTTCAAACTTATGACCCCAAGATCAAGAGTCTCAGACTCTACCAACTGAGTCAATCAGGCGCTCCCCCATTCTTTTTAATTTACCTGCTGATAGACCCAGATAAATTTATAATCTTATTATTACTCACAACATGAATCTTCCCTTAATAGTAAAAGAAAAAGCAATTGTTGATCTTTATTGCATTAATTTAAACTGCAAATGGGTACATGTAACATCCATTAGGGTTTACAAGTACAAAATACACAGCAGCATATTATATCTTAATATGTTACAAAAGCTATCTTTGACTTATGCATTTATTTTTATCATAATGAGACACTGGTTTTATAATTAAAACCCTTTCATATAATGATATTTTGGTCACATGAGTACATTTCAATAGATAATCTGAGTTACATAAATCCTCACCAATCTTTGCTACGTCTATTATAAAAACCCACCTAAATACTTAATGAACGCAAATAACTTCTCACTATCCAAGGGCCACCAACAAAAATCACATGGGAAGAGACTGATCCCTACCTCTGAGGACAGAAATCAGTGTAGGCTGACTGACTCCAGAAAAGCACAGAGAAAGGACCTGATCAGAATGGTGGATACTATTGGGAAGGGATGCTGGGCAGGTGGCCAAATACATCTGAATTCTAACTAGACTGTCTCTCACCTGCTAAGCTATAGGGAAGACTATAAAGAGAAGTTGGGTCAATCTTAGAACTATAAAAAACAGAAGGGAGAAAGAGAGCTGCTCATCTCTTTTCCATGCCCAGTGGGATCTGAGGCCCACTAGCAATGAACAACCAAAAGGGATCACAACCCACTGCTCCTGCAAGTATGGGAATATTCATGATTTGTTTGACAAATCCCCTACCTCCAATAAAGGGCTATACTAAATCCAAGCATGGGAAAAATCTTCCCTAAGAGTTTCCCCGAATGACTCTTTCATAAAATCTCCATCCTAGTGCACATAGCAAAATCCAGAGGCTAAAAAATAGACAAACTGTCATCAGTTATTAATTCCTGGGCCATGGGACATCTTTAGCACAGGACTGTCATTGTAAAACTAGTAAGTGCTCAGTAACCAACCCACACAATGCTGTGTTTTTTTAAAGAGGAGAAAAGACCAAAATATGGGTAAGAACAAGATTATTATAAACACAAAACATGAAATTAATTAACTGAAGTTTTCTGAATGACACATTGTCTTTTTACTCTTCTATGACATTAAAAACTTAACTCTACCACAAGGCAAAGGTAAAAAGAAAGCAGATCAATGTGAACTTTTTTAATAATTGGCCTTTCATCTGTAATTAACCAAATAAGAAAAAAATTTTACAATGGACAATGATATTCTCACATAAATGTGCAAATAAGTTACTCTGATTGTCCAGCACAGACTAGGCACTGTCTGTACTTAACACCTCCTAATTTACTGATTGCTTCTAAATCCTTCTAGGTAATCAAAGGAAAGCTAATGTTTTACATTTGATTTGAAAACCAAAAGCTTTACTATTTTGTAGTATTAAAAATAAGAAATATGGAAATTATACATTATAATATTCAATGAAAAGCCACAGGTGAAAATATTGCCTATATACAACCCCAACTATGCAAAAGAATGCCTTGAACTATAACTAAAGGGGAATGCCTGCAGTTAAATATTATCTACATTTATCTCCAGGAAGTTGGTCCTCGGGCAATTTATTCTTCTTTCTACTTTTTCTGCATTTTTTAGTTTTCTATAACTAACAAGCATTGGTTTACTATTAAAACAAGTTTTACTTCGTAAGTTTATAAGGAGCTTAGATACTCACAAATGGGGTCTCATAAAATAAGTTCTCATAAAATGCCATCCCAAGGCAGCAAGTTCAATTTTGTTATTTAAACTCAAAACATGCTCCCTACTCAATTTAAAAATATATATGTGCAGTTACCAATTCCAAAATGTCAATCTTTGGTTCATGCCTGTAAAATATAGTTAGTATCAGTTTGATTTGTAGACTAATGTCACAGACTAGAAATATAATGCTGCTGAACAGGATACTGGTCAAATACACATTCCCTGGAGCCAGTTTTTAGTGTCAGCCAAGCTTTTTATCTCCCAGAGGTAAATGTACCTCGAGGGTCTCCGTTTCCTCATTGGTGAAATGGAGACAATAATAATATGTACTCCATGGAGTTATTATAAGGCTTGAATGAGTGAATGCATGTGGAGCAGCCAGAACAGTTTCTGGCACATAAAAAGTACTAAATATCGGTGCTTAATGTTCATTGATGATATCAATTTTATTAAATACATTTGTAACATTCTATCATGTAAAAATGTCAGTTTCCCTCAAAAAAAATTAAACCATGGCTTAATCATAAGCCAATTCTGACTATATTACATTTATTCTATACCAAAAATAAAGCCGTCCACACAGGTAAATTTTTCAGAAAAATGAGATTTAATCTTTTAAGTGCCTGCATCATTTTATTTTTAATCCTCAAACCCCTTCCAAGATCTTTAATTTTGTTCTGGCTCAGGAGAAGCCTAAATTTGCCAAACTCTCTTACAGACAAGATGGGGAGAATAAGGTCGACATAGCGTAATATAATGTCAGATCCTACCTAACATTTTATTATATATTTATGGTTTATTTTTTATGTCCCCTACCTGAATGTGCCTTGAAGACAGGGGCATTATTTTTAGCTCTTTCTATGTCCCCAACACTTAGAACAATGTCTGACACATTTGTTAGATGAATGAATGAATAACAAAAAGCAGAGAATAAAGATGTGATTTTTAAAAGTTTCTTTGTAGCTTTCCTCTCCATAAAAATGGGAACAGTAAACTCAAACACATTTCTTCCAATGGCACCCAAAAGACTAAAGATTTTAATATAGAGCTTTTTTCCCCCCAAATAATTCTGATATATTTCTCACTGCGGAGTATCTAAAGCAGGCCCCCTTTCAGAGAAGTCTCTTCTCCACCCCATAAGAAATCACTGTATTCGTAACGATCAAACAAGACATTTCAAATTGTTATTTATTGCTGTGGCTGTGCAGCATATTCTCAAGAAGAACCACCATCTGAAGCTGGTAAAACTGCTCAGAGCTCTTGATCAAGAACAGACTGCCCTCTTAATCTGCTCCCAGGATGGTACGCCCAGGGTTTATCTAGGAGATTATTAGACTGTGTAGAGCCAAATTACTGAGGACAGAGGTTTGCCTGGGCTATGAGCTTTCCAGCTTCTCATTGTGATTTACAAAACTGACAGAAAGAATATGTCGGAAGTATTTCTCTGCCGGAAGCGAGGGAGAAGCTGAGAGGAACCTCGGGCAGTGTCTATTTGCATATAGCCTGCAGCGATCTTTTCAAACCCCAGTAACAAGCTTGTAAAACAGTAGCGCAGATTTGCTGTTCTGTCCTGGGTGGTATTTCCTCAAATCAAAACTAGGAAGACAGAGGAAAACCTCTGTGTCTTCTCTCACTGATACCCAAATAAGTATGCCAATTACCGTTTCTGAGCGAGCAAATGGCACTCGCTCTAGAGCTCACAAAGCTACCATTAAAAAAAAAAAAAAACAGTTGCAAAAAGATGGGTTTTAAATGCTCATCCCAATCATGTGAAATCTCTCTAGCACCTCGGAAATCAAACCAAGGTGCCCACAAGAGACCAAAAGACCAGCAGGATGCTTTTCATCCCTGCCTCCCACCACCACCGCTGAACTTGTCCTCTATCACACTGCAGATAAAAGGGGTCCCTGACATCTCAGGGTACCACTTTGTGCGCCAAGCGACTGCAATAAATAATAAGTAAACTGCCTGCTAACTGACAACCACGCAGATGAGCGAATATTGAGTTGAACTCTTACAATAGTCTTAAAATACAATAATATTGTATCTGAGAAAATTTGCCTATCCAAAGTACAAATGTAAAATGTACTCTAATATAAGAAGTAAAAGATCTATAATTCTGAAATTTCACAATTTTGCAAAGAATTAAGTGAAATTATAAGATGTAAATGACAAAGCTCTTATCTATTAAAGAAAAAGGGAAGCAGGAAATTTTTAAAAAGCATTTTAATATTCCAAAATGCGATATGGCCAAGAATATTTTTATTATCATGAATGTCCAAATAGGCATTACCTACAGTTGAAATACGATGATATAGCACCAAGACTGAGATTTGTATCAATAGAGAACTTTACATATAAAAGATCTACTCAAAAGGTAACAGCACTATGTATTGAAGCATTTGTAAGTGTTTCAATGAATATGCTCTTTATTAAATGAGTTTCGTGCATGGAATCTGTACTAAATCTCCTTAAAGCACAGAAGGACCTGAGAATTCAGTAAATAACTACCTTACATTTAAAAACTATATATTGGTAAAAGGCAGTTATCCTTTAGAAGGAACAGAATAAAAAATTAATCACAATATAAATTGTATCACAGCATCACCAATTTTAGGTTGTAGCTTTCCTACTCATAACTCTTCAAAGCTATTTATTTTTCATGAGATATACTTTAATTATTAAATAAAAGCTGTATATCACTGTAGGTCAACCTGTTTAACCTAGATCATTTTAGAAGAATGCCAGGACACAGAACTCAGATGATTAGCCCCCTTCAGCTCATGGGCATTAACACCTAAAGTCTAAAAAGAAGAATTTAAAACAATTTTAAAATTGCACCAAAGCTAATGGCCACTATGGCCAACTGCCCAACAAACAGCTGACTAAAAATACTGCGAAAAACTTCCCTCGTTGTCGAAGAAATAATGAGCTAGCTTTTTAAATGAATTATCTTCAGTGATAGGGTATTTTTAATAGACCTTCAGGTAGAAATTGCAAGGTCAAAGGTAAAATGAGACCAGATCTTCTTTTTTTAAATTCACTGCCCTTAACCATTTTAATCAAGTACTTCCTACTCAACTGCTGGGTGCCAGGCATGTCAAATCAGAAAGGGTCTTCATCCTCTACAAATTTACATATAGACAATAATTCCATCATCAGTTGACCTATATATTTTAAGTAATACATATCTGTGTCAATATAAATACAAAGAATACAGAGCTATAAACATATATATTGTATATTCATTCTTAAATATATATTGGACAAGGAAGTAAAATGAGCATTATTCTTTCTTTGGCATTTAAAAGTAGTGTTTCAGGTTTTGTTCTTTTTGCAGGTAAATAAGCATATATGGATATTTAATTTTATGTAGTAGAGGAGGGAAGAGGGTAGGGAGCATTCATTGTTAGAGATTTGTATGGGCACAGCCAGTGTTTTATATTTTGGCCTCGCCAGCTCTAATGAGGGCGGAGACACGGTTAACAGCACTTTGGGGTAGCTGTTTAGCTCTGTTTTGAGAGCCACAGAATTTTTTAAAAAGCAGTTTGTTTGTTAAAAGATTGCTCCAAGGCCTAAAATTTCTAAATATGCACCTTTTTTCAACATTGCCCTTATAAAGAAAAAAACTGCTAAGAGACTCCCAAACATGAGAGTTTAATTAAAGTAAGAAGAGTAGAGGAAAAAAAAAGAGCCAAAGAAAGAAACCAAGAAAAGCAAATACAAGGCAGAGATCATTTTAAACATTTTCAATAGGGAGAATGTCAAACTTTTGGAGCATAAAAAAATCTTTCAGTTCCAGACAACATATGCCTTTTAAGCATCCTCCCTCAAAAAAAAAAAAAAAAAAAAAAAAAGTGATTTTTCTCTGAATTCCATTACAAGGTTATAATTGAGTTTACTAATTGTTTATTTAAAATCATAGTATTTGCAGTCATTTATACAGTTAAGGTTTTCATTAAGTTCAGCAAAATAAAAACAATTCTGAAATGGCAAACATTAATTTTAGAAAAGAATTTTTTAAAAAAATTTAAGAGGATAAGAGAAGCCACATCAACCAAGTACAATATATAGCTGTATGGCTCCTGATTTGAATAAAAAAATTATAAAATAATTGGAAAATTTTTAAACCTTGATTGGATATTTTATGACATTAAGGAATTTTTTAAGAGTCATGCTAGTATTGTGATTATGTTTTTAAGATAGTCCTTATCTTTAAGAAATATTTAATAAAATATTTATGGATAAAATATGATGTTTAGGATGTGCCTTAAAATAATCCAGTGAGAAAGAGGTAAGATTGGGTCGGGGCAGAGATGAAACAAGACTGACCGTGAATTCCTAACTGTTAAGGCCAGATGATAAATTCATGATTATTTATTTACTACATTAATTTCTCTATTTTGTATATGCTGCATGTTCCCAGGATAAACATTTTAGAGAATTAAAAAACAGGGCATTTCAAGCACTGAACTGTCTAAAATGAAAGTATGTTATTTCTCATGTTAAAATTTACCCAAAAAGTAGCTTCTTTGTAAAGTTCTTCCCAATAGTGTGTTATAAAAAGCTAATTCCCTGGAAGGTAGACAATAATAAATGAATAATTTATAAAACAATAATAAATAAGTAAAAATAAATTAAGGCATTCCTTTAAAACATATCCTTATTGTTTTGGTTTTAAATCTTACTCTGTTTTTATCATTGTTTCTAATTCATAGAATAAAACTGTTCTCCCTGTATACAATGCCTTCAAAGATGAGGTCTGGATAAATACTGACAAAATACAGCTAAGTTTGATCAGAAGAATTTGGATCCCAGCAATCCCATAAGTATCTCTTGAATAAGTCGATCTTTGAGTCTAAACGCTATTACTGGGAGTGTTTTGGCACTGTGAGTGCAGATAAAACATCACTGCCTATGGAGTGATGACATGGAAAAATCTAGAAATGATGATGCTGATTACTAAGGAGTCAAATTATTTTTTACTTTTGATAAAAATAGTTAATTCATGAATGGGAGCCAACTTCACAATGACACAAAAGGAAAAAATTCTTCATGGATAGTTTAGTGATACTGAACCTTAAAAATACCCGTTTTCATTCAACAAACATTTACTGAATTCATGTAGACTTCACACTGTGCTATGTATCACTCTGTTTTAAGGGAACAAAATAGTTTGTAGTTCAGAGCCCAAATCTAACTATTAAAGACAGTAAACGGGCACTTTTTAGAACAGCATATATTTCTCCAGGGTAATAAATAATACCTTCAATCCATTTGTTCATTCTTCCAACACCGACTAAATGTTTCCCACACTGACTAAACGTTTCCCCCAGATGCCACCCTTGTGTTCTGAAAAAATGGACCTCTAAGAACACAAGAGTTTCATCAATAAAAAAAAGCCAACAACAGGCCTATCTTAAAAAATAGAGACAACAGGGGTGTCTCAGTGGCTCAGTCAGTTGGGCATCTGACTCTTGATTTCAGCTCACATTATGATCTCACGTTTTGTGAGACAGAGACCCTGTTAGGCAGCATGGCACCTACTTGGGGTTCTCTCTCTCCCACTCTCTCTGCCCCTCCCCTGTGAGTGTGCATGCTCTCCCTCTCTCTCAAAATAAATAAATAAACATTTTAAAATAAATAAAATAAAAAATGGAGACAATGCTGGACAGAAGTGGCAAATAAATAGCTTTCCTTTAATGAGAGAAAGCAAGGAATTTTTGGAAATTCTAACCCATATTTTCCGTTTGCTCACCTACTTCCAAAAACCAACAAGAGGAAGAATAATTCTTGAGTATTTTTCAAGATTAAAACTAACATTTAGTTATAGATTACTACTAAACTGTAAATAAATTTTATATGCATTTCAATTTTTTGAACCTCAGTATTCATTTCTGATCTCAAAGAATTTGAATTACTTAACCTACTATAGGCCTGCTATTGAGTTTTAGAAATTGGCTTCAATAAACAACAATTCTGTGAAATTTGTTTTTTCTTTTTTGTTTTTAATCAAGGCTGTCTCAGTTGCCTTAAAAAAAAACTCTATGTATAATTTATCATTATTGAAGAAATATAATCATTATCAAATAAATATAATCCTTATGTGTCTAAAAAGTCCTGCCTTTCAGGGCTCATGTCAAAGAGTAAGGAGCAAGCATATTAAGTAAGAAATGACACCTACCCCAACTCTATCACAGGACAGCCCTGTGGTTAAGAACCCTGACTCTGAAGTTAGATCACTGGGCTTCAGATCTTCCATCCACAGCCCTGTGAGCCCAGGAAAGATACTTTTCTTCGTTTGCCTGTTCCCTTATCTGTGAAATGGGGAACATACAACTGATTTCAAAAAGCTGTTGTGGATATTTAAATAAGTCACTACATGTAAATCTCTTAGAATAGTGCCTGACATATTATAACTGTCCAGTTAATATTACCTAACATTATTAAAACTGTAAGAAAGCTCCTGGTTTATATATACAACACAGGGACTCATTCATGACTTATTCTTTTTTTCATTTTAAACTGATAACAACAATAGAAATCATCCATATCACGCACAAGTTTTCACATTTACGGATACATTAGGACAAAGTGAACTCCTTACCAAACGTGAGTAAGAAGGTAGAAATAAAAGATTCCCACTTACTAAGAGCATTCCTGGAGGGGCCCTTGGGTGGCTCAGTGAATTAAGCCTCCAACTCATGATTTTTACCCAGGTCTTGGTCTCACAGTAGTGAGACTGAACCCTGCATCATGCTCCACGCTGAACCTAGAGCCTGCTTGGAATTTTCACTCTCCCTTTCACTTTGCCTCTCTTTCTCTTTCAAAACAAATGCATAAACATTTTAAAGAGAGAGAGAGAGAATTCATGGGGAAAGTAGAATTTCATTACCTTATTTAAACAAAATTTTTTTAATGTTTATTTATTCTTGAGAGAAACAGAGTGGAGCAGGGGTGGGGGGCACAGAGAAAGGGAGACACAGACTTTGAAGCAGGCTCCAGGCTCCGAGCTGTCCGCACAAAGCCTGACACAGGGCTTGAACTCACAAGTCGTGAGATTATGAGCTGAGCCAAAGTTGGACACTTAACTAACTGAACCATCTAGGCACCCCAGAATTTCATACTTTAATCCTACTATTCACACTATGATATTTTAATAGATTTCCTTTGTATTTTTTCTATGCATTTAGACTGTACTTGGCACTCTGCTTCATTCACATAACATAGCATTAAATGCATTTTTGTGTCACTTTTTAAAAATATTTTAAATGCATAAATTTAACTATTCCAACATAAGCAAGAAAAAAATGATAATACACCTTCTCTTGAAGCCATAATTTTTATATACTAAGTAAGCACCCCAGAAATAACCAGTCAGAAAAATTTTTTGGCTTATTTATTACTCAGCCTACTTGTTTTTGTCACTTAAAAAAAATTTCTCAATGTTTATTTATTTTTGAGAGAGAGATAGAGCCTGGGAGGGGCAGAGAGAGAGGGAGAGAGAAGGGGAGACAAAGAATTCAAAACAGGCTCTAGGCTCTGAACTGTCAATACAGAGTCCAATGTGGGGCTCAAACTCATGAACCGTGAGATCATGACCTGAGCCTAAGTCGGACACATAACCAACTGAGTCACCCAGGCACCCCATTGGCTACTTGTTTTTAAATAAAATTTTCTGGTCAAAAACAAATTTTACAATCTGAAAAAACAAAACCAAAGCTGGAGATAACACACTCCTGATCTCAAACTATAGTACAAAGCTATAGTAAACAACATGGTATCGGCATAAAAAGACACATAGGGGCACCTGGGTGGCTCAGTTGGTTAAGCATCCAGCTTTTGATTTCAGCTCAGGTTATGATCTCACGGTTTCATGGTTTCAAGCCCCGCATCAGACTCTGTGCACTGACCACTAGGAGTCTACTTGGGATTCTCTCTCTCTACTCCTCCCTCTCTCATTCTCTCTCATTCGCTCTCTCTCTCAAAATAAATAAACTAAAAAATTAAAAAAAAAGATATATACATCAATGGAACAGAATAGAGAGAGTAGATATAAACTCACACATATATGGTTAATTAATTTACAGTAGAAAAGCCAAAAATATACATTGGAAAAAGCAGTCTCTTCAATAAATGATGTTGGGAAAACTGGATAGCTACATGCTAAAGAATGAAACTGGACCACTAACTTGAACCATACACAAAGATTAACTCAAAATGGATTAAAGACTTGAATATAAAACTTGAAATCATAAAACACCTAGAAGAAGACATAGGCGGTAGACTCCCTGACATAGGTCTTAGAGATGATTTTTTGTATCTGGCACCAAAAGCAAAGCACCAAAAGCAAAAATAAACAAGTCAGACTACATCAAACTGATGTTTCTGCATGGCAATGGAAACCATTAACAAAATGAAAAGGCAACTCATAGAAGGATAAAAATTACTTGCAAATCATATAACTGATAAGGGGCTAATATCCAAAATATATATAGAACTCATACAATAGCAAAAAAACAAACAATCTGATTAAAAAATGGGCAGCAGATCTGAACAGACATTTTTCCAAGGGAGACATATAGATGGCCAGTGGGTACATGAAATGATGCTCAACCCCACTACTTATCAGGGAAATGCAAAACCACAGTGAGATATCACCTGACACCTGTTAGGATGGATATTATCTAACAAACAAACAAACAAACAAGAAATAACAAATGTTGGCAAGGTTGTGGAATAAAAGGAATACTCACGTACTGTTGATGGGAATGTAAATTGGTGCAGCCACTATGGAAAACAATATAGAGGTTTCCCAAAAAATTAAAAATAGAAATACCATATGATCCAGCAATTGTACTCACTTCTGGATATTATCCAAAGAAAAGAAAACACTAACTTGAAAAGATACATGCACAGTTATGTTCACTGCAGCACTATTTATAATAGTCAAGACATGGAAATAATCTAGTGTCCATCGATGAATGAATGGCTAAAGAAAATGTGGTGTACACACACACACACACACTACTGAGCCATAAAAAAGAAAGAAATCTTATCATTTGTGACAGCATGGACGGAACTTGAGGGCATTATGCTAAGTGAAGTAAGTCAAACTGAGAAAGACAAATCCCATACGATCTCACTTATAAGTGGAAACTTAAAAAACTTTTTTTAGTTTAAAAAAACCAAGCTATAGATACAGAGAACAGATAGATGGTTACCAGAGGTGGGGGTGGGGTGGGCAAAATGGGTGAGGGGAGTCAAAGAGTACAAGCTTCTAGTTCTAAAACAAGTAAGTCACGGGGATATAATGCACAGTATGGTGACTAGTTTATAATACCTTACTGCACATTTGAAAGTTGCTAAGAGAAGAAATCTTAAAACTTCTCATGATAAGGAAAAAAATTCTGTAACTCCATGTGGCAATGGATGCTGACTAGACTTCCTGGGGTAAGTACCTCACAATATACGCTAATATCAAATCATTAAGTTATATATCTGAAACTAATATATTTGTGTCAATTATGCCTCAACAAAAATATATATAAATAAAATTCTAAAAGTTACTTTAAAATGTACAGGAGGCAGAAAAGAGAAAAGATGACCACTTATAAATTCAGTCAACTGTGCACAGTGAGGAATCAAGTCATCATCACTGCCGCCTCCCCAACCTGCCATCCACGTTAGCAACTATGAAGGGCTACTTGAAAGAACTCTCTCAATGATGTGGAGAGATCCCTAGCTATTACCAAAAGCCTTATGGGGCAGAACTGAAAGAAAGAAAAGGAAAAAAAGCAAAGAATAAAAGGAATGAGTTTAATCTG
The DNA here is from genome assembly GCF_006229205.1 of Suricata suricatta. NCBI lineage: Eukaryota > Metazoa > Chordata > Mammalia > Carnivora > Herpestidae > Suricata > Suricata suricatta. Next base: position 34,647,715 of record NC_043702.1, on the reverse strand, counting down.
GGGAGCAGTTCCTAAGTTAACACTCTCCTTCCAAAACTAGAAGACTTTTGATTCAGAGATACAGACTCATGATCCACCATAAAATGTGCCTGCTGTTGATTAGGTCTCAGGCTACGTACTCTAGGAAAAGCAAAAAACCTGCCATCTTTTGACTTTCTGCATATGCGAAATAGCAGGTGAGAGGTATCCTGCAGCTCTCATCCTTGAGAATCACAGAGAGCTAATGGTATGTGTCCTGGGAAATAAAGGGTTGGGCTCAGTTAGAAACACGGCCCATCATTTATGACAGTATCTTTTGCCCTTATCTTCTCAAGTCCCAATATATGGCTTCAAATAAAGGCTCAAGGATATGGTGGTGGTGTTGGAAATCCTGGAACTCCATTTTAGTGGAATTTCTATCATACTTTAGAAGCAAGTAACTTTCTTAATAAAGTCTCTTCAACTCACTTGGAAGGAATGCCTTCTCAAAAAAAGAAATTAACTATCCCACGGTCATGAGACCATGGGTGCATTACCTTATCATTAGGATAAGGTATCAAGCCAAAATAATGACATTGCTAATATATTTTCTCTTTTCGAGGCAATCTGAGTACTATCTAATTCAACTACTGAAACTCTTTACTGGTCATGTCAAAATAAAAAAGTATGTTTCAAGAACCTCAATTTAAAAAAAAATGTTTTTTAATGTTTTATTTATTTTTGAGCAGAGAGATTCAGAGCATGAGCAGGGAGCGGCCGAGAGAGAGGGAGACACAGAATCGGAAGCAGGCTTCAGACTCTGAGCTGTCAGCACAGAGCCCAACGCGGGGCTCAAACCCATGAACATGAGATCATGACCTGAGCCGAAGTCGGAGGCTTAACCGACTGAGCCACCCAGGCTCCCCAAGAACCTCAATTTTTAAAATAGGCTCAAGCAACCCACCCTCCTTACAATTTAGATCTGCCCAACTTTTCTAACACAGGAAGAAGAGGTTCAGAAATGTTCAATTTCTCCACTGCAAATGGATTTGCTAGGTCATCCATTGACATCCCCATCTTGAGGGAATTACCTAAACAATGAACAAACACACAAAAAAGATCAAAACAGAAAACTAGACCCACAGAAACTCAGACTTCAAATATAGGGTCATATTTTGTTCCACCTCCTTTTCTAGCTTTCTGTCACTCTGTTTGCCCACCACACAAATGACCAGAATCATGATGCGTTCCGTTTGGTCTCTAATAAACATGCAACAAACTGTATACGGTTGATGATCTGAAAATGACAACAACGATCTAATAACATTCATTTCAAAATAAACAACTGCAAGTGCTTCCATTTACCCAAAACAGAGATCAGTAGCCTAATTTAAAACTAAACAAACTGCAATTTTTACCCCCCTCTGAAATTACAGTACAAGACCTGGTGCTAAAACCTTTGTTTACCTACAAAATAAAGTATTATCTGGGATCTAGAGCACCTTCAGAATGTTGAATCAACTTTTTAAATGCATGATATTCATCTTTTTTAGTCCTAGTTTTCAAAAACTTAGGGGAAGCATATATTTGCTTTTGACATTTCTCTTGTTTAATCCTCCATTGTAGGCCATATCCCTTGCCAGGGTATCTATGTCACTTTGATGGGCAGAACTCTCAGTCCACATCACTGGATGGAACAGTGTGGCTCCCTAGTGCAAATTTCCTGAGAGCCCCTTCCCTGAGCATGTGCCAAGAATCAAATCTTGGCCACTTAGTGCTCCGTGCTCCACATGTGAGCTCACGGCGCATTGAGCAGCCGTGCTAACGGAGATGGATAGCCCTGTCAACAGGAAGCTGGCACACCAGGATGCAAGCAGTGAGACACAGTGACCTTTACATTCAGAAAAAATATCCCTAAAATGACATGAGAAGTTTGGGGCGGGGGGGATGATGGAGGGATTCCTTTATTTCATTTAGGCCAAAAGCATAAAATAAAAGCAATGGTGTCTGGTATGCAATTAGCTCAGGATGAAATCTTGAATCCCTAACACAAGAAAGTTGTCAGAGAAAGGAAATGAATCATCCTTTATGACACAGCTCTGAAAGCAGTGGACCTGACAATTCCGCTGTTAGCGCCGCACCCAACAGGCCAAGTGCTCGGTTTCGAACCGCACTTGGACTCGCAATCATCCATGGGGTACCACCTGCCCCGGGAAAACGTTCGTCACCCCTAGTTTCAGATGGGTTGTTTTCTTGGTAGAATTAAAATCTCATTTAAAGACTTAAACATTTTTTAAACAGTGATGATCTGCTTACAGAGTCAGAGTCAAGAGCTTGGATACTAAATCCACTGTCCTTGGTTGCCTTATCTGTAACTTTGTGTATATTGTTTAATCTCTCATAGTCTCCTTATCTGAATAAATTGAGGCTTTGACTGACAATTTCTAGGAATTATATGAAAAGAGGCTCATTTAAAAGAGTTGCAAAAATCTGTGGCACATACACACAAATGTTAAGTAAGAAAGAATAGTAATATAGAAAATTAATATGTAAAGCAAGACCTGGAGGTCACCTATTGCTTTTCTTTGGTTATAAGCATTATCATAAACTATAGAATTCAGTCATTTCAGCTGAAATACAATAATAACCATTCCACTGGGTCAAAAAGTTTTCTTCCATTTTTCCAGGTTTGGAGGATGTTTTTGTTGTTATTTGTTTTGTCACTTCTTTGCCATGAAAGAACAATGGGCTAGGCTTCTGAGTGAAGCAACACAAGGTCACGACGGGCTCCCCAGTGCTCTACAATACATGCAGAAATAATGATACAATTTTAATATTTAATTAAACAGATAAAGTGAATTGGTCACAAAGACACTGAAGGGTTTTTTTGTTTTGTTTGTTTTGTTTTGTTTACTGGAATGGATTACACTAAAACTACAGAGCAGTTTCCAAAGGAAAGAAAAGTATGGTAAAATGCACCCATTATTTTCTATTTAATTAAAAGCTAATTGTAAAGTGCAGAGGCTGCAGGCCCAAAGCACTAAATAGTTTAGAAAACTGAAAACTTATACATCATGTATTAAAGTTTGGAGAAGTTAGGATCAGACATCTCAGCACTCTGAGAACACCAGTTTCAGGACTCAGAGAAAATAACGGAGCTATGAATGCCAAAAAACCTACAATGGTCACATTAAAATGCAAGTTTATTTTGGTGGCTCTAGAGTTGCCAGTCAAATATTTCCCAAAGCAACCAGAAAACAAGATTCTCCAAGAGACATTCTGCTATTCACTGTTTGGAAAAGATCTTAAATCTGACCCTTCTCCTCCGTCCCTTGTTTGGAGAATTATTTCAGGAAGCACGTTCTTCCTAAATCCTGACACACAGAGGCACAGCGAGGAATGAGGAACACACATTAATACCTTGTGCCTGAGCCGCGGAGCTGTGGGAGTACCCCAGGGCCAGGAGCGCGGTCTCCACCAGCTGGCTAAAAAGCACATCTTTTCGAACCAGGACAAACTCTGCATGTTCTTCTCTGTTGTCATATTCAAGAGAGCCATCCAACTGCTCCACCACACAAAAGACAGGAATCATCAAACCTGAAGAGACAAAATTCAAGAGCAAAACACAAATATTACAAAGCAAATCTCAGTCACCATGATGAGAAGGGAAGAGGCAGTTATAAAAGTTACTCATCTGTGATCGAAACAGTTTAGATTAAACAAGCCTCTTAGTTGGATGGGGCTAATGGGAAAGCTGGGTTTTTTTTTTTTTTCCCCTTCCTTATTGCTAACAGACTACAGCAGAATTGCCCCCTGGCGATGGCAGAAGCCCTCAGATTCCAGTCATTAAAAAGTGGAGTGCACCAATGAGGTGTCCTGACCAAGACCCTACTCCAGAGCCTGCACATAGCTAAGGTGAAGGTGACCTTCTAGATCCTTCCATCCTTCATGTCTATAGTTTTATCATTAACTATCCATCAGGACTAATATTTCCAGATCAGATCTGCTTCTGTCTGGAAATATAAGAGACCTAGTAGAGAGACACATTTGATTTCAGGGTCCAAGCTACCATGTAATATGTACAAGAAAGTCAATGGGAACTTTTTTTTAAGTGTATTTATTTATTTTTGAGAGAGAGAGAGAGAGAGCACACAAGTGAGGGAGGGGCAGAGGCAGAGAGAATCCCAAGTAGGCTCTGCACTGTCAGTGCAGACCCCACATGGGGCTCAAACCCATGAACCGTGAGATCAGGATGTGAGCCGAAATCAGGAGTCAGATGCTTAACCACCAAGCCACCCAGGTGCCCATCAATAGCAACTTTTTAAAAGTCCCTTTTGTAGCTCTTACTTATCTACATCTTGGAAAATAGGTCATCAATTAGCCTGAAAATTCCCTGCTCTTGAAAATCTTAACTGACATTTAACTTATATCAAAATATGCATCCCAATGTAAAACTCTGTCTTTATAAAATTATTATTTTGCATATTAACACCAGTTACCACTCTAAAGGGAGCTATCTCTTCTTGTGTTTTCAGGAAAAAGAAGTAAACTACCCTAAAGAATAAAGCAAATTAGTCTAGTTGAAAATCTGTTGAAATCTGTTGTCACTGAAATATTTCTCTGCTTTGTATCAAAGTGTGAAAAGCTAAAAAAATGTTTAATTTGCCAAAGATTTTTTGTAAACTGGTTTTTATTTTTAAAAAAGTCATACACGCATTTAAATCTAAACATAGCCAAGGTATAAGAAGATCAAAGTTTTACCAACATACAAGTAATAAACATGGACTCTGCCCCAAATAATTCACACAAATTAGTACTTTATAGAAGATCTGTTCTTGGTCTTCTCTCTTTGTGCAAGAAAGCCAAAAGTTATGAAGGATGGGGGGCAGGCTGAGAGATGGGAGAGGCAGACAACTAGCTGGTCATTGCCGAAGGCTCTTTATAATAAAAGACCTCTGGGTAAATGAGGTATGGGGGTCCCGTCTGTGACACCAGGACTGCACAGAAGTTTTTCTAGAAGCCTCTCCCACTGCCTAGACCCTAGAAGCCTCCCGACTCATTCTGATCTGGAAAGCAGAGGGTGGGAGCAGACACTGCAAACGACCAGCTCACAGATGTAGATTTTTGTTCTAAAGATAATACAATGGTGCAACTGGTTCCCATGTGCTAATTATTATTATTAAAGATAATAAGTATAGGGTGTAATTATTAAATATAATCATTATTAACAATAATAATACTCATTAAGAACTGTTATCACTAAGGATCATGGTTATTATTATTAAGCCAGCACAACAAGCTAACAAGTCACACCAAACCATCCCTGGGACAACTACAGACTCTTCGTTTGCTCTTAGGAACAGTAAGGTAGCATTACTGTTTGTAGCACATACAGTATCCATGGTATGGGTTTATGGAAAATAGGAAACAAGCATAGAGCAAACTGATTTTTTTTAGGCAAACAAGGGAATTTAGCCTGGCCACTTGATACCTTATTAAATATTTTTTAAAACTGTGACCAGTAATGGCATGTCAAATGTTTATTTATGCCCAATTTATTCCCAAATGTATGTAACACATGAAATGAACAATATAAATTAGATTTCCTTCAAATTATCTTTGTGCTCATTCATTTATCCAATTTTTATTCCCTGAACACCTATTATGTGCCAGGCATCCCCTATGGCTTTAGGGATACAAGAAAGAACAAGTCTGACGTGGTTCCTGCCCTAAATGCTGTTGAAGGTATTGTAAAATCTTCCTAAGCAAGCATAATGGCATTTTATAGGACCTATTCATCAGAGTCCTTACCAGCAGGGAATAGCCCCCATTTAGACCTTTTAACTCTTACATACTGGTATATGATCTTTGTCCAAGGAAACAGGTTGACTTCTCTTTTTAATGATTTAAGCATATGCACACATAAGGCTATGAAGTCAGTGCATAAGCTATACTTCACCACTAATACCTATGTGTACATAAGTTTCAGTGCTGAAAACCCATGTGCAGTTCCTAATGTCAACATCTGAGTGTCACACACCTGGGAATCACAGATAAGGACTTTAAGTGAATCCACTTGCTCCATAAGCTATCATGTATCCATTACTTTGGAACCATAAATCTTCCTCAAGTCTATGGTCAAATGAAAAAGACTTAAGACCCTATTAATTTTAAAAAATAATATTACCAGTTCAATGAGTGAGATATGAAATATAACATTAAAGCACAAGGGTCTATACCATTCAGGAACTTAAATTTTTAAAGTGTCAGTTACCAAAATCTTTCCTAAACATTTTAATTCAGGGATTAAAGAAAGCAATTGTTATCTGACATGATAGCAATAACTCCTTACAGTCAAAAGGCAAGCACCCATTCTACACAGGCATTAACTACTTTGAAAGAAAGAAAAAAAAAGACTTTGAGGTCATTTATAAAAATAAAACAATACTAATCAGAAGTATATGACAACAGAATTTCCTCTGAAAGCACATATATATGAGACACTAAAAAATAAAGAGGTTATATTTAACCCCTAGAAAAATGTATGTTTTTACTTGGATTTCATAGATCTAAGCAATTATGAAATTTTTACAATGATATACAATTTTTACCAAAGAAGAGGGAACATAGGTGTGATTACTAATGACAATGGCAAGAGCAATTAAAAGTAGTAAAATAGTACAGTTAGGGTCAAGTGGAAGGAAGAAAAAAATTAAGGCAAATTTTTAAATTTTAAAAATTTAAAAAGAGAAAATCCCTAGGAAAGAAAATGATAAAAGGATGAGTAGGAATATATATATATACATATGTACATATATATATATATATAACCTATTATATATATTTATATATATAAAAGAAAAAGAAAGAAAGGAAAAAGAAAGAAGGAAGAAAAAAAGGGAAAACAATGGATGAAAAGATCGAGTATATGATAAGCAATTCAGAAAACAAATTAAGAATGGAGGGAAGAATTAAAAGGTAAGTTCCAATAAAAGAATAACAATGTAAAATAAAAATGCATTCAAAATAAAATTTAGAAATGATCAAAAAGAAAAACGAAACTCTTGCTTTGGCCTTTCGCTGGAATTTATAGCATTATTTTTCTTTTATTGTAGCACAGACCCATTTCCAGATGATCAAGTAGGGAACTTTGAACCTTTTGATTATAAGCCTCACTAAGCCTTTCACAATTGTGGCGGGTAAAGCAGGTAGTTTAATCTAAAGGACAGGCCCCGGGTCCCAGCCTTTTGCCAAAATTAAGAGTTGTTCCAACAATTGAGATGAATGGTGAGTTCTGTTGTCACGGAGACAAAGCAAGCACGGGACTCCTTTCACTAGAAACATGTGTTTCCCAATTGTCATTAGTTCCAACGCCCAAATTGTCATTTCCATCCGGACATTATTTCTGAAGAAGCATGTAAGATTATAAAGGTAATCTAATCTTTACCACCACAGCCATGGGAATAGAGACACATGGAAGATGGTCACATGTGCTGGTGACTAACTCTGTGTCAGAAGGCAGGCAGCTCTTGGATCAAATCCTGGCACGTCATTCTTCACCTATTATAGTCACCTCAGGTAATTTATCTGATCTCTCTGAGGCTCAAATTCCTCCCAGCTAAGATGCAAATAATAATATCTACACCACAGAGTTGCTGTAAGGATTAAACAGTGTGAAATAGTTGTCTGGCTGCCCCCAAATAATGAAACCTATTTGTTTCTTTTTTCAAAATCAGTATTAATACCATTCATTAATCTTAATACAGAGGAAAACAGTACAGGGTCCATAATCAATGCCCATGATACTTACTAAAAAGCATTTCTTCAGACTAAAAATAATACTCATAATCGCTGAATTACTAAAGATGTTCAATGCACCTCATAGCAAAAGGGTGAAAGTGATAAACACATACTTTATACTCTAATACTGCTTGTCCAGTATGGATGCTACTATCTACATGTGACAACCAAACACCTGAAATTGAAACGTGCTTGTAAGTACAAAATACACACTCAATTTCAATGATTTAATACCAAAAACCAAATAAAATATAAAGACATCATGAATAATTTTTAAAAATTAATTGTGTGCAGAAATATTTTGGATGCACTAAGTTAAATAAAATATATTATCAAAATTAATTTAGCATGTTTCTAACTTCTTTTACATGAAGCTACTAGAAAATCTTAAATTATACATGTGGCTCATACTGTATTTCTTGGAGAGCTGCTTGAAGCAATCTGTCGACACCACATATACAATGGTTTTTCTGACACAGGATAAAGTCATCACAAACTGATAACTAAGACAATTGTGCAACTGTCTTGAGCATTTCTTGGATGCCCCTCAGTTATCTTTCCTCTGTGTTCCAGATCTTAGGAGACTTGAGGACAGATGTACTATTGGTTAAACTCCCAAATCTAATGTGATATCTTCTCTGCATCATCGACCAAAGTGTAGGCCATTGTTTTACTCCTAACCATATTTTTCCAAATGCTTTAATAAGGGAAAAGCATTTCCCCCCTTCCCTTCATTTTAAAGAGCAATTGGAGTTTTCATGAAATGCTAAAACACTGGTGTGAAAGTCACAGGAGGAACAAGTATTCTTCGATGCTCGGAAAGATGAAAGAAAGGCCAGTGGTGGCGGTCTAGAGGACAGAATTCTACCGCTTTCCACAGGAGTCACACTAAACAAACCTCTCCCTTGCGTTAGCACCTCCTAACTTATCACATACATACTCTAACATACACAGGTACCTTTATCTTTCTCCCAGCCTTTACCCTGGGAGAAGGTATTACTATTCTCATCCAATAAGTGAGGAAACAAACTATGGGAAAATAAGTAACATGCTCAAAGAAACAGTGAGGCACAAGTAGAACAGTTCAGGTTAGCCAACTCTACGTCTCAAGCACACTGCTTTCTAAGGGTGGAAAAGTACATGAGAAACCCACATCCTCAGAGAGCTAAAGGCTTGGTCTGGCCCCTTCACTACCTGTATTATCCAATGGGTGACATGCATTGCTTAAAAGTAAGTTCACCTTTTGACATGTGAGGTATTGTGGTAGGCAGACAGGAGGAATCAAACACAGTTCCTACCCCTTAGTCACTCATAGACTAAGGCTCAAATAATGAGTCATACTCTAGTGTAGGTGAGAGTGGGCTCCAGCCTCCACCCAAAGCGCTTTGGCTCTTGGGTCCACCCTCATTCTTGGGCCTGCCTCCTGAATGACAGGAGCCAGTCTGAGATGATAGGAAGCAAACCTTTTTCCTCCTCTCTTTCCAGGGTCTCCTGAAACTGTCGGTTTCCAGAGGGAAGGCAGCCATGGGCCCACTCCCTTCCCTGAAGCTGGCAGTTTATCTGGTTCCATCACTTGAGAAGGTCCCAGGGCTAATTGAAGATTACAAAGGCTTTATGGCAGAGCCTCTCATATCTGTTCTTTGTATAAAACTGAGCCTGGGGTAAAGCACCACACTTAGCAACCACCACAATCAATAAATCGTAGAACCCTGAAACACTGAAACAAATTCTACCAACTAAGCCATGGGAGTACAGACTCTACCGGAGGACTGGGAGAGAAAGGAGTGAGGAGTGGCCACTATCTTATTGCAAATATACTAGAAAAAGAATTTACTTGCTCTACCACCTCATTTTCCCTCCCCTCTCCTTTTCTCTCTCTTTCTCTCTATCTGTTTCTATCACATACACTGAGTCACATACACAAGAAGTAACTTCAATATTAACCTCCAGTATTAACTTACAGATACTTCCTCTCACCCTAACACAATAAAAGCAACTCTGAGCACCAAGATTGCAGCAAGAAACAGAAAGCAAGAATAAGGTGTCCCTCACCTCCTTCTTGGAGTCCCAGGCAAAATTTCAAGATGGATCAAGTGTTTCTTTCTTACTCTCCTCTTTTCTGCCCCCGCGGTCCCCTCCCAGGCACCGACCTCCTGAGCTGTGGTAACCAGAGGCTCCACATTCCACCACTCCACTCTAGCCTCCCAATCCCCCAGGGGCTGAGCTCTAAAATTCCAAAGAGATTAATAGATAAAAAGATGCTACACTTTGCTGTTTGAGTGGTTTAGCAGTCCTTTAATCTCCTTAGATATATTTTTAGTGTAAAATGAAACACATTGTATCCCACATTAACTTCTAATGGAAAGAATTTCAGGTAATACAGTTAAAAACAAAACAAACAAAACATTCTTTCACCAGTCTTGGCATTGTGGGGGTGAGATGGGAAGAAAAACTATTTGGGGACAAGGGAGCCATCCACAGATGGACTGGAAATCTTCTAGGCACCCATAAACTGCTCCACCTTCCAAAGTTCGTCTCTGACCCTTGCTTGTGAACAAAGATCTCTGGAGAATTAATTCATTTGTCAATGCTGTTCATTGTTTTACTTTCTTCAGTCTCACTGAAGAGAAAGCAAGAGCGGACAGAGTGGCGGCAACCTGCGTTGTTCAAAGGTGGAGGAACACAGTTAATTCTACAATGATGGAGAAGGCAAAATTTGCTTAATAATTACTCTAAGGGCAAATGAAGACATATATGCAGATTTTGATTTCATGTTCATCCCAGGTGTTTGTAACTCAAGGTTAAGCCTCCAAATAAAGTCTCAACAATAAAGCTCCTTGATGCCTCTCTCCCTTTGGGGAAGTGGGGCGAGGAGGTAAGATTATCGAGAAATACTTTATTTTCAAAATCCCATCTAGTAAAACCAGCCACTACCTTGCAGCCCCTGAGGCAGATCTTAACTCTGGAAGATAAGAACAAAATAGGCCAGGGGTGGGGAAACCACGTGAACTCCAGTCCTCTCCCTAACTACCCCAAATGCTCAAGCTGAGCTTCAAGCAGCAGGGAAAAGAGATGGTTTCTGGTCTCCCAGGCCTGTCCCCAGACTGGAGAGATGGCAGCTCAACCTGAAGTCAGACCTGAGTCTGCCGGAGAAACCCCACGTCTCAATACTCCTCATTTATAGAAATGTGGTGGCAGAATCAGGCTGGCCAGGCAGTTTGCAAAACAGGATTTCACAGGCACACAGAGGAACAGTGTGGCTACTTATCTAAACAAAGAAGCCTGAGCTACACCTGGGAACGGGGCCATAGCAAGCCTGACCCAAGAACTAAATTCCCTGATGTTGGGAATGTCCAGTTAGAGTGAATGAGAGGCCTGCCTTTTCATTCTCCAAAACGGGCTAGATTTAGATTATGTCTTCTTCACTCCTTCACTCCTTGCTCGACCCCTGAGCCTGTCTTATAGCAAATCCAGAACAAATGTTAGTTCAGTTTAAAAAAAAAAATGCTAATTCTAGCTAGACAGTAATAACCACCATTAATAGGCAAGGTCAGTCTGGCTTTTTCCAGTGACTTCCCCGCTGAGCTTGTCACATCACTGTAGCCCACCGCACTGCAGTGAACATCCGCATGGAGGAAAAGCTTTCTAAGAAACAATCCGCATGAATGGCCTTCGGAGCTCATTCCATGTTCTCAGGGGGAAGTGCACCAGACCTCAGGGCTGTGTGCAACCACTGCAGACAGAAATCGTTAGTCTATCACTAGGAAGGCATCACAGTCTATCAGTGTAAGACTCAAGGGGCTAGCAGCACTGTGCTCTGTGACTACACATATCCTAGGACCCTGGGGGTCTGTCCTGCCCTGAAAGGCTACAATATCTTTTCTAAATCAGAGCAACAAAATGTCCATTGATTGTGAATTTTTAAAAAAATTTTTAAGAAAAAGTAGAATATGTAAGTTTGATTATCACGGAAGAGTTCAAACACTGCTTGAATGTTAAACATTGTTTAAGTATCCCGTATTTCAAAGCTAAATTCTTAAAGTTCTTTTCACAGCGGGTTATAAATGCATATATTAAGTCTCGATGCCACCATAATTCATTAACATTAAGAATTTCTGTCCATTATATAAAATTTTATTCTAGAAGTTTCTGAGAAGATAATATTTCAGATAGTATGTAAGAGATGTATTTGCTGCTCCTCTCATTCTCATTATCCTCTCTGGGAAAGCTAGTTGCAACTCAGAGTCCCAAAAGTCAGAAAAAGAATTAATAAAAATTGTCTTTATAGTAACATTTGCTTCTGCATCTCAGGTTTGAGCTTTGCCTGAATGTTATTCTGTCTAATTTAACAATTAAAATAAAAAGTCCTTGATTGATTTCTCTAGTGTAGTGTTAAGGAAAGGTTAACTGTACTGAGGTTCAGCATCAAGAAATTAATAAAGGAATCAAGCACTCAGCTCTCAATAAGACAAGACTACCCAGATTTCTAGTGGGGATATTTCATAGCACAAGCATGTTTTCTTTGGGGAGTTTAACTCACCAAAATTATTAAAAATTGAGATCAAACACTGGTGCAAAACCCCAAAGGAAATCATACTAGAGTGAAGAGATTTTTATCAAATAAAAACCTGAAAAGGTGAAGTTTTTATAGTAAAAAATAAAAGGCTTTCTCCTTACAAAAGGAAACCCTACTCTCCACGTTTTGCGATCAAACAGTAAGACATGTATGGGTGTCGTATAGATGTGTAAAAACCATCACTGTCAAGTGAATGCAGATTTCAAAAAGCCACGCTTAAACAGACAAGCAGCCATCACCTAGACTAAAAGCCACTCTCATTCCTGTACCCACAAATGCATCCACTGAGAGGAAACAGCAACCAAGCCCTAGAAAGGACTAACACTGGGCAAAGAAAAAGAAAACAACATAAGGAGAGAGCAAGAAAGTCAGAAGCATAGTGTGTATTCTGCAGTTCCCTAAGGGTACACTGAGATGTCTGGGTTGCAATACATAGGATATTATTATTGTGACTGAGATGAAGTCAATAAAACCCAGCATACAGACAGGGGTAACTCAGGTCCCCACTGATAGAATACTTCCCAGGCAAAAAATTTTAAGTATATATGTACCTGTGCAATTTACAGCAATTACTTAAATAAGGAAAAGAGAACAGAGAAAACTCATACATTATTTTTTCACTTCATGAGTCTAAGACATCCCCTTTGTAATTTATATACTTTCCAAGAGAAAATATTAAATTTAATATTTTTAAAACCTAAAGAGACCACTTAAGCCACAATATATAAATCCACTGAAAATCTTATTTTCATCCTTAATGTTATCCAAACGATATCATCCAGCCATAGGAGGAATGTTATTCTGCTTTTAACAGTCTTTGAGAAGTGTCACCCAAGCCCAAAGTGATTTTTCTCCCGAAAAAGGAAAAAAAAGATAAGTGATAAATCATGAAGGATAATACAAGTTTCTACCTTCATTAAAGCAAAAGACCCTGGAAGAGTACTGCAGCTTTTTAAATCTGGGATATGCCCAGGAATGAAACATCTCAATCTCAAAGATTCCACTTCTAGATCCCTTGGATTCATAATTTCTTTAAATGTCAAATAACTTCTGAGCCACAAAATCAAGCATATTTATGTAGCTTCTCCCCCACCCTGAAAAGGCCACAGTTTCAAAACAGGTCTAATCTCACAAGCTCAACACAAAATAACAGGACAAGTCTTAAGACTTTTTTTTTTTTTCTTCCAAAATCCACATTAAAGGAGAGAGGGGCTCCTTCTGAGGGGAACTCCAGTAGGGCCGTGGTGCCTTGCCTGTCATGGTGATAGCGGCCACTTCCTCTCGGCACCATCGCTGCCCGCATCTACCTAAAGAAGATGAAAGAAACTATACCTAACAGTTGCCATAAATACACATGCATTTCTTTATTTTGTTAACAAAAGTAGGACAGACAAAGTGATGTTTTCAACGAGCGAGCCTGTGTTTATTATATATCTGAGAGACCGGCGACGACAAAGACGACTTTGTGGGTTCTATCAAAGGGAAAAGAGAGCTGGACCCCAGAGGCTCTCCTGGGGTAAAGAGAACTGTCTCCCTCAAACGTGTTTTCCAGCTATACATCAATCTTCAATATAATTATGTTTGACAGAATATAAGCTCTTGGCAGTTAACTTGTTTACAATAAACGCTTAGTTTGGGTACATGGACTGTATTTCACTTTTATAAATATCAAACACAAACCTACAAGAGTTCCATTATGGGGCTGAGAATTATATTGCTATTAATCTTTTTATTGGGGGGCCAAGGGAATTGCTTTGCAGCTTGTTTTCCACTAACCACTTGGAATAGTGTGAAAAGAGGTACATTTATACTCTGACCCTGTGCTAATTGGAATTCTATACATTTTCATGGGAGAGAGTACAGTATCAATAATGAACATGTAAGTCTCCCCGCCACAACATTTTTTGTCATAATGGTAAAAAAAAAAAAAAAATACACATGCAACAAAATGGTTCTTGCTGAAGTTACAACATTTTCATACAGTTCTGATTCTCTTCAAAGTCTCTTGGGAACTAATGGCTATTGGTGACAGCACTGGCAGGCCTTCCTTCAGTGGTGAGCTCCAGTTCTGGGGGGTTTAGAAGTTAGCTGTAAAAATTTGCTTAAGGCCCAAACTGACTATATGAATGGGCCTGTAAATAGAGTTAGTTTTGGAGAATGTCACCTGGAGATTCATTGGAGAAGGAAAAAAAAAATCAGGATCACCTTATTTACTCTTATAAAGTGCCCTTACTTGGGTTTTAAATGTGTATCACTTATTTTCAGAGAACAATTTGTTCCTCTTATACCCCCTCAAAAATAAAGGGTGTTCAGTCTTCTAATACCACACCTGCCACATCTATGGCACCAAACCTTGTCGGAATGGAGCCTTGGAAGTTGAACGCTAGGCAAACCCCGGCTTAGCCCGACTCTGTGAGCACCTTCCACCAGCACGCACCTCCCCTAGCACTCGGCATGCCTTCTGGGGCTCAGATGAGGATGATTCGTCCTCGCAGAGTTTCCCCACTTGTCTTTAATTTCACAACTACCTTGTAATCAGATTCCTGTAATAGTTCAACTCTAGTATAGTATTAATATTCAGAAAATATTCATTTTTAATTTTCCAAAATACTTACTACCAGAGAATTCAGTTGCTTTATTATTAACAGTGAGATTCCAACTTCTTTCCTTCTCGTCAATGTTACAATTTCAGGTGACATAAAGAATTTTTTGTCTCTTCCCTTCTGATCAAGAAGACTTGAAACTGATTTACAAGTTTCAAGGGTCATCAAATTGGATTTTATTAAAAATTTTACCACGTGACTTTCATACATGAGAAAGAGAAAGAAGAAAAATATTTTCATAGAATTATCAGACCCACAGGTCTTTTCTTGTTAATATCAAAAGCACTAGTTTACAATGTGAACTAATGGAAAATTGTTAAATTCACCTAAAATAATCAATCCTTTTTTTTTAATTTAAATAAGCCCTTTTAAGACTTTGTTTAACTGCTATTTACTCAAAGAAGGGGAGACATGGAGAAGGTGACTGCACACACACACACACACACACACACACACACACACAAAACCACTTTTTTTAATTGTACAACGAAAATTCCCTCCAAGGCAAAAAGACATTATGCCAAGTTCCACCCAGAATTAATGTTTAGGTTTAAATTATAAAGTCCAGAAAAAACGGAACCACTAATAGACCCTTAAAGCTCATGGCATTCGTTGTCACTGTTAGGTTATGTAAATGTTAAAACTGAAAAACCCTTTGCTGACAAAAGTATTTTAATGAAGGTGCTATTAAGTAGACTCTCTGAACTGAATTTAAACAAAACAAAACAAAACGAAGCCTTTTCAGCTGTTTGATATAAATTCCACTCTAACGGGGATTATGCTTGGGACACCTCTGGTTTAGGAGACGCCCACCAGTAAGAGTTTACTGCCCATCTTATTCCTTTCATTTTAACATCCTCAGAAAGATTTTTTAAATATTGAACCCAAGAAAATTCTTAGCCACAGATCAAAGAAATGTTCTCCTCTAACTCTGTTAACGTTGTCCAAACTTTGGGCTCCAAATACTCTCGTGGCCAACATTGTTTTTGGTTTTAGTATCTCCACAATGAGCAGGGGTTAACGCCACTGTCTGACTAACTCCACTGTCCTCACCAAAATTGCCAGAAGCTAACAGTTTCTATGCATAGAGTAAGAAATACAGCCCAGAGTGAAAGAAAATTAGCCACTGGTATTGGCTGCTGCCGGCCAGCTCACTCGGAGCTGCTGGAAGCTTCGCTCTAGGCAATGAGGCAGAGAGGGTGAGCAGTGTAAAGGATCATGGATTCAATAATGGTTCCGATGATGGCCAATGGAGGCCGGAGCCTATGCACCTCAAGTGACAGTCTATGTTGCCTGAGTGAATGTCAGTGATGTGTACACATGGAAACTCATGGTCCCCCCCCTCAACCCCACATATGCTGAGAAGAAATAAGGGTGTTCATCATTAACCTTCAGCTCTCTCACCCCTTCAGCCTGGTTTCCCTTCCAGAGGAGGAAGAATAGCAGGTCCAGGATCACACCTAACCTTTACTAGAAAGAGCTCTGTAGTCTGAGAAACATTCATCATGTTTGTCTTCCATTTACACAGACTTAAAAGAAAGGGGGGAGGGATTTATATCTCAGGTAGAATATAAGAAAATGTGATTGCCCTTCTCAAACTGCATATAAAGACAAAAATCAATGAGCACTTTTAATTGTCTCCTGAACAACCACCTCCCAGGGGCTCCTCTAGGAACTTTCCAGGGAGGAGAAAGAACAAAATTGTCTCTCCCCAAAACAGATTTTAGCTAATAAATTCAACAAAGTAAGTGAAAAGCATTTGAGTTATTCTGCATCCTCTCCAAGACTAAAAATTTGTACATTGTGTGACAGGTCCACCTCATTTTTCTTAATGATGTTTTTATTATTCTTTCACTCAATTAAAGCAGAAATGGATATTGCATCTTCTGACTGTATAATTGTTATTGTAATCTGTTTTCGATCACTGCTTGGGAAATGGGTCCAAAACAACATAAACTCTCCACTGCCTCAGAAGGCAAGTCATTTTCTTTTACTACGACACTTAAAGAGACATTTATCATGCTGCTCTGTTAGCATCTTTGGATTATGATAAAAGAAAGTTCTTGTTTGTTAACCAAAAAATAATAATGTTTTGAAAACACTGCTATTTAAAGAGTTTTGATATGAATGCATTTTCCTAATAATTTTGCCTTCCCTTATACATATAAAGAATTGGAACAAATGCAATAAAAATATGCAATTTTAACAAAGGGAACAATTTGAAAATCAATCATATTCAGTTACAAAAGAACTGATACACTCGTTTTCCAAATAAAAAACAAGTTAAAAAATTTTTTTAAAGAAAGAAAAAGATATCTCTGCTTAATGTGATGAAATTAAAATTGTTCCTACAAAATATGCAAATCACATCTGTTAAATTTAGTGCTTTAGAAACATTTGCTCTAACCAGGGTCTCTATTAATTTTTTTTTCATATCTATGCAAGTCTTCAACACATAAAGCCACTGAACTGCTGGGCACATTTCAGTAACTATGCAGCCATCAGTGGGCACCAGTCTGGTGTGAAATGCATACTTTTTTATAAATGGTAGCTTGTAGTGTTTCCTCTGAACTTTTTAATCTTTGTTGTTATGTTAAATGCTATCCTTCAATAACCCACCATGCTAAAACAGAATTCCATTCCAGTGATAAGACAACTAGTTAAGGGCAGATACAAATTTGCCTTATATCATGAACAATTAAAATTGAAATCTACTTCCCCTGGAGTTTTACTATCCTAATGTGTCATAGCCACAAATGAAGAACATTCTTCCTACAATATGACTGCCCTAATTTGCTGATAACTTTATTGCAAGGTCCAAATTCTTGAAATTTCTATTAATGCTCTTTTCTTAATTTTAAGCATTTGCCAAACTAGTATCTATAATATTCACTAGTTCGCTTTTTAAGTTTTAAAGGTACACACATCAATGAAAATGTAAAAAATACATCCCATAAACTCCAGTGCCATAATTATATATCTAAGGCACATTTACTCCATATTAGGTCATTTTTACCTAGTTTTTTAAAAAAATCTGGAATAAGTAATACTGTGTAAGTGAGAAGAAAAAGATAGAAGTAGAAGACCATTTCTGAATGCAGGCTTTCACTTAATTATACTGATTTTGCCACAATTTTTTAAATCACTTGCTATTAAACAGCAAAACATTTCTGCTAATTGAAAACAACAACAACAACAACAAAATTACTGAGATACAGTTCCATGCTTTTGAAAACTCCACCATAGAACATTTTTACATAAACACTGTGTAGCATGAAGTGCTTATGAGGCTTGTTTCATGCAAAAGAAGAAAATAAATGTTTGGCTGATCACTGACAATACAGGAACCAATGTGACTTCAAAAAATGGAAAATAACACACTATAGGGGCTCCATCTGTGCTTTTTTGGAAGTCTGTAAGTACTCAACTGACTTTTGTTTTAACTCATACCTCAATTCCACTCAGGGCCATCTACTTGGACTTTGAAATATCTATCGCATTACCCGTAAGTAGTAGGATGATGAATCCTTTGTATATAAAAATCCATTTTTAACACATAGACATTCTCAAACCTCTACTGCACTTTACAATAAAAGGAATTCACAATTCTCTTTACTGGCACCCTAAATTAATGCTAGAGAGCAGTGGTGATTGGAAGTAAGAAAGGCCCCATATAATCAAAGTCAGCAGAGGGAAATCACTCATTTTAAAATCACTATAAAGAAAAGAATGGAAGCTAAAAGACTAACTCTCTTCATTTGTTGAGCTAAGCATACAGGTCTTCTATTTGAAACCATTTTCACTTCCCTCTTTCTCTTTTTTCTTTCTCTTTCTTTCTTTCCTTCTTTCTTTCTTAAAAAATAATGAGTTAAAATGTATGGGTTAGATCCAATATTTCACTGCTGTTCTTACTCTTGGGGCGTAGGGGGTGGGGTGGGGAACGTGCTGCCAAAGCTTCTGAAAAGAGAGTTTGGGCTGCTAATTTTCCGTTCACAAAATCTAAATTCCCCTTATGCATCTCACACAACTCATGAAATAATATGAAACAGTATTATATCACTGCAAATTGAGACACTTTTATCAAAATAAAGAGTGATGATGCCAACATTTCATTTGTCATTCCCCACTTGTCACTTTTCACTGACAAACTGTTACACATACAACTTTTGTCAAATGCTCCATCTTTAAATATGTTCCCAAATGCCATTGTATCTCAGCACTCTTATAAGAAAGATAGCAAAAACCACTATGTCACCACACATGAGTTATACAGACTTTTAAAAAAAGCCTACTTATTAAAGAATACAGAGGACTCTTTATTAATTTACATGCTATGTGGGATAAAGTTTAGATTCCTAACATAAAACAAATTATGAACATATTTTGTATACCTAATGTGAGATTATTAGCTATTAGAAACTTTGTTAATGGTGAAGAATAGGGTCATTTTTATCAATAGCCAATCTAAACTCTCTAAAAAGATCTTTAAAAAAATGAGTTTAGAACTCATCTAGTCCTATTAATGTCTTTTTTATATTTGCATATAAAGCCTCCACACTGAATTCTCTTAAAAAAAAAAAAAAGAAAACTAAAGGTTTTAAATTATCAAAGTAGAACAATTTAAACTTGACTGCTTACCAAACAGATCTAGCCAGATATACTAAATGATTGCCCTGCCTTGCCTGGAATAAAACTGATTGTCATGTTCTTTAAAAAATTCAAATTCATATTCCTGGATCTCTAATAAATGATAATTTCTGTTTATACTGTTTATATATACATACATATAATAATACACATACAGGATATCTGAGATGTACAGACTGATTTTACTAGTCACAACCCCCTGGGAAAAGATTATAGTGCTTATTTTCTACAGGGGTTAAAAAACAGATGCCTTAAGGGACCTCTATGTAGTTCCAACACACACACACACACACACACACACACACACACACACGCATTTCATTGCAGATGATCTTGAATATATAATGGTCAGTGGGTTTCTGCTGATGGAACACAAGGCTTCCAAAATTACTTGAAACATCAAATTATGCTCAGGACTTTGAGGGGCGGATACCCTATGTTCTGTTTAATGTGTATGTTCCATTGCATATATTTTTTTAACCAAGTATATCTTTATTTTAATAACAGGCCAAGGACTAAAAACACTTTAGAAAAGGGCTATTTTTCTACCTCAGCAAAACTACAGAGGACATGCTAGATTGTTGGATGACCCCAAAGCCTAAGTTCATTCTATTTAAAAGATCTCAAACCCTTAAAAAAGAAAAAAAAAAAAAGTAGAATGTAAAAGGGAAATAAAATCTTTTCTCTTTTGAAGTAATAACATGAGGCCTCCCTACAAGCATAATGGGGTTCATCCTTGGCTAAAATGAGTTTAATGCGTTTTTGTCATTTTACCCAAGTTGACAAATATGTTTCTAAATTTCCAAGTAGTTTATACATTTCAATATGTCAATATCTACACTTTCATAGCTATACTCCTTTCAAAGAGTAAAACATCTACCTATTCTACTAATATGGTGGATGCACCTGACCTGAACTGCATTTCTTTTAATCTAAAAGGAAATGTTCCACATGTAGACAATTAAACTAACTGTTGTTGTAGACAATGTTCAGCTCTAAATGAGGCCCTGCCCAACAATCGTGATCACATTTGCTTCCCTATTTGAATACATCAGTGTGTATTGCATAATGATTTTTCCCATTGTAACAAGACAGTTATGTTCTTCAAAGAGCTGCCTATTATCAAGAAGAATAGGCCTACTTTGGGTCAACTAGTTATAAGATAACTTTAAAAGGCAATTCCTTAATAAGGTTAAATCATGATTTTAAAAACAAATTCTTTTTCAAAAGAAAAGGAATCTTTTTTCAAAAAAACAGCAACTATCTCTAAAAGATATTCTCGGTGTTCAAACATTTCCCCCTAAAATCTAGAACATTTAACACCAAAAAAAAATTTATCAAAATTCATAGGAAAATGAAAAATATCAAAAAGATTTCTGATGTTTAATGCCTCCTATCAGCAAATACACCATCTGGCATACTCAAGCGCTGTTCATTCGGTTTAAATAAAGCTGTCTGAAAGTTCTTCTTTAAGCCAAACATTTAAAAATGAAAATGCTTGTGTTAACAATGAATGAAGCACAAAAATTTATTGCTATTAAAGTACAACTGGCCAGCGCCTTTCAGCAGTCCAGGAGGAAAGCAGAGAGCTTCGCTTCCTCTGGAAACTTGATTGGCATCACTTTCATTTTATGCTGTAGGTTTCGTGGCGGAAGCATTACACACAGCAGAACCTTTAGGTACTTATGTTAATGCTGGTAAAAAGGATCATCTGATTCTTATTTTCGTCACCCTTAATAATCTTTTCTTTTTCTAAATCTTCAAATAGATCTGTAAGTTTTAATCAACAATTTCGCAAATATAAATTCCCCCAGCATTAATCATCCTTTTTCAAAATCCTTATGGAGTGAATTACTAGCTGAGAGGGGACGCCAATTCTAGTAAGTGAATGTTACCCAGCAGGGATATAAAGCTGTCAACACCACGGTGCTCTTGCTTGCTCTAAACTCTCTCCCAGCCTTCATATGTTTTTTAAAGAGATATTAGCCTTTTTTTTTCCTAGGGACCTTCTATAAAAGCTATCTGTCATACACATCTGAACACTTATTTTATTACATACATGCTTTAAAACACAACTTAGATAAGAACAAAAACATCCTAGAAGGTCTTGGAAAGACAAAGCAAAACTGATCTACTTTCAAATAAATAGTCTTCTAAAGTTAACCACATTGTAAACTACACACTAACTTTTAAGTCCCCTATTAAAACGCAACCTTGAGGACTATGATAGTTTATCTACCACCTCAACTAGTTAAGTCCAGACACCAAAATAATTTCTTTTTTTAAACAACTATCTTCTGATCAAAAAACACACCAAACTCTCTTTCTAAAACCATAGAAGGGCAACAGAATTTACTATTACAACCAAGACATTCAGAAACATTTATTTATCTCACTGTTTATCAAAAACACTAAGATAAACTGGCATGTTATTAGGCAACCAATTAACTTAATGATCTCCCCATTTTTAGGGGGAAAGCTTTTAAGAAAGAGAATCACTGAAGATTAACAAATACATCCTATCAAATTTTGAGCGTATTTTTAAAACATAAATTACTATAACCAACTTTATCACATTGAAAAGACTGCAACATATCTGAAAATGGTAATAAATGATATAGAGCTATAAATATTTTGTAGTTGTCTATGTTTATTATATTGCTTCATAAAGAAAATTTAAACAAAAGAAGGTAGGGTGATAGAGATATAATCTATTTTATATTTATCCTATGTTCCAAAAAAAAAAAAAAGAAGCCTCTCAGCGGCAAAGAACTTCTAACTAGAAATGTATTTTAAACATTTTTAAAAATTTTAAATATGTTTAAAGGCTTTGCTTTTCTCCCATTTATTTAACGATTAAAAGTTACAAAGAAATGAAATTTTTACCGTCTCAACATACATTAGAAAACCAAGGAAACTTAAATCCCTCCAAAAACATTAATATTCAATAAAAAACTTTACATTGTCAAATTTTTATGTTCTAAATTATTATATTTTAAATTTTTCTAAATTTAAATCTTTCTAAATAATCTACTATGCTATATAGAATACAATCTTTCTCTATAAAAATTTTCCTAAAACCCACCATATGTAAAGTCTTAACCACTTTACTATTAAGTGTTAGACATAGTACTTATTGAGACAAACTAATACCATCTTTATTTTCACTTTGGAAAGCAACCAGCAAGGCCTTTGATATTACTAAATTAAAGCTCAGTAAAAGTGACTAAAGCAGCTTACTGAAACAAACCTATTATTCCTCTTGAAGACTTAATTTTACTTTATACCAAATTTTTAATAAGTGGTCAAATGTGAATTAGAGTCTCAGAAAATAAGAAACGCAACCACTATTTCACACTAAATTTAGGGATTCCTGGTCAACGAAATTAGGCAGTTTCCTTCATAGTTCAGTATGTAGGAAAAAGGAAAACACTTGTTTTAAGGAATCAAAATTGTTAACAATTACATTCTAAAATGTTTAGAGACTTCTTTCAATTTAGTGAATTTTAGTAGGTCTTCAGAAAGAAACCAAAATTCTATGTCCACGTTTTTTCTTTATGCATAAGGCCACTTGGAGAACACAGCTCCTCCTCCAATGATTTCCAAAATTTTCCATCAAATAGTATCAGCACTTATACCATCTTACACTTGGTTTTACCATATTTGTTGTCTATCTTTATTTCTCATATGCATATACCAAAATATGTTACAAAAAGTCTGAAGTTATTGTTCTAGTCTCAAGATAACACATTAATAAACAAAAAAATTTAAAAAGTGGGTCACAGAACTATGAAGTTTTCCTTTGCTTCATTGAAGTTTATCTTTAAGTCCCTAAAATAAAAGGTGCATAAGCCACAGCATACAGCCAAATAATTTTTTAAAGCTTTAAAAATTGTGAGAATGAGTGCTTCTCAAGGGAGATGTATTAATATACAAGGAACTAAGGCAAACCATTCTGAATGTCTACCATGGAGAAATAATAATAGCAAACTAAGTAAAAATAGAAACGTGTTATTTTATAAAACGTCTTTTAACTCTTTAAAAGGGCATGGACATTTAGACTAAGTCTTTACTTTGAAATACAGACTATGGTTATTTAGAACATGGGGTTGGAGTTTATCATTAAGTTTTGCCACGGTTTTGTATCATTTCAGGTGGGCTAAATATAAAGAATTATGTTAAGTAAGCTACTGCTGAAAATATTAGGGGGGACAAAACCTCTAGAACCAAAAAAGATTTAAACTAGTGATTTATCAAACACAAAAAAAACAGCATGCCATGTTTAATTTGCATTTTGTATGCAAAAAAACAACTAAGTAAAAGGCTAAGAGCCTCAAAATATTTTAATAATATTTAAATTTCTTATATATCAGTTTATAAAATTATTTTTCCTAACCACTTTAAAGGAAAGTGGTTGTTTAAGCAGTAAAATCTCCGGAAACTTTTCTTGAAATAGTATTAAATTCTTGGAAAAGTAAACAGCATGTAGCCATCAGGACTACTTTGCTATTTTTTACCTGTTGTGCTATAAATCATAACAAAGTTACAAATGCATAGGACTTTAAACTGTTTAGAAAACGATGACCTTAAAGCTTCTAAGGGCCTGACATATTTCATGATGCTTCTTTATTTCCCACTTGAACTGTGGCAGGAAATATTCCCAGTTGTTACTAATTTATCTTGAAGCACTGTCCTAACCACAAAGTAACACCAACACTCTTGCTCCTGAGCATTAAAGACTAGTCCACAAAAGCGATCGCACCTCAACTACATCTTTACAACAGATACTCTGAGGCAAAGCAAAAGAGTTAAATCACTAAAAAGCTCTCTAGGAAAATCTAGAAACAGTTAGCTGGCTGTGACATAAACCTGCCAACACCTCAGCACACAGTGGCAAAGTGCCCAAAAAATGCCACCCTCTGGGTAAACCACTTTCTTGTTTTAACTCTACTTGAAGCTACCAGTTGCAGATGAGAGGCGACGGGGGCATTATTTGGCAACCTGGAATTCACTTCCTGTAATCCTACACCGCGACAGCGCCTAATCAACCTGAACCCTGACACCCGGGCCATTATCGCCGGGCCGCGGGGCTGCGCGCGCCTCCCCGCTCCGGGCTGTTACCTCCCACGGCCTTGGCCACGGCGCCGTTGGGCCTCCCGCGGGCTCCCATGGGGCTGCCGTTCTGCTCCAGCCGGGCCACCTTCACCGGGGGAGGCCCCTTGACGTCGGGGCTGCCGCTCCGTCGGTCGGGGCTGTCCCGCAGACACGGGCTCTCGCTCCGCCGCTCCATGCTGCTCCGACTCGGAGACAAAGTTCCCACCGGCAGGTCGCAATAAAACGCGCAGGGACCTAGGGAGGGGGCGGGGGGAGGAAAGGGGGAGGGAAAAAAAAAAGAGGGAAAACCGCTCACACACGTGATAGACGTTCAGGCCAGTGGCAGAGCGCTGCACCAAGCCACACAAACTTCCTCCCACGCTGCCCGAGGGGCCCGAGCCGGGAAGCGGGTCCCCACCTTACACTGGGCGGCCAAAGGAAGCTCGAGGTGCTGCGACGCTGCCCAGTGGCTCTCCAGAAGTTAGCCCTCGGTGACAGTTACCAGGCCAGCGCCCAGGGGCGCCCAGAAGTGGCCCACTCATTGGGACAAGGTTGGCATAAGCCGTTCTCAGATGAGACAGCCTCGCCATGTGGGGGTCAGGGATGCAGAAGAAATGAACTTTATAAAAAGGCATCTCACCCACTCGAGGAAGGGGTAGGGGACGTACACAAGTCCGTAAGAAACCGAATTAGCCAGGGGATGAATGTACTGGGAATGGCGGGGCAGGAGCGAAAGGCCTGCCTTAAGGACTCCTTGAGTCCCTGCTTTTTACCTTTACCGAGCAAGTCTTGAGACACAAGCACACTTTGCACAAAACCAACCCTAACTCCATATTAATAAGCATACAAAATCACTTAGAGGTATTATTCAGAATATTCTCCAGAATACCCTTCATCACAATGTAGGGGGCTACAATCATTATTTTGGAACGTTCTTATCTTCTTCCGATCCTAAGTGATTTTTTAAAAGCAAAAGGCATTCAAATATCAGGTTAGGAAACAGACTTTATCAACCCAATTTAAAAATTTGTCCAAAAAGTTTTCCTCTGGGTCTCTTGGCTGGCAGCGAGCTCCTCAAGGAACCCGCAGATCTCGGCACCCCTGGATTTTTGTGGGGCAGGAGGAGGAAACACCTGATGAAACTGCACTCATTGTCACTGACATCCCCGGGAAACAGGAGCCCAGCACAACAAAGTGCGCTAGGAATCCTCGCGGGCGGCCTCGCCGTGGGAGAAGCCGCGTGGCAAGGAGACATGGTGGGGGTGGCAGAGGAGAGGTGAGAGGAGAGCTGCGAGAGATTCGGGAGATGCAGAGACAGGAGAGGAAGGGCTGCCCGTCCTCCCTCTGCTACGCGGTCCAAGAGGGCGAGCGCTGCCGGGAGGGAACTTAGCCGGACCCGGGGCTTCCCCCGAACTCCCGAGCTTGGAGGGGGAGTCCTCGCCCTGCGTACTTACTGCTCACGGTCTGTCTGTAACTTGGCTGGCTGAGGCTCTGTCCATGGAGCAAAAGTAGAGAATCCAGGGTGGAAAGTTTCTGGTGCTTTGCCTTGCAGTGTTCTCCTAGTCTTCTTTCCTCTTTACACCTTCCCCTTTTCCTCTTTCCCAGGTCCTAACGTTTAAGGTCCTGGGTCAGGGTGTCTTCTAGTGCAGAGATGGTTGTTATGATGATGATGATTGGGGGCGGGGGGGGTGGGTAAAGGGAGGAGGAGGAGGAGAGGGAAAGGAGGGTTCCTCCAAAGGGGCACCCGAGCGAGCGGGGGAGGAGACGGCGGAGGAGGGGAAAAGAGAGAAGGAGGCTGGAAAAGCCTTTTCACACCTTCGGGAAGGAGACCCGTTCTGGAGAGAAAAGGCTGAGGACTGGGAGGAGGTGGAGGCGGGCCGCTGCTGCCGCTTCCCAGGTCTGCTAGTTCGCGAGGAGGCGCGGCCGGAGCCTTAGGGCCGGTGTCACCCAGAGCCAAGAAGGCGCAGGGACCCGGGACCGCGCGCGGGAGGAAACGCGGCGGCTGCCCAAGCTGTCACCTCCAGCCTCTCCCCTCTCGGCCGCCGCCGCCAGCAGCAGGAGCCGGACTCACTGACAAGCCGCAGAGAGAGATACACTGAGAGGGAGATGATTATTAGTTGCGTTGAGTCATCAGGCAAAGTGAGTCCTTTTGGGTTGTCCTCGGTTTCCGATTTCTCCCCCTCCCCCTTTCCGTCCCCAAATCTAGCGCCTTCAAAATAATAATTTGGGGTGGGGGTAGGGGAAGTCTCTGGGTTATTTCGGGATGGAGGTTGGGGGGGAAAGATCTAAACCCAAGCCAGACTGGTCCACCGCAATGAAGGAGGAGAGTGGGGGGCGGGGAGGAGGGCTGGGGAGGTTGCGGGGGGAGGGGGGCCCCGCCTGGCAGGAAATTAAACATCAATCAATCAATCGCTGTGAGCCCGGCGACCCAAACAGCGGCGGGGCTGCGGAGGAGGCAGAAGGGACTGGCGAGGGGCGGGTGGGAGGCAGGG